>NW_022196077.1:600000-1004499 GCF_008641045.1 Pistacia vera | reverse complement strand
TTGAGAACGAAGGTCAATTGTCTTCCTCCCTTCAACTTAATTTATTTCTACATTTAGGTTCATGTTTAATTTCCAGTAAATTTATTTGCATCTAGCTAGTACCATATGATTTTAATAAAATGATTTCACATTATTACAAATTCCTCAAAAATCTCTCATTTACTATTAAACTTGAGGATTTCAACATATTTTATGGAGTTGTTAATTTTATGATTATTGATTTATGTTTTCAATATTTTGTGAATAATTTTGTGATATATTATATGATAATATGCATGAAGCAATTTATTCGCTTGAAAATGATTGAGTATTTGCAGGTTTCGAGAGGCTATCAAGATTGAGTAACTTGGAGGAATTGAATTTAGGATATAGCAACTTCAACAACGGCATCTTATCATCTCTAGCTAATGTCTCCTCATTAAAGTATTTGTATCTAAATAATAATGGATTTAAAGGAGTTGTTAATATTGAAGGTAATAAGCTAGTTTTGTCATTCTCTTAATTTCAACCATTTTTTTGTGAATTTCTGGTAACTGAACTTTTAAATTATGTATATGAAAGAGTTTAACATTGTGATATTGTTTAATCTTTTCCTAGGGTTACATTCTTTGAAAGAGTTGGACATGAGCCACAATGAGATTGACCATTTTATCAGCCCCAAAGGTAATAAGTAATAATATTTGTGACATAATCACAATTTACAGCTTCTTTGGAGCAAGTACAATCTCTCGATCACAGCCTCACAATTTTGTCCCAACCAAAATATCACAACCGTTACAAATTGTCTTAATATTTATAAAACCAGCAAAAGCCCCACTCATTATCTCGTGCTTGTCAGATTCAGTTTTGAAAACCAAGCCAGCAGAAAATGTTTCACTTTAATTACCAGAACAACCACACAATTAACTACTTTTTTATGGGTTATGAACTAAACAACGAAGGTTATTTTAGGAATGCATGTAGAATAGAATAATAAGCCAAAGTGCAAGCATTATGAGACATTCACGCTCCTTTGAAGGGAGTGGACAACACACATCACCATCTAAGATTGCAAAGCCTTTTTAAAGGTTAAAAATTCCCATTTTCACCTTGTTAGAAGATTTTTAATGAAATCAAATTGTAGAATTTAAGATTTTAAATTATTATAAATATATCTTAAAATTCTTCACTAGTTCACTTCCCTATAATAACATCTTATTCGGATATACAACTGAATAATTTGAATGGGTTTATTAATATTCAAGGTAATTTAGCTAGCTTCTCATTCTCGCCAGACAGATATGGGACCAAAGTGGTGACTGCCGCAAAGTTCAAGCATTGCTTGGACTTACTGCACATAGGTGATTGTTTAGAGATGAAAAAGAACACTTGAGAAGCCTGTTGTACAAGTGAAAGCTGCTGAGGGAAGTTGTAAGCTTCAAGGTGGAGATTGTTAATTGTTAGCCCACAATGGCTCGTCTAAAGGAAAATTAAAGAACTATAGTTTTATTTCTCTTTAAATCCTGGTCATCATTCAAGAGGCATCCAACGGCTGCAAATGACCTGAAGTCAACACTATGAAAGAGCCCAAAATGTTCCTATTCAACAGATTGCAATATCTCTCTTTTCTATGTCTTTATTCATTCACTTTTGCTAGGTTCTTGTTAACTCAAACTGATTAATCTTTGTACAATCTGTGAGATTGTTCATGTGGTTGTGATTCCTTCAAGGATTAGAGGAGCTGGGTAGTCTTTCTCTAGGATCAAAGATTATTGTAAAGGGTTGTGTATAGTTAGCTAGTAAGTGACAATTCTTGTAAATGATTGTTACTCTCGTAAACACATTTGATAACTCTAGTGCAATGAGCCTCAGTGTTCTAGAGCTCAACGTGATATAGCTTGTTCAACCTTGAATAAGTGAAACACGGTAATTTGGTGTTTTGTGTTTCTGATTGATCTGTGTGATTGGTAGATTTAGGTGTGTGTTTAGACAATTATAACATAATCAAACACAAATCATAAATTCCTTTAAACAGTCTACAACCTGAGCATCTCCCAGCTTGTTCTTTTTGTACTTCTATCTTCCTGAGCAGCTTGTTTTTCAAAACTCAGAGACTCGGAGTATAAACAAAACACAGCATTTTGTTTAAGTATCTAACGAACTTGAGGCTGTCGTTAGAATGTATAGAACTTAAAACAACTTCTTTAACATTTTTCCGGTAGTTGATGTGCTGCCGTGCCCGTTGCATTTCAAACCAGATTTTTCAAGTCAGGATCAATGGTTGCTGAGAAATTAAATCTTCCATTAAAATATGAATCTTTCATAATCAATTTTTAACCAATCCAAAATGCACCACTTACTCTCACATTAGTTGTAGACAAATAATAAAGTTTGCGTTATAGATACGTTATTTTAGTGATCCTTTGTTATTTATCGATCATAGAGACAATCAATTCTATTATTAACCCATTGATAGAAAAACAGATAAATTTTTATTGACCTTAAACACAGAAGTCAAGAAACAATCAGTTGTTGATAGAAATTAATTTTGGTTCGTAAAGAATTAATTCTGCCATAAGTTTGAAGCAAGAACATTGACTTGGAAAAAAAGTAGAAGTGGTCTATGTCAATACAAATGGAGTCTAGCTTCAATAAGGATTCATCTATTCAAATTATGCATTGTCCTCTGTCTAATGGGTAAATAGTGATGGCAATGGGCCGGGCCGGGACCGGGTACCCCTTGGCCTAGGCCTAAGCCTACCTGACACAGGCCCAAGCCCGGCCTGAGCCCATTACGGGTATGATAGCAAAGCCCAAGCCCGGCCTGACAGGTTTTTTATAACCACAGGCCCGACCCAAGCCCACCTTTTTAATAATGTTTATTTTAAAATTTAATAAATTTCAAATTTTTTTTATATTTTTAATTTTAGAAATAGTTTTTAAATATTAATTAAAGCATTTCCGTAAATAATTTAAGCAATAAGTGAGCAATTAAAACTCCATAATATTTGATTATACTAACTTTTCAGCTGTGCATAATATTTTATGGTGAAATCCACATTTATAAGTTGAACCAACCCTCTAACTCATTTAAAGATAATTTTAACATGTTAACCTTCAATATGGGATGAAAATTGAGGTTAGGGTTTGAGAAAAATGGATATATATATATATATGTAGGATAATATTGTAATTAAATATATAGTATAAGGGTAAATTAGTAAAATTAATACTAAAATTTTTGGGCCGGGCCAGGCCTAAAGATATACCCATGCTTGGCCCGTACCCGAGGTCAGGCCTTAAAATCAAGCCCAGGCCCAAGCCCAAGCCTGCCAACCTCAGGTAAGCCCGTCCCTTTTGGGCCGGTACCCAAAAATGTCGGCCCATTGTCATCTCTATGGTAAAGGTTAATTTTGGTGTATAAATAATTTGGATGTTCAACACAAAATTCACATAGAATTATCATCTTTTGCTGCTCTTTGATCAAAATCTTTCAATCTACTTCAAATCAACAAGTTCCAATTAAATTCTTCATTTTATCTCATTATGGAGATGATATCTATATATACTGTTGCTTTTCGTCTAAAATTTAAAATTGATGATAAATATTTTCATAAAATTAACTCATTCTCTGTGTAAACAAAATATATATTCGCATTTTACAATGTTTCCTGCTCTAAAATCAAGGAGTAACAAATAGTTTCTATCATATAGTGTCAATAGTTGTCTTCAGGTAAGAGAAGGACAATAATTGTTGAAACATATTTTGGATTTCAAATACTTTAATGCTACTAGAAATAGTTTCAATTAAGAAAAATAACAATGTGAAATTTGAGATGAAACTTAAAATATGGATTTAAATATGCAATGACCATGGTTAATCTTTTCTTTTGGAAATTTGTTATTATTTGCCAGTGATAGGATCCCATTGGAAATTGTGTTTTATCCAGTTGAAAAAATAAATAAATAAATAATTTGCACACAGTTTTAACATGACTATATCTTATCAAAGATTGATTTTAGATTGAAATTTTCATGTCCAATAAAAACAAAATTATTGATGCAGTGGTAGACATGACTTGATTGTTTTTGTTAAAATTATAAATTCTCCTCGTCAATTTCCTAGAAACATCACCCTCTCACATGCAAGAATTAGTGGCTAGCTATTTATATCGTAATGGACACACGGAGGAGAGACTTGACCCTGAAACATTAAATCCTTCAATACAGTTGAGAAATATATAGATTGAATTAAATTCTGCCAATACAGTTGAGAAAACATTTGATGAATTAATGTGTGTATAGGTTAATAGAAGGACAACAGTTGTTGATAGAAATTAATTTCTATCGTAAATGACCTGTTCATAATTTTTAACCAAGTACACTAAGTCAATACAGTTGGAAAGCCAGCTAACATTAATTCAAAAAGTTGATATATTTATTGTTTCTAGTTCAAATTTTAGAATGCCCTCATTATTTCCTGGAAAAAGCTTACACACACATGTAACATCCGTCCGTGTCAAGAAGGGTCAAGCCGTGTTATGTGTTATATTAAAAAATGTCTCATCAGATCAGTTTCCTATGTTTTCAAAACATACCCTAATTCCTCCCCCTAACACGGCTAATTTATTCAATTTTAGTCCCAAAATTCAATATTTTACATTCATTTTCAAGTGATGGAGGCTTGATAACTAAAGCATGAGAGGCAAAGAAAAGGGAAAAGAAAATATGAGAAATAAATAGAAATAAATAATTGTGCAATTGCATATTGTACTCTTGGTTGATAGATCTCTACAGGAGGTCAAGCCTTATAATTGATTTTAAGAATTGATTTCCACCAATTCTACATCTTTTCTTTCATTTCATACTTGTAAATGTTTTTTTTTCTAAAATATTTATCAAAATAATTATTTTTTTATTTCACTTTAAACTTGATTTAACACTAGTATTCTTTTGTAAAATATTTGTAAATGATTTTCAATGTTCTAAACTACATTTTGGTAAACACTTGTTAAATATATTACTGTAGGAACTATTGACAAAATCACATATAAAGTTAGTGGACTATTCACTGAAGCTTATTCAAAGTCCCTAATAAAACAAGTGTGCGATTGAAAATTGTATTGCAACTGGAAATCATTAAAGGAGCTCAAGTCATGTTAATGATTTTATGGAATTGATGAGTCAACAATTCTCGATCGTTTTCTTCATATACATCTTATCAAGAAGTGTAGAAATTGTTAAAACTTCCAAGAAAAAAAATTTTGGTTACTTTGAGATGAATCGATCACTAAAAGGTCAAGTCGTGTTATATGGTTGCAATGTGTCATCACATCAGTTTTCGATCTTTTCAGATCTTTATTATATCATTCAGTATTACTATAAACAAAATTATTTTTTTTAGTGTTTAAATGTTATTATTTAACAAGTTGTCTCATACGTGCCTATTTAACTTCTGTTGAATTTACATAATTACAATGATAGATTTGCAATAAATTAAAAATGTATAAATAGTACTTAATTGTTTACGATAGATTTATAACAGTAAATATAAACTTTTAATATTGACTTCCAAGTCTTCTGATTTCAAACAAAGACAAATGTTCATGAAAAATCTTCTAACGGAAGAAAATGAGACAATTGTTGTATTAATATCGACTCAAAGTCCTTTGAAACAAAGACAGAATAAGGATTGGAAAAAATGTACTAACTTCCTATGAATAGAAAGAATTCGCTTTCTGAGAGTGATGCCTCTATGCTTATTGCTATGCTTCAGATTTGACTTAAAGAAATAAAAATAACTTAAATTTATAGTTAAGTCCTAAGGAAACTATTCATTATTTTTTGTTATTCCTTCTTTAAAATAATACTTATATATCTGTCATCTTTCTCTCTCAATTTTTTTTTATTTTTTTTTATTTTTTATTTTTTATTTTTTTTACTTTTAAACTTTTTGACTCATAAAAGATTGTAAATGTCCAGAAAAGACAAAAATGAAATTTGCAAAGTGAATGACTGGGAATTTGATAGTAAAGGAACTGGGAATTTGATAAATATTTTTACAAAATTGCTGGTAAATAGTTTACTGATAATAAATATTCTTCCAAATATTTTGTTGACTATTATCATTTTTTTTTCATATCTACAATTTATAGGCATTATTTTCATATCGAGAATATCTAAGTCATACGCATCATAGCGATTTCAAAATTATTAAAACCTCTCTGACCAGGGGTTCTGATATTATAGAGGACTTTTTGGTATCTTTAATGGATATAATACTTACCAAAAATCGTCGAATCACTTAAAACTTTTAACTAATGTTGGCATCTAGTTTGCTTAAAACCTATTAAAGAGCACTTAACAGCATGAATATTACTTGTCCCACCATCATACAACTCATCAAACTCCCATGGAATTTCATATTCAATAGAAATTACAGTATAAACAAGGATTTGAATACATGAAGGAAATTTTACTATTACATTTCCTATCTCATAAAATAGCCAATTTACTGTACCTCCCACTATAGTACATTTAAGACAATCTTTCACTATACATTTGTATAAGCTCCTAAAACAACACATCATGATAATAAATAGAAATTATCTAAGTTTAATATGGTCTTTAATGGTAGCTTTTGATGGGACAATAAGAGGCGAACGAAGCTTTACTTTTAAGATCAAAGGGAGAGGAAGCTAATTCATGGTTGTCGGTTGGAAAATCGCCAGAGATTGGTTGGGAATAAAGAAAAACTTGCTGGATTAAGCGGCTCAATCTGCAAATTTTAGAAGAAATCCTGGAACATATTAGCTAGATTTATATAGCACGAAGAGTGCTTCAAAACGGTATATTACCCAGTGATAACTCGTCGGAATTGCCGGTCAAGTTTGTTGACCGACGGTCAAATATACTAAAAAACAATTAAAATTTGATATTTTTATAGCATTTCAACTTTCAAAGTTTATTTTTTATTATACAATAATTGTGTTAGACAACTAAAGAAACATCAATCCGACTCAAAAGTTAGTAGTTTTCTTTAAGTCAAGAGAAGAACAATAATTGTTGATAGATATAGAAAAATAATTTCTATCATAAATGACCCCCATAACTTTTAACTGAGTACCTTGACTTGGAAAAGTAGGTTACTTTGAATGCCAGCTTGCAGAAATTGACAATTTCATTGAGTTGATTTGAGCTTTTAGAATTTTATGCAAATATATAGGTCAATAGCTTTATGTGTATAATGTGTTTGGTGTTCTTTCTTATATTAAAAAATTAAAAATATTTTTATTTAACTTATAATGTTTTGCTGAAACGGGTGTTAAACATGAAACAAATAAAGTAAAGATACATTGATCTAATGCGAATTATCGCTAAGAGAATTATAACCAAACCTTGAAATTTGAAAACTATTAATTAATTACAGCAAATATGAAAAGTGACACCATGATATTTTTTAATAAATTTTTTTAAATTAATAAATAAAAGTAATAAATTTTATTGGTTTATCAATTCTAAAGGAGGAGTTGAACCCTTTTTCTCAATGTGTTTTTTTTCTTTTTCCTTTACTTTTTAAACCAAATTTATCAAATGAATTTTACAGGTATAAAAATAAAAATGGGAGAATAATAACATTTTATGAATAGACTTCTAAATAATTAATAGTAACGAAAACTACAATTATAATTTTAATCAATACAACTGAGATCCTATGAAATCACAACAATTTTTAATTGATTACCAGTGTGGGATCTTAATATTACTGTAAAGCCCTTAATATACTTTTTTTCTTATAGAAAAACGAGATTATTATTTTAACCTTTGTTCATAAGTGTTAACCAATTACATTGACTTGGAAAGTGAAAGTAATAACTGGTTCATGTCAGGTAAAATATAATCTTTAAAATAAAAAGAAAAAAATTAATAACAAAATCTATTTATATTTTAATTTATAATTTTTGTTAATTTAGATAAGACAAACTATAAGCTAAAATTTAATGCTTCTCTTTTACCAACTGATATTAAATGTCTATCTTGATGCTTAGAGACTAAGAGTTGATTAGAGTATTAATACATAAAATATAGAGTATTAAAGAAAAAGAAAAAAAAAACTTATAATAGAAAGAAAAGGAAATCCAAATAGAAGTGGCGCCTCTTCCTATAATAGCGTAGAGGTTGGTGTGTTGCGAGTCACAAAGCTTGAGTGTATAAGAGATGGATTGTAAGTGGTTTTGGGTGTTGTTAGTAATGATGTTGGTTTCTTGAGGAGAGGGGTGTTGGGAGGAAGAGAGAACTGCTCTCTTGCAACTTAACATTTCTTCCCTAATCTTAATGGTTATCCTTACAATTGGGTGGAGAATTCAGAGTGATGTAGATGGGAAAAAGTTATGTGTGACAACAACACTAGAAGATCATCAAACTCGCTCTTTTGGTTGTAAGGGATTGGAATTTGGAGAGTGATATCAAATACTTCTTTGTTTTCTTTCTTCCAACAACTGCAATCCCTTAACTTAAGTGACACAATATACTGGTTGTATGGCTAAATTCTAATTTCTTTCTAACATTCTTAACTAAACTTTTGGCCAATACAACGTATTCTCAAGATCTTCTAACACAATTCTATAGTTTGTAATATATAATAAGGCATGAAAACTATACTCATACCAATCAATATCTAAAATGGTCATGTATTTAATACATAAACTAAACTTCTATTTCTTTGATGTTTCTTTGATATTTATACTTGGGAAAGCTTTTCTATTTTTTATACAATAAAATCACTTATTACATATTGTTTATAACTAATCTCAAAACAAGAAACAATAATATACTCGTTTGGCCAAGCCATTCTTTGAATGATCTTTCTAATTTCGAGCATACAAGCTTGACAATTTATTATGGCATATTGTAATATTATAATATAATCACGCGTCTTTTACTATCATCAATACTACACTATTGCAACAGTTTAATATGCAATTCTTGCCATCACTTTTCGAAAGACATAAGTTTCAAAACTCATAATTCAATGACTAAATACAAAATGCCATTCAAACTAATGCTAAAACTTCAAACAACTTGAACCATGCACTAAAGGCCATTTCTTTCATTCAACTAACATGACCAAGTGATATTCTAAATTTTGGCATAACAAAATGCATTCTTGAATACTAAAACTTACACTTGGTTAAGCCTAACATAACCTTTCAACTCCAATTCTTTCTTTTCTCAAACAATTTCTTCAATAAGATTTAACAAACTCATCCATGTATTTCTCTTTGAATTTTCACAAACAATTCACATGCACATGAAAATACTTGGTTGGCCACACTTCCACATCTCTCCAAATCCACCAAAATTGGAGCAAAAACTCACCAAACTTAACTACAAATCTGGCTGGGTTCAACACTTCCAAATTCCAACATCAACTCATCAAAATTTCATCCAAAATTCAACCAAAACATCACATCTACATAACTACTCATCTTGGCTAAACTTCTACACATTACCATCAAACAAGCATCTAAACAGCCAATACTTCTTATCATACATCATACACAAACACTCAAGAATTAACTTACACATATACTACTCAAATTAAAACTTATATTGAGTTTACTTACCTTTTTCTTGCAAGAATTCTTTTCTTCGCTTCCTTTGCTCACTTTCTCCATTGATTCATGCTTAGAAAGCCACAAAATGAACATATATTCACTTAGGCATGAATTCTTATGTAATTCTCTTGGAAGACTTTGAAGAAATGGAGGAGAAATGGGGGAAGAAGGTGGCGTGCTCAAGGGATGAGAATGGCTAGGGTTTGTCAATTGAAGCCTATATATATATTGCCCTTGCACTTTTATGATAATTCCAATTATGCCATTCGTGCATTTACCGATATACCCTCACTTTCAATGGATTTAACACATGTTCTTGGTCGTTTTCACTCACTACCTTTTCATCTAGTTGTGAGTGAAAAGACCATTTTACCCTTATTCTTTAATTTCTTTCTATTACTTTACAAACACGTATTTGTCTCAGCATCACATCACGTGTATTTTCCATAATCTTTCTACCACTCTATTCTCATGGCTAGCACACTTAATACATTATATTTATCATACTCACTTTTCACTTGAACATGTGATTCTGTGTGAAATGACCATTTCGCCCTTATTGAAACTTTTTATGGAATTCCTTTATAAAACTAGTAAAATATATTCACCATGACTATAAAATAATCCCTACCATATTTCTGAATGAGGGTATTACAAGACGCCACACTGGTCTCTGATCTGAGAAATTCTCACCAATTGCCTTATTTACAGAAACCGTCCTCCAGATTTTGGATGACTGGTTCTAAATTAGTCATCATGCCCTTAGCAAGTCAATTTATCCTTAGCAAGCTGCAGTGTCTCAAAGCTGAAACTGAAGTGTTAAAAATGAAAAACATCCCTTACTCTAATGTCATAGGATCGGTGATGTATGCCATGATTAGCACTAGGCCTGATTTGTCATTTGCCATATCATTGCTAAGTAGATTTATGTCCAATCCTGGAATGGAACACTTGATTGCTCTAAAATGGATGCTGAGGTACATTAACAACACTGTACATGTTGGCTTAGACTTTTGTAAAAGAAACACCTCACTTGATCTGGTTGGGTATGCAGGTTTTGACTTTGCAGGTGATAGAGACACAAGAAAGTCTACAACAACCTACTGTTTCACTCTTGGGGGTAATTGTTTAAGTTGGAAGTCACAATTACAACCCTTGGTTGCATTGTCCACAACCGAGGCTGAATATGTAGCCATGACTGACACATTCAAGGAAGCTATATGGCTTCAAGGGATCTTGAAAGAACCTACTGGATGGACTTGTGACGGTATACTCAGATAGTCAAAGTGCCATCCATTTGAGTAAAAATTTCGCATACCATGAGAGAACCAAGCACGTGGATGTAAGGTTTCACTTCTTAAGAGATCTCATCTCAAATGGCCAACTCAACCTGATGAAGATACCAATTGAAGAAAATCCAACAGATATGGGGACCAAAGTGGTGACTGCCGCAAAGTTCAAGCATTGCTTGGACTTACTGCACATAAGGTGATGTATTAGAGATGAAAAAGAACACTTGAGAAGCCTGTTGTACAAGTGAGAAGCTGCTGAAGGGAAGTTGTAAGCTTCAAGGTGGAGATTGTTAATTGTTGAAGCCCACAATGGCGTCGTCTAAAGGAAAATTAAAGAACTATAGTTTTATTTCTCTTTAAATCCTGGTCATCAATTCAAGAGGCATCCAACGGCTGCAAATGACCTTGAAGTCAACACTATGAAAGAGCCCAAAATGTTCCTATTCAACAGATTGCAATATCTCTCTTTTCTATGTCTTTATTCATTCACTTTTGCTAAGGTTCTTGTTAATACTCAAACTGATTAATCTTTGTACAATCTGTGAGATTGTTCATTGGGGGTTGTGATTCCTTCAAGGATTAGAGGAGCTGGGTAGTCTTTCTCTAGGATCAAAGATTATTGTAAAGGGTTGTGTGAATAGTTAGCTAGTAAGTGAGCAATTCTTGATAAATGATTGTTGTACTCTGTAAACACATTTGATAACTCTAGTGCAATGAGCCTCAGTGTTCTAGAGCTCAACGTGGATATAGCTTGTTCAACCTTGAATAAGTGAAACACGGTAATTTGGTGTTTTTGTGTTCTTGATTGATCTGTGTGATTTGGTAGATTTAGGTGTGTGTTTAGACTAAGTATAACATAATCAAACACAAATCATAAATTCCTTTAAACAGTCTACAACCTGAGCATCTCCCAGCTTGTTCTTTTTGTACTTCTGATCTTCCTGAGCAGCTTGTTCTTCAAAACTCAGAGACTCGGAGTATAAACAAAACACAGCATTTTGTTTAAGTATCTAACGAAACTTGAGGCTGTCGTTAGAATGTATAGAACTTTAACAACTTCTTTAACATTTTTCCGGTAGTTGATGTGCTTGCCGTGCCCGTTGCATTTCAAACCAGATTTTTCAAGTCAGGATCAATGGTTGCTGATAGAAATTAAATCTTCCATTAAAATGATGTAATCTTTCATAATCTAATTTTTAACCAATCCAAAATGCAACCACTTACTCTCACATTAGTTGGTAGACAAATAATAAAGTTTGCGTTATAGATACGTTATTTTAGTGATCCATTGTTATTTATCGATCATAGAGACAATCAATTCTATTATTAACCCAATTGATAGAAAAACAGGATAAATTTTTATTGACCTTGAAACACAGAAGTCAAGAAAAGGACAATCAGTTGTTGATAGAAATTAATTTTGGTTCGTAAAGAATTAAATTCTGCCATAAGTTTGAAGCAAGAACATTGACTTGGAAAAAAAGTAGATAGTGGTCTATGTCAATACAAATGGATGCTAGCTTCAATAAGGATTCAATCTATTCAAATTATTGCATTGTCCTCTGTCTAATGGGTAAATAGTGATGGCAATGGGCCGGGCCGGGACCGGGTACCCCTTGGCCTAGGCCTAAGCCTGACCTCATGACACAGGCCCAAGCCCGGCCTGAGCCCATTACGGGTATGATAGGCAAAGCCCAAGCCCGGCCTGACAGGTTTTTTATAACCACAGGCCCGACCCAAGCCCACCTTTTTTAATAATGTTTATTTTAAAATATTAATAAATTTCAAATTTTTTTTATATTTTTAATTTTAGAAATAGTTTTTAAATATTAATTAAAGCTATTTCCGTAAATAATTTAAGCAATAAGTGAGCAATTAAAACTCCATAATATTTGATTATACTAACTTTTCAGCTGTGCATAATATGTTATGGTGAAATCCACATTTATAAGTTGAACCAAACCCATCTAACTCATTTAAAGATAATTTTAACATGTTAAACCTTCAATATGGGATGAAAATTGAGGTTAGGGTTTGAGAAAAATGGATATATATATATATATGTAGGATAATATTGTAATTAAATATATAGTATAAGGGTAAATTAGTAAAATTAATACTAAAATTTTTGGGCCGGGCCAGGCCTAAAGATATACCCATGCTTGGCCCGTACCCGAGGTCAGGCCTTAAAATCAAGCCCAGGCCCAAGCCCAAGCCTGCCAACCTCAGGTAAAGCCCGTCCCTTTTGGGCCGGGTACCCAAAAATGTCGGGCCCATTGTCATCTCTATGGGTAAAGGTTAATTTTGGTGTATAAATAATTTGGATGTTCAACAAATTCAACAATAGAATCTTATCATCTTTTGCTGCTCTTTGATCAAAATCTTTCAATCTAGCTTCAAATCAACAAGTTCCAATTAAATTCTATCATTTTATCTCATTATGGAGATGATATCATAGATATACTGTTGCTTTTCGTCTAAAAATTTAAAATTGATGATAAATATTTTCATAAAATTAACTCATTCTCTCGTGTAAACAAAATATATATCGCATTTTACAATGTTACTCTTGCTCTAAAATCAAGGAGTAACAAATAGTTTCTATCATATAGTGTTAATAGTTGTCTTCAGGTAAGAGAAGGACAATAATTGTTGAAACATCATATTTTGGATTTCAAATACTTTAATGCTACTAAGAAATAGTTTCAATTCAGAAAAATAACAATGTGAAATTTGAGATGAAACTTAAAATATGGATTTAAATATGCAATGACCATGGTTTTAATCTTTTCTTTTAGAAATTTGTTATTATTTGCCAGTGATAGGGATCCCATTGGCAATTGTGTTTTTATCCAGTTGAAAAAATAAATAAATAAATAAATTTGCACACAGTTTTAACATGACTATATCTTATCAAAGATTGATTTTAGATTGAAATTTTCATGTCCAATAAAAACAAAATTATTGATGCAGTGGTAGACATGACTTGATTGTTTTTGTTAAAATTATAAATTCTCCTCGATCAATTTCCTAGAAACATCACCCTCTCACATGCAAGAATTAGTGGCTAGCTATTTATATCGTAAATGGGACAACGGAGGAGAGACTTGACCCTGAAACATTAAATCCTATCAATACAGTTGAGAAATATATAGATTGAATTAAATTCTGCCAATACAGTTGAGAAAACATTTGATGAATTAATGTGTGTATAGGTATATAGAAGGACAACAGTTGTTGATAGAAATTAATTTCTATCGTAAATGACCTGTTTCATAATTTTTAACCAAGTACACTAAGTCAATACAGTTGGAAAGCCAGCTAACATTAATTCAAAAAGTTGATATATTTATTGTTTCTAGTTCAAATTTTAGAATGCCCTCATTAATTTCCTGGAAAAAGCTTACACACACATGTAACAATCCGTCCGTGTCAAGAAGGGTCAAGCCGTGTTATGTGGTTATATTAAAAAAGATGTCTCATCAGATCAGTTTCCTATGTTTTCAAAACATACCCTAATTCCTCCCCCTTAACACGGCTAATTTATTCAATTTTAGTCCCAAAATTCAATATTTTACATTCATTTTCAAGTGATGGAGGCTTTGATAACTAAAGCATTGAGAGCAAAGAAAAGGGAAGAAGAAATAAATGAGAAATAAATAGAAATAAATAATTGTGCAATTGCATATTGTACTCTTGGTTGGATAGATCTCTACAGGAGGTCAAGCCTTATAATTGATTTTAAGAATTTGATTTCCACCAATTCTACATCTTTTCTTTCATTTCATACTTGTAAATGTTTTTTTTTCTAAAATATTTATTCAAAATATAATTATTTATTTTATTTCACTTTAAACTTGATTTAACACTAGTATTCTTTTGTAAAATATTTGTAAATGATTTTCAATGTTCTTAAACTACATTTTGGTAAAACATCTTGTTAAATAATATTACTGTAGGAACATTATTGAACAAAAAATCACATATAAAAGTTAGTGGACTATTCACTGAAGCTTATTCAAAGTCTCCTAATAAAAACAAGTGTGCGATTGAAAATTGTATTGCAACTTGGAAAATCATTAAAGGAGCTCAAGTCATGTTAATTGATTTTATGGAATTGATGAGTCAACAATTCTCGATCGTTTCTTTCATATACATCTTATCAAGAAGTGTAGAAATTGTAATAAAACTTCCAAAAGAAAATAAATTTTGGTTACTTTGAGATGAATCGATCACTAAAAGGTCAAGTCGTGTTATATGGTTGCAATGTGTCATCACATCAGTTTTCGATCTTTTCAGATCTTTATTATATCATTCAGTATTATCTATAAAACAAAAATTATTTTTTTTAGTGTTTAAATGTTATTATTTAACAAGTATGTCTCATACGTGCCTATTTAACTTCTTGTTGAATTTACATAATTACAATGATAGATTTGCAATAAATTAAAAATGTATAAATAGTACTTAATTTGTTTACGATAGATTTATAACAGTAAATAATAAACTTTTAATATTGACTTCCAAGTCTTCTGATTTCTGAAAACAAAGACAAAATGTTCATGAAAAATCTTCTAACGGAAGAAAATGAGACAATTGTTGTATTAATATCGACTCAAAGTCCTTTGAAACAAAGACAGAATAAGGATTGGAAAAAATGTACTAACTTCCTATGAATAAGAAAAGAATTCGCTTTCATGAGAGTGATGCCTCTATGCATTATTGCTATGCTTCAGAATTTGACTTAAAGAAATAAAATATAACTTAAATATTATAGTTAAGTCCTAAGGAAACTATTTCATTATTTTTTGTTATTCCTTCTTTAAAATAAATACTTATTATTATCTGTCATCTTTCTCAATTTTTTTTTATTTTTTTTTATTTTTTATTTTTTATTTTTTTTTACTTTTAAACTTTTTGACTCATAAAAAGATTGTAAATGTCCAGAAAAGACAAAAATGAAATTTGGCAAAGTGAATGACTGGGAATTTGATAGTAGAAGGAACTGGGAATTTGATAAATATTTTTACAAAATTGCTGGTAAATAGTTTACTGATAATAAATATTCTTCCAAATTATTTTGTTGACTATTATCATTTTTTTTTTCATATCTACAATTTATAGGCATTATTTTTCATATCGAGAAATATCTAAGTCATACGCATCATAGCGATTTCAAAAAGTATTAAAAACCTCTCTGACCAGGGGTTCTGATATTTATAGAGGACTTTTTGGTATCTTTAATGGATATAATACTTACCAAAAATCGTCGAATCACTTAAAACTTTTAACTAATGTTGGCATCTAGTTTGCTTAAAATCCTATTAAAGAGCACTTAACAGCATTGAATATTACTTGTCACACCATCACTACAACTCATCAAACTCCCATGGAATTTCATATTCAATAGAAATTACAGTATAAACAAGGATTTGAATACATGAAGGAAATTTTAACTATTACATTTCCTATCTCATAAAATAGCCAATTTACTGTACCTCCCACTATAGTACATTTAAGACAATCTTTCACTATACAATTTGTATAAGCTCCTAAAACAACACATCATGATAATAAATAGAAATTATCTAAGTTTAATATGGTCTTTAATGGTAGCTTTTGATTGGGACTAATAAGAGGCGAACTGAAGCTTTACTTTTAAAGATCAAAGGGAGAGGAAGCTAATTCAGGTGGTGGTCGGTTGGAAAATCGCCAGAGATTGGTTGGGAATAGAAGAAAAACTTGCTGGATTAAGCGGCTCAATCTGCAAATTTTAGAAGAAATCCTGGAACAAATATTAGCTAGATTTATATAGCACGAAGAGTGCTTCAAAACGGTATATTACCCAGTGATAACTCGTCGGAATTGCCGGTCAAAGTTTGTTGACCGACGGTCAAATATACTAAAAAACAAATTAAAATTTGATATTTTTATAGCATTTCAACTTTACAAAGTTTATTTTTTATTATACAATAATTGTGTTTAGACAACTAAAGAAACATCAATCCGACTCAAAAGTTAGTAGTTTTCTTTAAGTCAAGAGAAGAACAATAATTGTTGATAGATATAGAAAAATAATTTCTATCATAAATGACCCCCATAACTTTTAACTGAGTACCTTGACTTGGAAAAGTAGGTTACTTTGAATGCCAGCTTGCAGAAATTGACAATTTCATTGAGTTGATTTGAGCTTTTAGAATTTTATGCAAATATATAGGTCAATAGCTTTATGTGTATAATGTGTTTGGTGTTCTTTCTTATATTAAAAAAATTAAAAAGTATTTTTATTTAACTTATAATGTTTTGCTGAAACGGGTGTTAAACATGAAACAAATAAAGTAAAGATACATTGATCTAATGCGAATTATCGCTAAGAGAATTATAAGCCAAACACTTGAAATTTGAAAACTATTAATTAATTACAGCAAATATGAAAAGTGACACCATGATATTTTTTAATAAAATTTTTTTAAAATTAATAAATAAAAGTAATAAATTTTATTGGTTTATCAATTCTAAAGGAGGAGTTGAACCCTTTTTCTCAATTGTTTTTTTTTCTTTTTCCTTTACTTTTTAAACCAAATTTATCAAATGAATTTTACAGGTATAAAAAAAATAAAAAATGGGAGAATAATAACATTTTATGATAGACTTCTAAATAATTAATAGTAACGAAAACTACAATTATAATTTTAATCAATACAACTGAGATCCTATGAAATCACAACATATTTTTAATTGATTACCAGTGTGGGATCTTAAATATTACTGTAAAGCCCTTAATATACTTTTTTTCTTATAGAAAAACGAGATTATTATTTTAACCTGTTGTGCCATAAGTGTTAACCAATTACATTGACTTGGAAAAGTGAAAGTAATAACTGGTTCATGTCAGGTAAAATTATAATCTTTAAAATAAAAAAGAAAAAAATTAATAACAAAATCTATTTTTATATTTTAAATTTATAATTTTTGTTAATTTAGATAAGATCAAACTATAAGCTAAAATTTAATGCTTCTCTTTTACCAACTGATATTAAATGTCTATCTTGATGCTTAGAGACTAAGAGTTGATTAGAGTATTAATACATAAAATATAGAGTATTAAAGAAAAAGGAAAAAAAAAAAAACTTATTAATAGAAAAGAAAAGGAAATCCAAATAGAAGTGGCGCCTCTTCCTATAAATAGCGTAGAGGTTGTGTGTTGCGAGTCACAAAGCTTGAGTGTATTAAGAGATGGATTGTAAGTGGTTTTGGGTGTTGTTAGTAATGATGTTGGTTTCTTGAGGAGAGGGGTGTTGGGAGGAAGAGAGAACTGCTCTCTTGCAACTTAAACATTTCTTCCCTAATCTTAATGGTTATCCTTACAATTGGGTGGAGAATTCAGAGTGATGTAGATGGGAAAAAGTTATGTGTGACAACAACACTAGAAGAGTCATCAAACTCGCTCTTTTGGTTGTAAGGGATTGGAATTTGGGAGAGTGATATCTAAATACTTCTTTGTTTTCTTTCTTCCAACAACTGCAATCCCTTAACTTAAGTGACAACAATATAGCTGGTTGTATTGAGAACGAAGGTCAATTGTCTTCCTCCCTTCAAATTAATTTATTTCTACATTTAGGTTTATAATTAATTTCTTGTAAATTTATTTGCATCTAGCTAGTACCATATGATTTTAATAAAATGATTTCATATTATTACAAATTTCTCAAAAATCTCTCATTTACCATTATTTAAGGATTTCAACGTATTTTATGGACTTGTTAATTTTATGATTACTAGTTTATGTTTTCAATATTTTGTGAATAATTTTGTGATATATTATATGATAATATGCATGAAGCAATTCATTTGCTTGAAAATGATTAAGTATTTGTAGGTTTCGAGAGGCTATCAAGGTTGAGTAATTTGGAGGAATTGAATTTAGTCAGAAATAACTTCAACAACAGCATCTTATCATCTCTAGCTAGTCTATTCTCATTAAAGTATTTGTATCTAAGTGAAAATAGATTTAAAGGAGTCGTTAATATTGAAGGTAATAAGCCAGCTTCTCATTCTCTTAATTTCAACCATTAATTGTTTGTGAATTTCTAGTAACTGGACTTTTAAATTATGCGTGTATGTATAAGAGTTTAACCTTGTGAAATTGTTTAATTTTTTCCTAGGTTACATTCTTTGAAAGTGTTGGACACGAGCCTTAATGAGGTTGGCCATCTTGTCAACCCCAAAGGTAATAAGTAATAATATTTGTGACCTGATCACAATTTATAGCTTCTTTGGAGCAAGTACAAGCTCTCGATCACAGCCACACAATTTTGTCCCAAACAAAATATCACAACCGTTAAAAAATATCTCAATATTTATAAAACCAGCAAAAGGCCTACTCATTATCTCGTGCCTGTCAGATTCAGTTTTGAAAACCAAGCTAGCAGAAAATGTTTCACTATAATTACTAGAACACCCACACAATTACCTACTTTTTTACGGGTTATGAACTAAACAAGGAAGGATATTTTAGGAATGTATATAAAATAGAATAATAAGCCAAAGAGCAACCAGTATCAGACCTCCACGCTCCTTTGAAAAGAGTGGAGAACACACATTACCAATTAGGATTGCAAAGCCATTTAAGGGTTGAAAATTCCCATTTTCACCTTGTTAGAAGATTTTTAATGAAATCAAATTGTAGAATTTAAGATTTTAAATTATTATAAATATATATTCTTCACTAGTTCACTTCCCTATAATAACATCTTATTGGGACATACAACTGAATAATTTGAATGGGTTTATTAATGTTCAAGGTAATTTAGCTAGTTTCTCATTCTCATAATTTCAACTTTTTTTTTTTTTTTTTTTTGGTGAATTTACGATACAATTGTACCTTTTAGATTAAATATATGAAACATTTTAATCTTGTAAAATTGTTTGACTATTTTCAACTTTGAATAACTTGGAGGTTATCGATTTGAGTTATAACAACCTCAACAATAGCATATTATCTTCTTTGGCTAATCTCTCTATATTAAAATCTTTGTATCTAGTAAATGTTGGTTTGGCTGCAACTGTTGATGTTCAAGGTAAGCTTGATTAAGTTCCTCATGTATTCTTAATGCTCAAATTTTAATTAAGCTTGTTTAATTTTTTACCAAGATTACAATCCTTGAAAAACTTAGAGAAGCTGGACATAGGCTGGAATAGGATTGACAAATTTGTCAACTCTAGAAGTATTCAATTCATTTCATCAACACAGACCCATAACCAAACTTAAGTAATAATATTTAATGACTTTATTTCTAACTCTCAAATTTCTAATACAAAGAACAATCTTTGAGAATGTTATACTAAGTAATGCCCACAACTATGTAAAATTATTTTTACATTATCATTTTCTAAAATTAAAATGAAAAATCAATTATTCTATTGTGTATTTGAAAACAGTTTTCATATTAATGAAATAGGTATAATTTGAATATTTAGTATTATCTTTAAAATAAAATGCATTTGACAATTTTAACTTGAAAATGTAGGGTAATTTAAAAAAAAAAAAATATTTTGTAAGTACTATAAATATTATTTTGAAAATTATGAAACTTAAATCTTGAGTTTAATTTTCTTTTTTTTTTTAAAAAAAAAAAAAAAATTCTGAATCTTGATTTTCAAACTGTCGAGCAAACAATTTTATTTTTCTAAATTTGAAAAATAGAATTATTTTTTATGAAAGAAAGACTAAAGTTAATTACTAGAAACCATTAAGACCAAAGCGTTACTAAAGTTAATTAGAAAAATATAATTCTTGAGGTTAATACTAGTTCTTTTTATAAAAGAAAAAAATTGTATTTCATAAATCTTTATACTATGGCTAGTAAATTTCTAATTTTTTTGATAATATTCATAAATCTTTATACTCAAAATTATATATATGAAAGAATTTAGCCTTTGAAATTGTTAATCTTCTCCTTGGGTTACATTCTTTGAAAAAGTTGGACATGAGCTATAATGAGATTGACCAATTTGTCAGTCTCAAAGCTTTTAATTAGGAGACTTTTAACTTTTGTGAGACTCTTATATAAAGAAGTATGGAGAATAGTTTTGTAAAATTATTTTTATAATTTTTTTAAAATAAAAATGAAAAATATTTTTTTCATGTTAATGACTTTTGACATTATTGACTAAAAATTGTTGGGAAAAAAAGATTTATTGTGTTCTGTATATTATTTTTTTAAATTTCCAAAATTAAATTTTGAGTTCAATTTTTTTTATAAAAAAAAATTCTTCTAAATCTTGATTTTCAAATAAACAGACTAGTTCTATTTTTAGGTTTTTAAATTGTAAAATAGAGAATGATTTGAAAGAAAGAAAAAATGAAGTTGTGATTGTTTTTATAATTTAATTAATCCAAACAGAAAATTTATATGTGTATTTACTAATTTATCCTTATATTTATTAATGCAATTATATATAACCATTATGTCATTATATAATAACTAGATGGCACACCCGCACGTTGCACGGGTTTATTTATTATATTGCTTTTATTTTATTATCGAATTTTTATATTTTAAGAAATTGTAAACGACTATTGTTTCACAAAAAAATATGTCAAATATTGATTATAATATAACATTTTGTTACTTTTTTTTTTTTNATTTTTATTCAACATTAGCTTTTTCCAAATGATTACACCCATGGCTGCTCTTGAGATTTTATCTTTGTCTACTTGTGGACTCACAGGTACACTGCCCAACCTAGGTAATTAATTATTTTATCCGCTATCATCAACATAAATTTATGATTTTGGTTCTATATTCATTAGTCAATAAAGGTTTTATTGTATTTTTAGGTCTATGCAAGCTGAAGCAACTAAAAGAGCTGTATATGAACAATAATGACCTAAGGGGTACCTTGCCTTGGTGCTCTGCGAATTTGACTTCTCTTCAACTATTGGATTAATGAAAGCATCTCCTTATCAGCCCTTAAACATCTAATATCCATCCAATATCTTTTCCTGTCATACAATAACTTCAAAATCCCAATTTCACTTGAACCTTTTTTCAACCATTGGAAACGCAAGAAGTTCTATGGTAAGAATAACCAAATATATAAAGAAATTGAGTCTCATTCTTTGGCACCACGATTCCAAATAAATTCCTTCATGTTGGGTGGTTATGGAGATGGTGGCACATTTCCCAAATTTCTTTATCATCAATATGACTTGGATGAAGTTGATCTCTCTCACATAAATTTAAAGGGAGAATTTCCGAATTGGTTGTTAGAGAACATCATAAACTAGAAATGTGTTTAACCGTAGCATTCCATCTTCTGTTGGTGACATGAACTCATTGGAAAGTCATGGGTTGCTTCTCATTGCAGCTGCTATCGTTATCAAACAACAGTTTGGAAGGTCACTTATTCACTAAAAATTTTAATCTGACAAACTTGATGAGGTTACAATTGGATAAAAATAACTTGACCGGAAATATCCCAGAAAGTTTGTCTAATTGCTCTTTGGAAGGATTGCATCTTGGCGACAACCATTTTAGTGGTAAAGTCAGGGTGGTTGGAAAACATGGCAGAATTGGTAGATTTTATAATGCCCAGTAACTATCTTGAAGGTCCAATTCCAATGGAGTTTTGTAAACTTAATTTTCTTGAAATTTTGGACCTTTAAAAAACTATTAATATCGAGGTATTTACCATCTTGTTACAACCTTTTAAAATCCAACAAGTTCACCTGTCAAGAAATAAACAAGAAGGACAACTCAATGATACGTTTTATTATAGCCTTTCTTTGGAGACATTAGATCTTAGGTATAATTTCTTCACTGGTAACCTTTCAAACTGGATTGGCAGGCTTTCTCAATTACGTTACTTCATCTTGGCGAAGAAAAGTTTGGAAGGTGAACTGTCTCTGCAATTGTGCGAGTTAGACCAATTACGTCTTATGGATCTTTCTCATAACAATTTTACAAGCTTTATTCTTCCTTATCAAAATATATCCTTGCATTATATGTACCCTTAATTTTCTTATTGTTAATTTTCTATTTTAATTCGAATTATTCACTAAGCGTATTTCCAACACTTCTTCAATTAAATTTATGATAAATTTCTCTAGTACTATATATGTTAATTAGAAAACATATCAATATGATATCCGAAACAGTAATTTCCTAGTTCATGGAAAATTCACTGTTGATATTATCTTTCTTCGTCACTTCACATTTTAAATGATTTTTTTGTTTTTTATTTATAAATAAGAAGTATTGAGACACAAAACAATTGATTTAATTTTACAAACAAATTTTAGAAATAATCTTTATTTTATAAAGCATATGAAAAGAGTCAAACAAAGAGGTTTAAAGTGGTTACTCTTTAGTGAATTCCACAATAAAAATTTTGTTAATATTATCGTATTCTTTTGTGCAAACAAGATATAATATTATTTTTTACAGCTGATAAACTGAAGAAAATCAAAATATAATGAATTATCCATGGTATAAAAACTTAGCCAATCAACCCGAATTTATTATTTCTAATAATGTTAATGATCAATTTATTGCTCTTCGTTACATAATAATTGAATATCAAACCATACAAGGATTTGAATCCACTTCTGTACTACTGGACTCATCTTGGCTTTTTCTCAAATAAAACATTACTTCAAATAGATACTCACCTTTGAACAGCTTTCTTTCTTGGAAAAGCAAAGAACTCAAACTCTCTGGAATGAAGCTCACTGCAATCTCCACCATGCTGATTTTAATTTACTTTTTCTAAGTCATTGGGTTAATATCAAACCAAGTTGATTTTAATAATCTGTATGTAATAACTTGGATTTAAAGAAAAACACAATTGATTACAAAAACACGAGAGAAAACTAACCAAGTGTTTCATTTGACAATCTTGAAGATAGTTGGTACAAGAAGAAGTTGTACAGCATCAAGGCAATCGGGACTCTGTTGGGTTCATAAATTTGTCATCACATCAGTATTATTTCGCTTGTGTATGCTCAGCCTTGAAAATATCAGTCATGGGGAAACCAATCACCTCGGGTACAGTAAAATACACTTCACATGAGCATAAGGATAAAAGCCCAACTGCTGCATTTCCAAATGATAGTAACCTGCAAAAATAAAATATTTAAAAATATAGTACTTCCAGACAAAAAAGTATTTGGCATGAGGAAAAACCAATATACTTTTATGTCACATTTGAATTATTAAAGCCAAAATCAAGCTTTACATCAAACTCTTCTTTGATGTGTAGAAAATAAAATTTCACAACTACAATTACCTTTAACCCTGCCAAATTGATATGATATACAAACTGAATTTTTTCCAGGTTGAGCAGCTAACAAACCGAAACCAAGTGGTAGAAATATGCAACAGAAGAAGTACTACCGTAAGACTCACAACCCCCTTTGTGAAGATTTATTCTGAATTGTAGTAACCAAACCCTAGGAATCAAAAGAGAAGAACATACACTATCAATTAAAAACAGAGAATCTTCTTCTTACTTCATTCAACATAAAAACAGCCTTCTATGTACAAAGATGTGATCCAAGTGAAAAAGGATCTTGATCGTTGATTGTACAGAAAACTAACACAATAGAAAAAAGATTGTCGTGGATCAACTGCATTTCTGCACTATTTACTTACAACCGAACTCTTCCTTCTGAAGTCAGAACAACTTCTTTTAACCAAAGTTTGCCAATTAACAGAGTACAAAAACAAAGGCTTCATTTCTTTAACGTCAGTTCCCTTTTACTAACAGCAGCATTAGTCCTCTTTGGATTAATTTTGAGTGCAGCTTGCTCATGGCCTTAAAACGTCCCTCAAGCAAACTTAAATTGTTCAGACTTAGCCAAAGAAAGACACCAACACTTCCATCACAAAAATACCAGTACTTCAGTTTCTATAACAAAATACTAAACACATCAGTAATACCAACCACATTAAAAAAAAATCAACTCTTCAACTCTTATAAAAAAAAAACACCAACACTGCAGTAGCAATACACATCAGGTTCACCAATACTTTAACTTCTATCAACATACCACAGAACTCAATCTCCTTAATCAATCCTTCAACTCTTATCAAAAATACCAAATTGCAGTAGCAATTAAACACAAATACTTCAATTTCTATACATACACCACAAGACTTCAATCTTCTTATCAACACACTAACAACTGCATCAGAATCACATATCAGACTCCATACTACATCACAACACTTCAAGTTTCAACACTACTCAGTAATCACATATCAGACCCATCAATATACATCAACAACACTTCAAGCATTCAACACTACATCAGTAATCACATATCAACACATCAATACTACATCAACAACACTTCAAGCATTTCAACACTATATCCGCAATCACATATCACACCCATCAATACTACATCAACAACACTTCAAGCATTTCAACACTACATCATAATCCATATCAAACCCATCAATACTACATCAACAACACTTCAAGCATTTCAACACTACATCAGCAACACATATCAAACCCAACAATACTACATCAACAACACTGCAAGTGTTTCAACACTACATCAGCAACAATTCTTGTATCAACACACCAAATTCCTTACTTAAACTTCTTATTAATCATTAAACTTCTTGTCGTCCCTCAAAGCAAGTTCTGGATGACTGATAACATCATCCCTCAGACTGAACTTGCATTTGAGGAGGACAAAGAAGACTCATCAGGATTAAAAGAAGAGGGAAGTAGAAACACCTACAATAGGAAGAATGGTGAGATGATCTCGTAACCGCTGAAACTAAGGACCGGAGAGTGGCTCAGTGAGAAGATCAGCGTTTGAAACTCAGTAGAGACATATTGAACAGTCAGACGTTTAGAGGCAACCATTTCTCGCACAAAATGAACATCAATCTCTATGTGTTTTGTGCGAGCATGGAAGACTGGATTAGAAGCTAGTGCACCAACACTAGTGTTATCACACCGAAGTATGGGAGTGGCAGTGACAGAGATATTGAGTTCCTAAAACAGATTTTACATCCACGCAACCTCAGTAGAAGCCTGTGCAAGTGCCAGATATTCAGCTTCAGTGGATGAGAGCACAACAACATGTTTCTTGGAACTCCATTGAACTAGATTGGAGCCAAGATATAAACAATAGCCACCAGTAGAACGAGGATGGAAAATCCTGGCCCAATCAGCATCCACATACCCTTCAAGATTTAATTCTCCTCCAGATTGTAATGTCAGACCATAATCAGCGATACATATCAAACCCATCAATACTACATCAACAACACTGCAAGGGTTTCAACACTGCATCAGCAATAATTCTTGTATCAACACACCAAATTCCTTGATCATTAAACTTCTTACCTTTAAACAAATGAAAGACAAATTCAATGCGATGTTGTTTCAATTTTCTTCATTTTACACCAACGATATCACCAATAAGGACTTTCTAAGATACGGCACTTATGTAATCAAATCTATCGCATATTAATAGCTCAAGTAATTAATGCAGATACAACTTACATACTTGAAAATACATACCTGGATGCGTGAACCAGTCCATAGATTTCCATTAACTATCTAAGTGTTTCATTACAACCACCAATTTAGCCTGATCACATGTACAGGAAATTCAGCAAGATATAAAAGCTTCAGATTCCACAAAACTATATTAATGTTTAAATATTTCCCGCTAAGTGAAAAATAATAGTATGGAGTACGCACCTAAAGGCATGACAAAAAAAAAAAAAGGCACTTGATACCATTTGATTTGAAAATCTCCTATGCTTAAAATAAGTCTATTGCTTTTAACTTTGAAACTTACCAATAATAATCTAGCCACAAATGTTGTTCTAATCCATTTGGAATGCTACTGCTGTTATTTCAAATTTAATTAGTATCTCACCACTTTTTTACTACTCACCACAGACAAAAACTTCCATACAAACTGAACTCTTGAATCCTCAGAGCTATCTCAAAATAAGCAAAACTGTAGCACTCACCATAATCCTGTCTTATGTATCATAATCTATAGTTTTCTACTACTCACCATAGAAGAAGAGCTCAATTACAAACTAACCCCTAACAGCACTCTCAAGATACTTAAAACTGAAGAAACAACTCATATCAGAATTTTGTCCTATGTAACAAAAGCAAAAAGATGGAGGCATCATGTTTGTCAGATGTAATCCTAAACTGAACAGATAAAAAATCTTAATTAATATTTGAAGTACATGATAACAAATATTTTTTCACCATACATGACAGAAAAAGAATCAAAACAATCCAATTCAAAAACTTCAAAAATATCCCATCCAGACTAATTAAGATAAGCTGATCCAATTCAAAAACTCATCCAGAGTAAGTTAAGATAAGCTGATGCAATTCTTTAAAAAAAAAAAAATTCAAGTGTAAGCACATCAAAAGACTCACCTTCTGTATACGCAGAAAGAAGTTTACGAGCACAACAATTCTAGTCACTTCTCATAAAAGCATCAATCCTACAATGAGTCGAAGGCATAGAAAGCTTTGGCACAAAAGCATGACAAATAAATCCTACAGTAGCAAGAGGTTACAAATTCTAAAAACATTGCATCATTATTTATCGAACAAATAAATTCTACAGAACATCTTTTAAGAACACCATAAGTGCATATAAAATATATCTAGGTTAGTCATTCATTGGCATAAATTTTTTAATCAAATTTTCATATAATTAATCAGAAACAAAGGGATTGAATTCGGATCATAATATATTATATTCTTAATTAGAAGCAATACAATTTCAATGGCGTAGAATATGTTAATTGCTTCTATTACAATAAAAATTCCACAGCTAAAGCTAACAACTTATTAGGTCAAGAACATATCTCGATAACCAACAAATAACAATCGTACCTTAACATTTCCAGCTTCTTTGATCGCCTCCACAAAGCTTCAGTTGGAACAAAATGTTGTGGCTCCATAAATGAACCCGAGACATTGTGCAAATTACAACATCAACTTTTTTCACTGCTTCCACTGGGCTCTTATGATAAAAAAACGAGCTCTCAACTAGAATAGTCGCTTCCTTTTTGAACAACAACAGCATCTGAAGCTTTTCAATGTCAAGTGCGATCTCTGGACGCTGAAGACCTAAAAGAAAGGAGACAACGGTAAAGGAGCTCGGCGACGACGGGGAAGAGAAGGAATCTAGGCGACGCAATAAAATCGAAATGAAATAAAATGGTGTTAGGGATTTCAAAATTGGGGGAAAGGCGGGTACTGTTGAATGACTTATAGATTTGGGAAATATTTTATAAAAATCCCTCATAGTTTCCAATATATACAATATAGACCCGATAAAATATCATTTAACTCCCCCCATTGCATTTATCTGATTTCAATAAATTAATAAACTCTCTGGTGAAATTCCACATAAAATGTGGATGACCTCCTACTTCTACTTTGTCATTGATTTTCTCCCACGATTCCATTGTTGAATTGTAATTATAATATTATATGTATGTCATCTTTTTTCTATTTCAATATGTTTTTTGTTTTAAATTGGAATGAGAAAATCAAATCCGTTGAATCATATAAATGAATTTCAAAACTTATGTAGTTTTTAAAGTTTATCAAATTTATTCAAATAGATTGATAGATAGAAAATTTGGATTTCAAAAAATTGTGTATTAACTTCAACATGAAATGGCAACAAATATTTAACAAAATAAATTATTTTTGCAATTCCATTAATTGGTTTGAAATTAATCTCTAAGGAGCAATAAAGCTATGGACACCAGGGTTTTTGCACCGAAAATGTGTACCAGCCTATATGTCCCCCTAACTTACACCAGTAATCCAGATACGTAGTGAAACAATAAATATTTTTCTAGTGAACGGTCATCCATCAAATATGGATAGCCATTCACTTACATGGACTCCCGTTCATTTTATATGGACAGGGTCCATTTACTACGGATGAATAGAATAATTTTTTTTTATAAAAATTAGAGACAGTCATTTATCCATTATGGATAACTCGTCCCTTTATTTTGGACGGACATTCACAAATAAAGAAAACGTATCTATAACTAAAATATGAAAATAAAAAAGGAAAAAATAAACTTTGGAGACGGCCGTCCGTCCGTTATTATGGTTATGGACAGGGGAACGGACGGGAACGCCATCCATTCTTTTAAAAAAAAAATTCTAAACAAAAATAGCAAGCCCCTCTTCTTCTTCGTCTTCGTTCCCCATCTCCCCTCTTTTTCTTCGTCTTCATTCCCCATCTGCGCTTTTCTTCTTCTTCGTCTTCTTAGTGATTCTGTTGATGATCTGGATAGATTGACTGGAGTTGAAGATAATGAGGTTGTTGTGAATGGTGATAAACCATTTGAGATTCGCCCAGGTTCTCAGTTGCCAGCCTTTTCTGGTGCATTCACATCTGCTCAGGTGAGAGATGTATTTGATACGGAAATGGATCAGGATAATAGTTTTGACAGGGATGGAACAAGCACCATATTTAGGGAAACTGAGAGTATCTCTGTCGGGGAAGTAATGAAAAGTCCAGTTTTCAGTGAAGATGAGTCGTCAGACAACTCATTGTGGATTGATTTGGGTCAGAGTCCGCTGGGGTCTGATAATGCTGGGCACTTGACCAAACACCAAATTGCCTCTCCCTTACCACCTTTTTGGTTCAGTGGCAGGAAGAACCACAAGCGACTCTCTCCAAAGCCAACATCAAAAATGTATGGCAGCCCAATTTATGATGACAAAGAGGTAAACCTGGGGCCAAATGGTGACCATTATGTATTTCGAAAAATCATTCATGAGACGTCGTCGTGAGACGGACTCCAGTCCAGATCACTTTTGAGTACGGTTAATCAATGGTTTAGTTTTACTTGCATGAAAAATCAAAATTTTCAATACTCAATTGAAGATTTGTTCGAATAATAATTTATCCTCTGGTTAAGGTTGCTGTATGTTTATTTGTTATCAAAGAGACAAGAGCTCTTATGATCTTCTGTACCACTTTATTAATTTTACTGATTAAAAAGTTTTTTTTTTTTTGAGGTTAATTTTTCTAAGTTTTCAGTGTTTAAAGCAACTAAAAAGGATAGTTTCTGTTGGAGATAGCTTAATGTTGCTATAAGTTTTAGTTTCTCAAAATTTATGGTTCGAGTAAAGGAAATGAATGCTTAAGTTTTGATTTCTATGATTGTAGTTCCAGAAAAAACCTCAATTGCTGAAGATGGCAGTCGTGTTCGGTGATCTTAACTCAGCCTCTGGTTTGAAGAAACTTGATGAGTACCTTCTGACTCGTAGTTATATTACTGGGTGAGTTCTATTTTGCCGTATATTTGTCTGTGTGCTCCCAAGAATAGTGATGGTAATGATGGTTACTTTCACCTGAAGAATTTTAAGCATTTTGCTGTGTTGCTCATATTAGGTACCAAGCTTCAAAGGACGATATTACAGTTTATTGTGCTCTTTCAAAGGCACCGTCGTTTGAATATCATACAGTTTAGCCTCGCATGCATGGTTTCTCGCACTCACTGTATAAAAACCAAAATAATGGACGGGCGTCCATTCTGTACTAAATTTATGGATGGCTGTCTCCAAAATTTTTATTTTTTTTTATTTTTATATTTTGGTTAAAGATGACATCCCTTATTTGCGGGCGTCTATCTAAAATGAAAGGACGGTTATCCATAACGGATGAATAGCCATCCCTAATTTTTATAAAAAAAAAGTTATTTTATTTTACTTATGGACGGGCGTCTTTTAATTGGGGGACGTTTGTCTGTAGTAAATAGACCCCGTCCATGTAATATGGACAAGAGTCCCTAATTTTTATAAAAAAAATTATTTCATTTTACTTATAGATGGACGTCTTTTAACTGGGAATGTTTGTCCGTAGTAAATGGATCTCCGTCCATATAATATAGACGGGAGTCCATATAAGTGAACGGTTTTCCATCTTCGTTCACTAGAAAAATATTTATTGTTTAATCACGTGCGTGGATTACCGGTGTAAGTCAGGGCGTTTTCTTTCTGTAACCTTATTTACTCCAAATGTGATTTTAACTGTGCGATTTTGTTCAGTTTTTGCTGGTTACTAAGAGAGACTTTGCAGAGAACATTTGCTGAACTCTATTTACAAAACATTTTTTTGTTATTCATTTGCTTCTATGGTTATTTTTACCAAGAAATTAGGGTCATTGTTTTTAGTATTTGTGTTTGTTTTGTGGTGAAAAGCAAGGTTTATGAGAATGGGTGAAGTGGTTTTGAGCAGTGAAGAAGCAATGAAAATGGAGTTGGAGACAGAGAAGAACGAGACTAAGAAGGATGGCTCGTCTGAGGTGGTTAGGTGGGAAAGATTTCTGCCGAGGATGGTTCTTAGAGTTCTATTGGTAAAAGCAGATGATTCTACACGTCATATTATCTTGGCTCTTCTTAGAAAATGCAGTTACAGAGGTATTACTTTAGTGCTTCTCTTCTTCTTCGTTATTCAATTTCATTTTATTTTTACTTCTTCTTTTGTTTTTTTCTTAGTGGCATTTGTTTTCTGGCGATTCCCATAAAGCGCCAAAATTTATATCTTTTCCTTTGTCAACAACAGATGTGCTAGCACAAGTGATGACATCTTTGTTTGATTGGAAGTAGTTGATTAATGAGAATTCATGCAAATATATTTTCACTGTTAATGTAATTCAATACTGTTTGTAGTTACAGGGACAGGTTTGAATTATGCCATTTAATTTTATATAAAATAGAATTGATAAGGTAAAATCTCTCTTTTTCGCTCTTAATTTTGATAATGCACAATTTCCTACTTATATTTTGCTACTTTTAATGGGCAGAAACAAGTTAGTGAAGTTGTCAATGCTTTTTTGGTGAGAGGTTTGTGAATTGAATTCAGTATGTGTATTTTTTGCATGCTTTGCTCAGTTTTGGAATTCATTTGGTGATAATGTTCGTTATTTATTTGATTATGATTAGGTTTATGGGTTTTGGGTTAACGGCAAGAGAAAAAGAATTGAAGTGGAGTCTGGGCAAATTTCAGGTAATGTTCGTTATTTATTTGCTTATGTTTTTGTAAGCTCTAACAGAGAAAATCTTCCAAAAGTTAAATCTTCAAAACTTTCAGGTATGCTTCCTGTAGAAGGTGCTATTTAGCTTTTATCATTGTAATCCTGGTCTTGATACATATTCTTTTGCGGGCTTATAGTATTTCCGTTGCTTAAAGTGATTATTAATACTTTTTTTTCATTTTTTAATTCTTTTTTCTTGTAGATAGGAAAGACAAAGGTGTTTCTGAGGGCTGGTCAGATTGAAATTTTAGATTATAGGCATGCTGAGGTTCTGGACAATTCTGCATCGTGTATTTGTTTCAATCAGTGATGCTGCATTTTCCCTCCAGGCATACTGGAGAGGTTCTTATTTTTTCCTTTTTGCTAATTTTAGGGTTTCTATTTTAGGATTTGTTTTTTCAAATAATTTGTTATTATGTTTGGATGAGATCCATGGGCTGACGGTTCCTGGCGATGGAAACTATCATATTCAAACATTGCATGAATCAATTGGTGTTGCTGGCCAAATTATTCCATGGCACTTTCCTTTTATCATGTTTGCTTGGAAAGTTGGACCCGCTCTAGCATGTGGTAATACTATTGTTCTAAAGACTGCTGAGCAAACACCTTTGACTGCACTTAATGCAGTGAAGCTGTTCCATGAGGTAGAATTTAAAATATTTATAGTATATTATCTTCATCAAGGAGTTTATGTGATCATATTTAAGAAGTGGTCACCTTCTTGCTCATTACACTCTAAATCAAGGGATGCTCAAACAATTGTAAGCAATCAGAAAAAAGTGTCTTACTATGGATGGTTGTTATGCATTGCCAATGAAACATGAAAGAAGATGCTAAATATGAGTTAATAAATTGGGATATTGCAATTCCTCTACCTATATTATTGTTCCGCATGATTTTTTTTATTTTCCTGTTGTCACTTTACAATGGTTTTTGAGCTTCTAAGCAAAATGGCATCATTTCACAGGCTGGTCCTCCCCCAGGTGTTCTGAATATAGTTTTTGGCTATGGTCCAACCGCTGGTGCGCCTCTTGCCAACCATATGGATATGGACTAGGTATATATTGAGCTTTAATATCCTTGCTCATCATTTCTATACGCATAACGGTGTTAAGTGTTGAATCTAATAGCTTGATGAGTTGATAACCTAATCAATTATGTGGACACAAATCGACCTGGTCTTTTGGAACCCAATCTGAGCATTTGCTACTTACATTGGGCATTATTTTATTATAAGCTTAGTCATGGTTCATTATCTCATGGTTTTTAGAATACGAGTGATTAATACCATCACCACTACTATTGCAGCATGCTTTCACAGGATCTACTGAAACTGGTCAGACTGTTCTTAATTGGCTGCAAAAAGCAATCTTAAGCCAGTGACCTTAGAGCTTGGAGGGAAATCACCTTTTATAATGTGCGAAGATGCTGACATTGACCATGCTGTGGAGCTAGCGCACTTTGCTTTGTTCTTTAAGCAGGTTATTTTATGAAATTTTCTGCATAGAGCTAATTTGCAGCATTTGAGCACATTAAAAATATAAAAAATTTGCTGCCTGTAGGGAAAATGTTGTTAGGCTGGGTCCCGTACTTATGTATACAAACGTGTATATGTCAAAGGCACGTGCCATTAAACGTATTATTGGTGATCCCTTCAAGAAGGATATTGAACAAGGTATATTCATATGCTGTGTGGTAGACACTCTGAAATAGTCTCATAGAAGTTTCTCTAGGGCTCAGGTTTCTCATCTTAACTGTCAGTACTGCTACACAACAAAAGTCAGTACCGAGAGGGTCCATTCATAGTATCTTCAGACTGACTATGGTTTCATAGAGTGCATAACACTAAGACTACTAATATGCCTTTGCTTTCATTCAAATGGAAATTATGCTCTCCCTACAACTGCATACTAATTCTGATCTGCAGTTTTGAGAAAACTATACATATATGTCCTCTTCATCCAATTCAATGCAACTATAAATTTACATCAGGTACTTGAGTTGCAAATTGATACCTCCAATGAACCCTATCAAACTCTCAGATCAACTCAGAGTAGTTCCAGAAGGTCCTTAGGTACATAAGGCCAGGCATTGAAAGCAATGCAACCCTTGAATGTGGAGGTGACAGATTTGGCACCAAAGGATACTTCGTTCAGCCTGCTGTCTTCTCAAATGTTCAGGTACTATTCATTTATCTCCTATAATTTCCTCTACCCATGTGTTTTTGATGCGAACCTACTCCGTTTTACTACTCAACCATCCACAAATTACCAACACCAGAGTATTCCACAATTAATTGTAAACATCTTGAAACATCCAGAACCTCAATGTATATATTCCGTGGAAAAGTTCAGAATTACATTCATGGATAAACTATATCTCAACACCAGAATTCAATTAACAAACAATGAAAATAAATGGAAACTAATACGCTGGACTTCGAGGGCCAGCTACCTCCCCTTTCACTAAATTCTCTCTTGATGCCTTTTCAAACTCTGCTGCTCCCTTTTATTCATTTCCTTCCCTAACAGAATTCAACTCTCAGCCACTCATCTGTCACCACCTGTCCACTCCACCTTTTTCTTCTCTTCACACTTTAGTTGCTCCCTTTATCACAATTGATTCCCTGTTGCTTCTTCCCACGCCTCTTATTATAAATCCTCACTTCACTTGTTGTATCAGTTTTCATATCATTATATCTAACATGCTGATTACATTTTAATAAAATAGGACAATATGTTGATAGCACTAGATGAGATCTTTGGCCCAGTGCAATCCATATTGAAGTTCAGGTGAGTAAAAACCATTTCTTATATTTTGACATCAGTTTCATTAAGGCATCTCATCACAATTATCAAAACTAATGGTATAGCTGATTGGATGTTAAGTTATAAATGTTACTTTAATAAATAAAGGTTTAATATTGTTTTCAATGCATGTTATGTTTTTCCAGAATTTGGATTTATGGTGATTTTTTTGCTTGATATGATATGTTTTATGTTGAATTGGGGAACAACATTGGAGGTAGTTAGATTTCTGGTGCACTTTTTTGGTTGACAATATGGGGATCTGATTAGTTTTTTCATTAATTAATATGATTGTTTATCTTTTGGTGATCATGGGTTGATTCTTTTTGCTGTGATCAACTTTTTTGCAATGTGTTTTTTGTATTGTTAAGGTTAGATTTTGGAACTTTCATTACAGGTAGTGGTTTCCTCCCATGTGGATTTTTAGTATTTAGTATCTGCGTTAGTTGATGCAATGCATAAATAGGTTTTGAATTAAATTTATTTTGAATGTTTTGATGTGAATTGTTTAGTTCCGATGTTTGTAACTTTTATTTATTAGGTTTTATCATTCATTTCTATTTATTGTGATATTTGGATTTCAATTGATTCTAAATCCTTTGTCCTCTCATTATAGATGAAGAGGTTTGATGATTTCGGTTTTTTCTTCACAACTATGTTTAATGCAATGCATGTGAAGTTTTGTGTGTTAGCTTTCGTTGATGGCCTTAATTTAGTTGAAAATTTCATTGAATTGAGTTTTTTAGTTCCTTGATGTTTGGTATTGTTTGAGAAGTGAAATTTTCATAATGTGATGGATCTGATCTGAAAGCATGAACTTGATTTGTGCTTATCCTGGCCTTGCAGAAGCAATATGGTGGTTGAAAATTCATGATAATCAAAGGGTGTGTGTGGCTCAATCAAAGCCCATATCCAGATCCCCGGGTGAGCCAAATTGTCTTTTACCATAGACAGGGTTGTGTGGTTTGGAAGCAATTGTCGTTTTAATCATCCTGCTTATGCCGCTGAGTAATTAAGATTTTATACTTTGAAGTGGCTTCACTTATGTTATGTCAATTTTATGTTATGTAAAATGGATTATTAATGTTGCTTCAACAGTTTGCACCATATGTGAAGCATTTATCAAATCTGGTGTAAAAATTGCACCATGCTTTTTGTTACTTTTACTTAGACTTCTACCTTTTTATCCTGTTAAGTGGTAGTCTGGTAGTGTACTTTGTATCTCATCATATTATATCTGAACAGTGCTGACATAGGGAAGAACTACCAGAGAGTTGGACAACCTAACTGGGGTACAATTCTTCCCTTCGTGAGATTATATGATTGCTGGTGTTTATCTTGCTCTTTGCTCTGATATATTAGAATGAAAGTTTTGCAGGAAAACTGCAGACACAGAATGCTGTATTTCTATAGAGATTGGTGGGTATGCTATTTTCTATTAATATTAGCAGTTTTCTCACACATGACATCTTGCATTTGGCAGCTACTGCTAATGGTTTTGCTAGTGGTTGACTAACGAGGAGCAATTGGAAGATTTTGGAGAAGTTGGTTAGCGTTGAGTTGACACCAATTAACACTAAAGGCTATGAGACTTTGTTGAAATTGGTGCGAACACAGCTGGGATAGCTTTGATCTTTTATGGTTTTTTCATGTACAATGTAAATGCAATGGAGCAGCTAGAGGTTGGATTGCTTTTGAATCATTGAAGAGCAGCTTCTTGGTAGAGTGCATGGTGTTCTTGGAGGCACTCGAATGCAGAGACATTCCTTGATATGAGGGAAGCCGACAGCACCTAAGCTTTCTCAAAATGGTGCCGCACAGGAATCTTCCTTGGAGACTCAAAGAATTATGCTGGTAATATTTTTGGTATTTGTTTTATTTTAATCAAGTACTCCGTTTATTTATTTTCTATTCATTTTTTTATTTTCATGGTATGTCTGTCATATGGATTCAACTTTTTTTAGATGTAAACTGGAAAGCAAAGTACTTCAAGCCAAAACCATTTTTTCGTTGTTTTACATGTTAAAACATTGTTACCATTAAGAACAAAGGAGCAATCAAGCCTGAGCTCTATATCAAACTTAAGCAATGCAAATCAGAGTGTGTTATATAAACCTATCAATTCTTTTGTGAGTCCCATTAAAGGTAAATTTTTAAAAATAATAAGTGAAAACTTAAAAGAATGCATAATAGAATAAGTAGATCATATTTCTCCCATCTTCGACGTAAGCCTTATTGATAAAACAGACTACAGCTGTTAGATTGTTGTTGCTTAATCCATCTTAAAACTTGGATTTTAATATAAAAATATGAAAAAGAATGGAACGATTATGCTGATACTATTCATAATGAAAGTTTGGAACTGATAATGGGACACTAAATCGTTAAGAAATGTGAGTTAAAGCCAAAACACTTCGATATATTTCTTCTAAGTTTTTTGAGTTCTATGAATCATTGATTCACTACAAAATTCATCAAAAATTGCAACTAAGGCTTAACATCTACTTATTTGTCATAGCCATCGAAATCAAACCTTGTAAATTGCTAGAGTTAAATGGTATAATACATTGGAAAAGCGGATCTCTAAGTTCACGACTTTTTGGTATCTCTTTAATTAACCAATTAGAGTTGAAGTTTATTGGATATCTATTAATTGTTCTATCTTTACACGTGGGATGAGTATTAATAATAATCATACGGTACATTGCTTAGCATTTCAAAAGTTTAACCATTTTGATACATTGATGTGTATTAATAATGATATATAAGTGTGTTAAAAAATCAAACAAAAACATATAAAGATTGGAATTAGTCTCTCATATCTATTTTATAGCTTTACAATTACTCCATTTTAATAATTGGATAAATGATTTATGACATCTATTTATATTCATATTAATAATTATATATGTATATTATTAATTTTATCTTAACACAATTATATATTTAATTTTTATTTACTTTAAAATTTGTATTATTTAATAATTATTAGTTTTAATCTAATTAGTTTCTTTATTAGAATAATTGTTTACAAACTATTTCAAAAATATTGAATAAACATATTCGTGTAATACGTGATCCGTGTCTAGTTATATTATATATTATTAGAATTAGCTATGAAGGAAATCATTTTCGGACTGCCATTGAACAGAAATTGCAACCTATTCAATTAGCATCACTGGCACCAAAGCTTTCGTCAGATAATAGTGAATGTTGACATAGATATTTTCTATATAATTTTTTAATAAAATACTACAAAATATTTCAAAAGTTCAACCCACAATTTTTTCTCAAATTGCTATGATTTCTGATTATTATATAGTATTTTTATAAAATTAAATGAAATAATATATTTATATCTTTATTATTATTGTACTAAACAATAAAAAAAAAAAACAAACCATTCAATTGGACCGTTTTCAGCTCAAGAATTTAATTCCAACCGAGTTAAAAAAAAAAAAAAAAAGAGTTATCGAACCCACAAGGTCCCAAAATACAATATTATTACATTTACACCCAAAAGTAGTAAAAGTCCCCCAAGTCTCAACCAAACAAAAATGACATTGTACCCCTCACCGGTAGGGTTTAATACTCCTTACTTTCGCTTGAGCCCTTCTTCGCAGAAGCCGAAACAGCTCGCTCTGCTTTTCAACACCCACCTTAATAAAACCCTATTTCCAATCTTCTTTACCCCAGTTATCAATTCTATTCAATTTAATCCCAAAGTCAATCTTTTCATTCATTTTCAAGTGATGGAGAATTTGATTACTGAAGTTCAAGTGGAATGGCGGGCGGGTATTCGGATCCTGAGCCGGATCCTTTTTGGGTTCCAAAGAAGATCGAGTTTCACCCGGCTAGAAAAGTCTTTAGTGGGCTTAGTAATGTTAGTGGAATGGGATTTTAAATTGGAGACCTGGATCCAAGTGGGTCGGACAGAAGAAAGCTGGGAACAGGGTCCGAGTGGTGTCGGGGAAGAAAGTTGATGGGTCGGAGTTTTGGAATTGTGGTTGGATCCTGAGCTGAGTTTGGGTGACTTTTCGGAGAATGTGTGAGTGTGTTAGTTTGTAAAGTTGCTTTTTTTTTTTTTTATAATTCTATGGCTTTAGAATGAGTTTTTTTCTGTATTATAATTTGTTGGAATCTCGTTTCGTTGAAGTTTGATTAGTTCTGTTGAAGGGCAATGGTATGTTACAGGAGTGAAATCCCGGTATGGTAACAGATTTATGAGTATTTGTTAGTTTCATGGTTTTTTTTGAGGGAATTGCTATGTTGCGGGAGTAGAATTGTAGTATAGTTACTGAATTAACGTTTTGGTAGTCCATATGTCTTAACAAATGCGCAAATACTGATCATACCTTGATATTTGTTGTTATTTTTTATGCAGTAGTGTGCCATAGTTAAGATATATTAAATTGTGGTATCAGTTGGTGATTTCAGCTCAAAGATTGGTCTTGGTTGAATTTTTATTTCAAATAAATTTGGTGTCATATTTTCAATGGCAAAGTATGACGCTTTTTAGGTAATATCTGTGGATGAACTTGGTTTTGTGTTGAACCTAAACTTATCTATAATGATATGTATGACTTCAGGGTGCTGGTCTTGAATTCTTGGAAATACTTTTTTTCTCAATTTGTGTTGCAGTGTGGACATATACAGACCTTTAGCGGCATACTTGCAGAGTGGCAAGCATCGAAATCTCATCAGACAACAATAATATAGGCATGCATTCTGAATTAATTCATGTTCTACTGTACTTTTATTTCTTGTGATGGGGTTATAGAAGCATATAGCTTTTGATATCGATCTCTCATGGTATGTAGTTCTTCGTGAAAATAAAGTTCAACTTCCATAGTTGTTTCTGAAGGTTTTGTGGTTTATGTACTGCATTATGAGGGGATTTATTTTAGATAAAGTAATTAGGATAATGGCTGGTTGAGATAAGCACATTGAATAAGTCGCTGTTTCAATGGAGGTTTAAGTTTTTTTAATCCATTCTACTCACTACAAATTAGGATGATCCTTGCATGTATATTGAGCAGTATTAAGTTTGTAAATAGCCAAAGAAAATCTATGGTTTATAGATTCTTGTGTAAAATATATAAAGCATGATGATACCTTTTCTTAATCCCTTGCTATGTTTTTGAATTTTCATGTAAGCATGCATGATATTGATCTTAAAATGACTACTTATAGGTCTTTCCTTCCTAGCACAGAAAGTATTTGAAAAGGAGAATAAAATATCCTTTATGACCATAAAGGGATCTATTCTTTATGATGTTTTAGCTTTTTATGCTTTTTTTTTATTGTATTTTCTTTTGGCTTGTGTGCTCCATTTTTATTGGTTCTTTTGATGTTGTCTCTCTAGTATGGTGTCTATCTTATTACTGGCATTATTTGTTGTGTGTGCATGACAAATGACAATGAATTGCATAATTAGCTTTCGAGATGCTAATGTGTATCCAATATTCTTGCAAGCTAACAGGTTTTATAGTGTAGTTTCGTATTATTCTGTTCATCAATTAATTTCCACCAAAAATATTTCAAAGCCTCTTTCTCAAAAAGCTGAATGAAGATGAACAAAGTAGATGACGTTAATGATGCAACTATACATTTCAGAAGTTGTGCTAGATTATTACAGGCTTTTGCAATAACAACCTGTGATCTTGAGATAGTTTCAGAGTCCAGGAAATTTGGAAGGAATTTCACCAGTGATTCTAGCTGAAGCTTTGAAAGCATTACAAGCAGGAGTCTGTATGAGTTTGGATAAAAATAAGACCTGATGTATTGGAGATGGGAATGAGGAGATACTAAATTACATTTTTATTTATTATTTTTTAATCAAATGAACTATTATTCTATGAATGATGTGTATTTCAGAGTCAAAAAATAAGACTTTGTCATATAGGTGTAGACTGCTATACAACTTGAAACACTCGTTGAATCCACAGGAATGAATCGACAGGATTTTCTTGTGAGATAATTAATTGAATCCTAAAGAAGCTATGTCTGTAGACTCTTTCACTTCCCCTGGTACCATAATTCCTCTTAAATTATATTTCAAATTTTCAATACGAAGAAAGAGATGTGTTCAGGAAAATCTAGTGAAAAATTGGAATCAAAAGTATGGCTGCTGGCCAAGAACGAGCTTGATTTAATTTGAGGTGCTTCAAATAGCTCAAATTAAATTTTCCTGTTTTGGCTTCTCAGGAACGGATCCTGGAACCATTGTGTCAGAAAATTACCAAATAATGATGGCTTGTTAAACTGATGGTTGCAAGCTCAACATAATGTTTAACCAAACATATTATGCGTAGTTTAGAAACTGTAAACTAAAAGAAATAGAGGTTGATTTCTATTGATAATAAGCTTGGACAGGGTTGGAAATATACGGCCCTTTTACAGGGTGCATATTTTCTTAGTCTTCAGATGAAAATATAGGAAACTAATGTTTGAGTCATATACGCGAACCTCTGTTGGTGAATTACTGACAAGGGGCATAAGAAGAGGCTACTTGGTTATCAAGTGTGAAAAGTCCTTATGATGTTAATTGTTTGAATAAGATTTTATTGTGCTCTACTGAACATAGTAATTCTATTTTTCTAGTGGGTGGTTATAGTAATTTCTCTGTTTGGAGAATAAGAGAATCAACAAAATATTAAAGGAGGTGGTTATATGTAATTCTTCTGTTTAGTGGCATTTAATGTTTGAAATCCAAAATTTACTGATTCAGCTCTCTGTCTATGACTCTGTTTTTAGGTGGTTATATAGGACACGATGAAACTGATGTAGAAGATACCCATGTCAATGAAACTGTAATCTACTCCATTCTCAGTTGAGCTCTTGGCATCGACAATGGCAATTATTTCCTTCCTCACTTATTTTTGCAGTGGCCATCCACAAAGAGATAATTTCCTTCATTACTACTTTCCCCAAAAGTTATAAATTGTGCAATTGCTCAAGGGCTTGCCTAATAATTATTGTGTGACACGTGTGCATTTTCTCTCAGTTTTCTATTTTTTTCTCAGGAAAGTTTTACACTTTCTTATTACTCTTTAATCGGTCCTAAGATTCTCACAAATTGTAACCTGACTACATTCAACATTTTAGGGAATATAGAATTGTAGATTGAAGCAACCAACAATCAAATTTTCAGCTAAAGTCAGAAATAACAATACAATTTTTCTATCGTTAATGACATAACCCTGACACATTAGATTTTTTCGACGCAAACATTTCAAGTCTAAGAGAAGGACAATACAATTTATCTTTATATCATAAGTTTTAACGAGTACTCTAAGTCAATACAATTTATACGTAAATTCACAGGTTTATTTTTTGTGGTTCAAGTTTTTAGAATGCCGTCAATTAATTTCCTGAAAAAAGTTCACACTCACATGCAAAAATCAGTCCAATTAAGCAATTGCTGTGTCAAGATGTCAACGAAAACAACTCAAAGGAAACTAAAAAATTAAACACATTGTTCTATGTAAACAAAGTATAATTATGTTTTACATTTAATATACAAGAAAAAAAAAACCTAAATTTTTATTCTAGATATATCATTAAAACTTTATTTTTGCAATAATATGTTAAGGAGATAATTGAGGAGACATGAACCCAACTAAGAAGTTAGTAGCTTTCTTCAAAGTCAAGAGAAGGCCAATAACTGTTGATAGAAGAAGAAAATTATAATTTCTATCGTATATGACCCGTCTTGCATAAGTTTTAACCAAATAGCTTGACTTGAAAAATTAGGTTACGTTTAGACACTAGAAAAAGTTGATAGTACCCCCTAATCAACTAGTCAATAATTGGAATGTCCAGCTTACATAGATTCTCAAGTTATTGAATTAATTTGAGATTGCACTTTTTAAGCAATGTAAAGGTTATGATGTGTTTGGTGTTTGCTTTTGATATTAAAAAAAAACAAAAATTGAAAAAAGCTTTTTGTTTTTATTTTTTATCTTATAATGTTTTTAGATAATCAAAATAAGATAATCACTATTTAATGGTAAACTGTGATTGATAAATCATTTATCTACACAAATTTTTTTTTAGTAGTTATTGTACATGAATCAAATAAAGTGGAGATGTATTGATATGATGTGATCTAAGAATAGAATAATAAGCTAGCTATATTAATATAACTCCTAAATTTGGATAAAGCTTATTCAAAATCTCCTAACAAAAACAAGTGTGCGACTGTAAATTGTAAATCAAGTTGGATATATCATTAAAGGAAGTTAAGCCGTGTTAATTAATTTTATGAAATTGATTTGCCAGCAATCCATCTGTTCTTCCTTATTTTTATCAATAAGTGTGGAGATTGTAATATAAAATTCAAAAGAAGAGAAATTTTGATTATTTTGAGATGGATAGATCACTAAAGGGGGTCAAGTTAAGCCGCATTATATGGTTATATTAAAAAGATGTGCCATCAAATTAGTTCCTTGAAATTGAAACAAAGAAAAAATGTGAAACTGTACTAACTTCCTATGTAATGAATTAAAAAGTTCAATTACATTTCATAAAAGTGATATAGTAATTTAGATCCTAAATTGAAGAAATAAAATATAACTTTAATCAATTCAGCTGAGATCCTATGAAATCCTTACATACTCTTACAAATTATGTAGTTTTGGAACTTAAATATTATTATTAAGTCTTAAAGAGATTCTTTTTAGAAAAAATAATAATTTTTATCGTAAATAATCCTATTCTACTATAAATTTTAACCAATTATATTGACTTGAAAAATGAGGTAACGTTCACAACACTATAGAAGAAGTTGATAGTCATCAAGTCAACAAGTCAATACAACATTAAATTTTTCCATATTCGATTTGAAGTATAAGATAAGACAAGCCAGAAACTAAATAATAGTATTTCAAAAGAAATGGTATTTTTTTTTTTTGGAAAATAATTAATAAAAGGTCTATTTCTAGGTTGTTGATAATCTAAAATCTTTGACGTTCAAAACAAGTATAGAAATTGTAATATAACTTCCAAATGAATAGAAATTTTGGTTATTTTGAGATGGAAAAATCATTAAGAAAGGTCAAACCGTGTTATGTGGTTATATTAAAAAGATGTGTTATCACATCAGTTTCCTATCTTTTCAAAACAGACCCTAATTTCTCAAACCCCTTAACACGACCAATTTATTCCATTTTAATCCCAAAGTTCAGTTCTTTAAATTAATTTAGAGACAAAATATAATTTTAATCAATACGATTGAGGTCCTACAAAATTACCACATACTTTATAGAATTAGTAGTGTCAAACCTCATTCAAGTTGAAAGCTTGGATTTTTTCTACAACTTTGGTAGTTAATGACCATGAAGATAGTAACTTCATTGACATAATTATGCTCTTGNAGCAATGGAGCAGCTAGAGGTTGGATTTGGCTTTTGAATCATTGAAGAAGCAGCTTCTTGGTAGAGTGCATGGTGTTCTTTGGAGGCAACTGTTCGAAAATGCAGAGACATTCCTTGATATGAGGGAGAAGCCGACAGCACCTAAGCTTTCTCAAAATGGTGCCGCACAGGAATCTTCCTTGGAGACTCAAAAGAATTATGCTGGTAAGTAGTTTGTGTATTTGTTTTATTTTAATCAAGTACTCCGTTTATTTATTTTCTATTCATTTTATTTATTTTCATGGTATGTCTGTCATATGGATTCAACTTTTTTAGATGTAAACTGGAAAGCAAAGTACTTCAAGCCAAAACCACTTTTTCGTTGTTTTACATGTTAAAACATTGTTACCATTAAAGAACAAAGGAGCAATCAAGCCTGAGCTTCTATTCAAACATTAAGCAGATGCAAATCAGAGTGATGTTATATAAACCTAATCAAATTCTTTTGTGAGTCCCATTAAAGGTAAATTTTTAAAAATAATAAAAGTGAAAACTTAAAAGAATGTCATAATAGAATAAGTAGATCATATTTCTTCCCAATCTTCGACGTAAGCCTTTATGATAAACAACAGACTACAGCTGTTAGATTGTTGTTGCTTAATCCATCTTAAAACTTGGATTTTAATATAAAAATATGAAAAAGAATGGGAACGATTATGCTTGATACTATTCATATATGAAAGTTTGAGAACTGATAATGGGACACTAAATCGTTAAGAAATGTGAGTTAAAGCCAAAACACTTCAGATATATTTCTTCTAAGTTTTTGAGTTCTATGAATCATTGATTCACTACAAAATTCATCAAAAATTGCAACTAAGGGCTTAACATCTACTTATTTGTCATAGCCATCGAATCAAACCTTGTAAATTGCTAGAGTTAAATGGTAATATACATTGGACAAAGCGGATCTCTAAGTTCACGACTATTTTGGTTAGTCTCTTTTAATTAACCAAATTAGAGTTGAAAGGTTATTGGATATCTATTAATTGTTCTATCTTTACACGTTGGATGAGTATTAATAATAATCATACAGGTACATTGCATTAGCATTTCAAAAGTTTAACCATTTTGATACATTGATGTGTATTAATAATGATTATATAAGTGTGTTAAAAAATCTAAACAAAAACATATAAAGATTGGAATTAGTCTCTTCATATTCTATTTTATAGCTTTACAATTACTCCATTTTAATAAGTTGGATAAATGATTTAATGACATCTATCTATAATTCATATTAATAATTATATATGTATAATTATTAATTTTATCTTAACACAATTATATATATATAATTTTTATTTACTTTAAAATTTGTATTATTTAATAATTATTATGTTTTAATCTAATTAGTTTCTTTTATTAGAATGAATTTGTTTACAAACTATTTCAAAAATATTGAATAAACATATTCGTGTAATACGTGATCCTGTGTCTAGTTATATTATATATTATTAGAAGTAGCTATGAAGGAAATCATTTTCGGACTGCCATTGAACAAGAAATTGCAACCTATTCAAATTAGCATCACTGGCACCAAAAGCTTTCGTCAGATAATAGTGAATTTGTTGACATAGATATTTTCTATATAATTTTTTAATAAAAAATACTACAAAATATTTCAAAAGTTCAACCCACAATTTTTTCTCAAATTGCTATGATTTCTGATTATTAATATAGTATTTATTTATAAAATTAAATGAAATAATATATTTAATATCTTTATTATTATTGTACTAACAAATAAAAAAAAAAAAAACAAACCAATTCAATTGGACCGTTTTCAGCTCAAGAATTTAATTCCAACCGAGTTAAAAAAAAAAAAAAAACCTTATTGAATCAATTCAAAAGGTCCCAAAATATCAATATCATTACATTTACACCCAAAAGTAGTGAAAATCCCCCGTCTCACCAAAACAAAATGACTGTTACCCCTCACTGAGTAGGGTTTAATACTTCTTACTTTCGCTCAGGGCATCTCCAATCCAATACCAAAACCACACCAAATTAATGTAAATGAATAGTATTGCACCAATTTGGTGTAACATTTTCATCCACCCCAATTGGGTGATACTTTCATCTACTATAGAAAATTTTATCTCTTTATTTTTGTTATTTAATTTTTTTAATTTATATTATATTAATTTGATTATTATTTATATTAACAGTTATACTAATAAATTCATAATATTTATAATTCAAAAAATGATAGAAATTAAAAACAAAATTTCATTCAGTGTAAATATTAAACTACAATAACTCAAAATATATTAACACTAGTTTAAAAACACTAAAATAAAAAAAAATACAACATAAACTAAAATAACAATTTAGTATTCTGGTATATTAGTTCTAATCCTCTAAGATCATCAAAATACTAGAAAGAACTAGACTATTTTGAGATTTTTGACCTTACGTTGAGATTTTAAAAAATTCGCAGGCTCGATTGATTATGGAATTGAATACTTAAATAAAATTTTGTTATATTCTCGATATTCTACCAAAGCTAATTTGTTTATTTGAAATTTTATTTTTATGTTGTTGTATTTTTTTTTTTTTGTGGCATTTTAATTAGATATAATGTTTAATTTTATTAAATTGGTATAATTTTTAAAGTTATTATTATTTAATAAAAATAGTATTTTTAATATTAATTAATATATAAAAAATAATTAAAAAATAAATTAATTATTGATTATTAACAAGAGAAAAAAAGAATATTTTAAGAAATATTTTTAGTGTAATAAGTTGGAGATGAATATAAAATACACCGAAAATAACGCTAATTTTATGCAAGTTGCACCATGTTTGTGGCTGGAGATGATCTTAAGCCCTTCTCTGTCGCAGAAGCCGAAACAGCTCTGCTCTGCTTTTTACAACACCCACCTTAATTAAAACCCTAGTTTCCAATCTTCTTTACCCCAGTTACAATTCTTCAATTTTAATCCCAAAGTCAAACCTTTTCATTCATTTTCAAGTGATGGAGAATTTGATTACTGAAGTTCAAGTGGAAGTGGCGGGCGGGTGTTCGACCTGGAGCCGATCCTTTTATGGGTTCCAAGAAAGATCGAGTTCCCCCGGCTAGAAAAGTTTTAGTGGGCAGTAATGGTGGTGAGAATGGGGATTTAAATTGGAGACGCTGAATCCAAGTGGGTCAGAGCAAAAGAAAGTGGACAGGTCCAGTGTGGGTCGGGGAAGAAAGTTGATGGGTCGGAGTTTTGGGAATGTGGGTTGATCCTGAGCTGAGTTTTGGGATGACTTTTCGGAGAATTGTGGTGTGTTTAGTTTGTAAAGATGCTTTTTTTTTTTTAAATAATTCTGTGGCTTTAATGAGTTTTTTTCTGTATTAAAATTTGTTGGAATTCGATCATTTCGTTGAAGTTTATTAGTTCTGTTGAAGGGCAATTGGTATGTTACGGAGTGAAATCTCGTTATGGTAACAGTAATTTATGAGTATTTGTTAGTTTCATGGTTTTATTTGAGGGGAATTGCTATGTTGCCGGAGTAGAATTGTAGTATAGTTACTGGAATAACGGTTTTGTGTCCATATGTCTTAACAAATGCAATGAAACTAATAACAATACCGATCATACATGATATTTGTTTATTTTGGATTGCAGTAGTGCTGCCGTAGTAAGTTATTGTGGTTTACAATTGGTGATTTCAGCTCAAAGAGTTGGTCATTAGTTGAATTTGGTATTTCGAATAATTTGGTGTCATTTTCAATGGCAAATGTATGACGCTTTTTAGGTAATAGCTGTGATGAACTTGGTTTTTGTTGACCTAAACTTATCTATAATGATTTATGACTTACAGGGTGCTGGTCTTGAAAATCTTGGAAACACTTTTTTTATCAATTCTGTTTCAGTGTTTGACATATACAGAGCCTTTAGCGACATACTTGCAGATGGCAAGCATCGAAATTCTTGTAAGGGCTTTCTCTTTCTACCAATCCTTTATTTTTTGCTTTTTACCTCCATGAACACATATATAGGCATGCAGATTTCTGAATCAATTCATGTGTCTAGCTGTACTTTATTTCTTGTGATAGGGTTATAGAAGCATATTTAGCTTTTATATCGATCTCTCATGGATATGTAGTTGCTTCATTGAAAATAATTCAAAAACTCATAGTTTTCTGAAGTTTTGTGGTTTATGTACTATCACTATGAGTGGGTTTAATTTTAGATACAGTAATTAGGATAATGGCTGGTTGAGATGAGCACATTGAATTAGTCGCCACTTTCAATGGAGGTTTAAAGGTTTTTCTTAATCCATCTACTCACTACAAATTAGGATGATCCTTGCATAGTATATTTGAGCGGTATTAGTTGTGTAAATAGCCAAAGAAAATCTATGGTTTATAGAGTTCTTGTGTAAAATATATAAGCATGATGATGATACCTTTCCTTAATCCCTTGCTATGTTTTTGAATTTTCATGTAAGCATGCATGATATTGACTTAAAATGACTTACTTAGTTAGGTCTTTCTCCTTCCTAGCATGTAAGAAGATATTTGAAAAAGAAGAGATGAAAATTATCTCTTTCTCAGGCTTGCCATTTATTATCATAAGGGATCTATTCTTTTATGATGTTTCTACATTTTGATGCTTTTGGTTTCTTATTAGTATCTTTTCGGCTGTGCCCATTTTTATGTTGTGTGTGCATCACAAAATGACAGATGAATTGCATAATGTAGCTTCTGAGACTGCTAATGTGTCTCCATGTAGTCTTGCAAGCTAGACAGGTTTTAAGGTGTAGTTCTGTATTATTCTGTTCATCAATTAATTTCCAGCCAAAAATGATTTCAAGCCTGCTTTCTCAAAAAAAGCTAATGAAGATGAACAAAGTAGATCCACGTTTAATGATGCAACTATTTCAGAAGTTGTAGCTAGATTATTACAGGCTTTTGCAATAACAGACCCAGTGATCTTGAGATAGTTGCAGAGTCCAGGAAATTTGGCATGAATTTCACTAGTGATTCTAGCTGAAGCTTTAAACCATTACAAGCGGAGAGTCTATATGAAGTTTGGATAAAAAATAAGACCAGATTTATATGGAGATGGGAACTGTAGGAGATACTAATTCATTTTATTTATTTTTTAATCGAATGAACTATGAATGGTGTGGTATTTCTAGAGTCGAAAAAATAAGACTTTGGCATATAGGTGTAACTTCCATACAACTTGAAACACACGTTGAGTCCATTGGATATGAATCGAAAGGATTCACTGTGTTAGATTAATTATGAATCCAAAGAAGCTATAGTCTGGACTATTCACTTCCCTGGTACCATATTCCTCTTAAATTTATATTTTAATGCGAGGAAGAGATGTGTTCAGGAAAATCCAGTAAAAATTGGAATCAGAAGTAATGGCTGCTGGCCAAGAACGAGCTTGATTTAATTTGAGGTGCTTGCAAATAGCTTTGCCGTGTGTCAAGAATATGTAGATGATGGGCTATCCATGTTGAAAGTTTCTGCAATCCTCAAACTGAAACCACAGATCAAAAACCCGAAGAAGCCTGTTTTCTGTGTACTAAGTTGGATGAACAACATAATCAACACAGGGCGTTCGGTTAATTGTGTAACAGTTTCCCAAGTGGTAACTAGATGACTGTAAACTTTTTTGGATGATCAATATGTAGTGTTTCTTTGTGAAAGTTCAAGTCTGGATTTCAAAAAAGTCAAGACATTCGTGATAGAATGACTAACTGTATATATTTTTTTTCCCAAATTTCTGGACTATATTTTGGATTAGGATTCTATTTTGTAGTATATTCCTATTTGTAACTACCAATCACAAACCTTTGGAAGCTTAATCTCTGCTCGTATCATGAGAGGATCTTGGTCCATTTTTTAATCAATTGGCATTGTTTAAAATTTGTCCTGTTTTGGCTTCTCAGGAACGGAACTCAGACCATTGTGTCAGAAAATTACCAAAAATGATGGTTTGTTAAACTGATGGTTGCAAGTTCAACATAATGTTTAACCAAACAGTATTAATGTGCAGTTTAGAAACTGTAAACTAAACGAAATAGAAGTTGATTTCTATTGATAATAAGCTTGGACAGGGTGGAAATACGGCCCTGTTTACAGGGTACAAATTTTTTTAGTCTTCAGATAAAAATATAGGGAACTAATGTTTGAGTCATATACGGGGAAACCTCTGTGGTGAATTACTTGACAAGGGGAATAAGAAAAGCGGCTACTTGGTTATCAAGTCTCTTATGATGTTAATCGTTTGAATTAAGATTTTATTGTCTCACATAGTAATTCTATTTTTCTAGCTGAGGTGGTTATAAGGAATTCTCTGTTTAGTGGCATTTAAGTGTTGAAATCCAAAATTTATCGATTCAGCTCTCGTCTATACTCTCTGTTTGTAGGTGGTTATATAGGACACAATGAAACTGATGTAGAAGATACCCATGTCAATGAAAGTGTATCTACTACATTCTCAGTTGAAAGCCCTTGGCATCGATGATGGCATATCATTTCCTTAACATTTTTTTCGCGGTGGCCATCCACGAAGAAGATAATTTCCTTCGTAACTACTTTCCCCAAAATTTATAAATTGTGCAGTTTGCTCAGGGGTCTTGCCATATAAGTTATTGTGTGCCACGTTGAAGGCAGACAAAGATTTAGCTCAACAAGTCAGGAGGGATTTTCTGGAAAGTATTAGAACTTGGAGCTATATTCTGAAAGGTATCAAAGCTTGGAGCTACAACTCCTCTATTCTCATAGAGTGCAGTGAGATCAAAACACGGAGGAATTTGACCATATAAGAAAGATCAATCAAGCGTAATTGGCGAAGTCGACACAATTCAAGTGGCACTTCACCTTTAAAACTATTATTAGTTAGATCAGGTAGTTTAATTGAGAAAGTTTGCCAATCCAATATGGGATGGTACTGTTGAATTGGTTATGGCTAAGATCCAATGTCACCAAGGAGGACTCTTGCTAAATGCATCTGTTATTGTTCTTGTAACATATTTCTAGCCAAGTGAAACTTGTTTAATTCTTGAAGGGCTGAAACAAGATGTTAAATCCCCCGAGATACTATTATTTGAAAAGTCCAAAACTTCAGATAATCCTTTTGACAAACTCTTCAGGAATTAGACCTTCAAGATAATTACTGGGCATCATAAGATCCAACAAAGATGTTAGATTCCCCAACCATCCTGGGATCCTACCAGAGAGACGGTTATCACCGAGATACAATCCCTGTAAAACTAAGCAATGAGCATATTTTACGGAGTCAACAGTTTCCAGTTCATGACAGAGAACTCTACTTTCCAGTTTCCAGATCATGCTCAAATTTCCAGATTCATATTCAAGCTTCCTTTTTTAAAATTACTGCTCAACGGTTCTCTGCAACAGTTTCTGTTTGTTTTCAAAAATGTTTACTGCTCAACGGTTCGATTAACAACTTCTGTTAAGTGGCGTTGAATTCATTTAGTTGAACGCTGCCGTTTCAGATTAAAGTTGCTGGGTTTTTCATTTGCGTTTTAAGTTTATAAAAGTCCTGCGGTTTGCCGTTTTAGATCAAAGTTGTTGGGTTTTGAATTTAATTGAAGTGCTGCGTTTTGGTGATCAAAAAGTTAATGAAGTGTTGCGTTTGATGAAGCAGTCAACTAATGAAGTGCTGCGTTTTGCAAATAAAAGCTGAAAAAGAAGAATGCAGAAACGCAATTGCAGCCGTTCAATTTACTGATGCTGATGATGAAGTGTGCTATGTGTATTTTACTTTAATAAAATAGATTGTAATCAGTTTAGAACTTTAATCCAAAATCAATAAAATTCAAGTTTCCAGAAAATTTCTCTATTCTTCAAGTTGTGCATTTTTTTCTCAGTTTTCTGTTTGTTTCTCAGGAAAGTTTTACACTTTCTGCTTATCTCTTTAATCGGTCCTAAGATTCTCACAAATTAAAACCTGGTCAAAAGACTGCATTCAACATTTTAGGGAATATATGACCGTCCAAGTAGTTGTTTGATAACACAAAGGAATGTAGATTGAAGCAACCAACAATCAAATTCTCAGCTAAAGTTAAGAAATAACAAATACAATTTTTCTATCCTTAATGACATAATCCTGACGCATTAGATTTTTTTCGACACAAACATGTTCAAATCAAGAGAAGGACAATACAGTTTATACTTTATATCATAAGTTTTAACGAGTACTCTAGTCAATACAATTTATACGTAAATTCACAGGTTTATTTTTATTTTTGTTTCAAGTTTTTAGAATGCCGTCAATAATTTCCTGAAAAAAGTTCACACTCACAATGCAAAAATCAGTGCCTAATTCAAGCAATTGCTGTGTCAAGATGGGTCAACGAAAAAACAACTCAAAGGAAACTAAAAAATTAACACATTGTTCTATGTAAACAAAGTATAATTATGTTTTCAATTAATATACAAAAAAAACCTTAAATTTTTTATTCTACTATATCATTAAAACTTTATTTTACAAATATGTTAAGGAGATAATTGAGGAGACATGAACCCAACTAAAGTTTAGTTTTCTTCAAAGTCAAAAGAAGGCCAATAATTGTCGATAGAAGAAGAAAATTTAATTTCTATCGTATATGACCCGTCTGGCATAAGTTTTAACCAAATAGCTTGACTTGGAAAATTAGGTTACGTTTATGACACTATAAGAAAAGGTTGATAGCCCCCCTCAGTCAACTAGTCAATATAATTGGAATGCCCAGCTTACATAGATTCTCAAGTTGATTGAATTAATTTGAGATTGCACATTTTTAAGCAATGTAAAGGTTATAATGTGTTTGGTGTTTGCTGATATTAAAAAAACAAAAATTGAAAAAAGTTCTTTGTTTTATTTTTTATCTTATATATTTTTAGATAATCAAGATAAGATAACACTATTTAATGGTAAACTGTGATTGATAAATCATTTATCTACACAAAATTTTGTTTAGTAGTTATTGTACATGAATCAAATAAAGTAGAGATATATGATATGATGTGATCTAAGAACAGAATAATAAGCTAGCTACATTATATAACTCCTAAATTTGGATAAAGCTTTTCAAAATCTCATAACAAAACAAGTGTGCGATTGCAAATTGTAAATCAAGTTGGATATATCAATAGAGGAAGTCAAGCCGTGTTTATAATTTTATGAAATTGATTTGCCAGCAATCCATATATCTTCCTTATTTTTATCAACAAATGTGGAGATTGTAATATAAATTTTAAAAGAAGAGAATTTTGATTACTTTAAGATTGATAGATCACTAAAAGGGGTCAAGTCAAGCCGCGTTATATGATTATATTAAAAGATATGTCATCAAATTAGTTCTTGAAATTGAAACAAAGACAAAACGTGAAACTGTACTAACTTCCTATGTATAAATTAAAAAGTTCAATACATTTCATAAAAGTGATACAGTAATTTAGTCCTAAATTGAAGAAATAAAATATAATTTTAATCAATTCAGTTGAGATCCTATGAAACCCTACATACTCTTAAAATTATGTAGTTTGGAACTTAAATATTATTATTAAGTCTTAAAGAGATTCTTTTTAGAAAAAATAATAATTTGTATCGTAAATAACTTTTCTACTATAAGTTTTAACCAATTATATTGACTTGGAAAATGAGGTAACGTTCACAACACTATAGAAGAAGTTGATAGTCGTCCAGGTCAACAAGTCAATACAACTAACATAAATTTTTCCACATCGATTTGAAGTATAAGATAAGACAAGCCATAAACTAAAATATAGTATTTCAAAAGAATGGTTTTTTTCTTCTTTTTTTTGGAAAATAATTAATAAAAGGTCTATTTCTAGGTTGTTGATATCTAAACTCTTTGACGTTCAAAACAAGTATGGAAATTGTAATATAACTTCCAAAATAATAGAAATTTGGTTATTTTGAGATGGAAAAATCACGATAAATGTCAAGCCGTGTTATGTGGTTATATTAAAAAAATGTGTCTATACATCAGTTTCCTATCTTTTCAAAACATACCCTAATTTTTCAAACCCCTAACACGGCCAATTTATTCAATTTAATCCAAAGTTCAATTCTTTACATTAATTTAGAGATAAAATATAATTTTAATCAATACGATTGAGGTCCTACGAAATTACCACATACTTTTATAGATTTAATAATGTCAAACCTCATTCAAGTTGAGAGCTTGGATTTTTTCTACAACTTTAGTAGTTAATGACCATGAAGATAGTAACTTCATTATATAATTATGCTCTTGGAGTGTTTTTGTAGTTCTAATATAAATCCTCATTGGATAACTTCCTCCTATTATGACAATTTTTTGATCAAAATATGTGTTGCATTATATGTACCTTAATTTTTTCTATTCCTATTTTAATTAAATAATCAGTAAGCAACTTCCAATTAAATTTTGATAAATTTCTCTAGTACATATATATGTTACTTAGACCATCAATATGGTATTTGAAACGATAATTTACAAGAGATGGGATTAAATTAACTTGGATTTATTTCAAATAAAAAATTGTCATTGGAGTTTTTCAAACCATTTTTACTTTCATAAAATGAATTGTGGATGAATTCAAATTAAGAGGAAATATATTTTTGCAGAAGAAGAAAATGAAGAAATGCATAAGTTTGAAGAAGTCTAGACTGCCTTAACTTTCAGTTACAAGAAGACGGAAATGACGTTTCTTTGATATTTTGTAGTCACTTAAGTAGAATGACAATGTTTCATATATAAATTGAAATGAATTTTTTCACAATTTCAGATCAAGAGGAAGGGTTTCGCTTTTTTAAGACATTAGTGTTCATTATTCTGGGTTTAGAATCGCTGCTAGCTGATTGTGTTTTCTTTTAAGTGATTTGTGTTTATCAATGTGAAGTTGACAAGGATTGCCAGAAGTTTTCTCAAATCATTTTATCAAGTACCAAAAGATCCCAATATTACATTTACACCTCAAAGCAGTAGGAACTAACCCAAAGTCTCAATTTATACAACAGACACCAAAAATTACATGCAAAGATTAGTGGACTGTTCGCTAAAGCTTTGTCAAAGTCCTCTAACAAAACAAAGTGTGTGATTGCAAATTGTCGAGCAAGTGGATACATCACTAGAGGAAGTTAAACCATGTTAATTAATTTTATGAAATTGATGCGCTAGCAATCCATCTTTTCTTCGGTATTTTTATCAACAAGTGTAGATATTGTAATATAATTTCAAAAGAAAAGAATTTTGGTTACTTTGAGATGGTTGTATGGCTGTATTAAAGTTCCCTGAACTGAAACAAAGACAAACGGGCATTGAAAATGTAATAAATTAAAAAGTTCAATTATATTTCATAAAATGATATACTAATTTTGTACGTAGTGTTGGAACTTAATATTTATCTAAGCCCTCAAGAGATTTATTTTTTTAGAAATAAAAATAATTTATATCGTAAATAACGCTATAGTGCTATAAGTTTTAACCAATTATATTGATTGGAAAATAAGATTACGTTCACAAACTGTAGAAAAATTGATAGTCGTCCAAGTCAACAAGTCAATACAGCTAACATAAAGAGTTTCCACATTTGATTTGAAGTATAAGATAAGACAAACTAGAAACTAATAATAGTATTTCAATAGAATAGTTTCTTTTTTGTGGAAAATAACTAATAAAAGGTCTATTTCTGTTGTTGCTTATCTAGAATTTTTGATGTTCAAAACAAGTTTGGAAATTGTAAATAACTTCCAAAAGAATAGAAATCTTAGTTACTTTGAGATAGCTGTATGGTTGTATTAAAGTTCCCGAAACTAAACAAAGACAAAACGGCACTAAAAATGTAATAAATTAAAGTTCAATTATATTTCATAAAGTGATATACTAATATTGTACTAGTGTTGGAACTTAAATATTATTGCTAAGCCCTCAAGAGATTTATTTTTTTAGAAATAAATAATTTATATCGTAATAACACTATAGTGCTATAAGTTTTAACCAATTATATTGATTTAGAAAATGATTACGATCACACAACTGTAGAAAAAGTTGATAGTCGTCCAAGTCCACAAGTCAATACAACTAACATAAAAAGTTTCCACATTTGATTTGAAGTAAAAGATAAGACAAGCTAAGAACTAAATAATAGTATTTCAATAGAAATAGTTTTTTTTTTGTGGAAAATAACTAATAAATGTCTATTTCTAGGTTATTGCTTACTAGAATTTTTGACGTTCAAAACAAATTTGGAAATTGTAATATAACTTCCAAAAGGATAGAAACTTGGTTACTTTATGGTTGTATATATGGTTGTATTAAAGTTCCCTGAAACTGAAACAAAGATAAAACGGGCACTAAAAATATAATATTAAAAAGTTCAATTATATTTCATAAAAGTGATATACTAATATTGTACGTAGTGTTGGAACTTAAATATTATTGCTAAGCCCTCAAGAGATTTTTTTTTTAGAAATAAAAATAATTTATATCGTAAATAACACTATAGGCTAGAAGTTTTAACCAATTATATTGATTTGAAAAATGAGATTACGTTCACAACACTGTAGAAAAAGTTGATAGTCGTCCAAGTCAACAAGTCAATACAACTAACATAAAAATTTTCCACATTTGTTTTGAAGTATAAGATAAGACAAGCTAAAAACTAAATAATAGTATTTCAATTAAAATAGTTCTTTTTTCTGGAAAATAATTAATAAAAGGTCTATTTCTAGGTTATTGCTTATCTAAAATATTTGACGTTCAAAACAAGTTTGAAAATTGTAATATAACTTCCAAAAGGATAGAAATTTTGGTTATTTTGAGATGGATAAATCACTAAGACAGGTCAAGTCATGTTATATTGTTGTATTAAAAAGATCAGTTTGGTATTTTTTTTAAAAAGACCCTAATTTCTCAATCCCTTTAACACGGCCAATTTATTCAATTTTAATCCCAAAATTCATTTCTTTTCCACCAATTTATCATCTTTTCCTTCATATGGTAATTGTAAATGTTTTTTTTTTTTTTTCTAAAATATTTATTCAACATATAATTATTTATTTTATTCCACATTAAACTTGATTTAACACTTCTTTGGTAAAATATTGGTAAATGCTTTTCAATATTCTTAAACTATGCTTTGATAGAACATCTTGTTAAATAACATTACTGCAGGAACATGATTGAACAAAAAATCAATGCCAAGATGAATTGCCTATTGGCTCAAGCTTATTCAAAGTCTTCTAAAAAGACGAGTGTGTGATTGCAAGTTGTAGTACAAGTTGGGCAAATCACTAGAGAAAGTCAAGTCGTTTTAATTGATTTTATGAAATTGATGTGCCACCAACTCTCCATTTTTGTTTTTTGTTATTTTATCAACAAGTGTAGAAATCGTAAAAGAAAGTCATTTGTGCCTCCATGGCATTGTAGACAAATACTTATAATTAGACACGTACATTTATTTATTATCAATGAAATCAACTTTTTAAATTTACAATGTTACCTTGAAAGCTATTTGTGAGATTTAATACTTTTGTTTTAAAGATAATGAAAGAGAGAAAAGGAATTGAAAGAAAAAGAGACAGTTGTATTATCATTTATTCAAAGTCTCCTTCAACAAGGACAAAATGTGCATGGAAAATAAACTATTAATTGTTTTATAAAAATCTGAAAATATTCTCAATTAAATTTTATCACCCATTAGAGATAAGCTTTAACTCAACAAAATTTTTAAAAATTAAATAAACTTAAAAGAATTGAGATAAAACTTTATAAAAAAAATTAAATTAAAACTAGTAGACTCTAATACATTAAAAAATATTAAAAATAGAATATTAAGATAAAACTTATAAAAGAATAAGACTAAAAAAAAAAAAAAAAAAAAATGTAGGCATCCTTCTTGGACACGATGGCTAACACTTGATTTGGCCGGGATCCAGCCTGGCACAACTACAGTGGGCCATGCCAACCCAAGTGGGACTGGCCTAGGCCAACGTCGGCCACTTTAGGTGTCGACAAGGCCAGCACTGGCAGGAACACCTGTTGAAGAAGCACATCACATGCAACCTAGTGGGGACCATTCAAAACTTCTTTTTAAGTTATTAATTTTTTATTTTTTTAATTAAATGTACCGGTGGCAAAATTTAACTGGGTCTTACTTTTAAAATAGGTTTTTTTATATTATTATTTTTTAATAAACCTATTTTCATATGTATGTAACCTTTGTACCTTTTTTTTCCAATTAAATTTAATGAATTTATCTGTCCATGAATTTATTTGTGTCCTCTAAATATTGTTTCCTCGTTGAATGTTATCTCTCAAGATTATTTTCTAATTAAATTTTGTTTAAACTCTTTCCATTGTAAAATTATGACATTTCAGTCTCTTCAATGAAGAATAATAGTAGAAAACAATTACATTTTCTTCTTTTTAGTTTTTTCTTCATAATATCCTTCAATACTAAGCACAAGGATTAATATAATCCTTTTCAAGTGTGAATGTTAAAAATTTCAGAGCATCTATACTTAAAAAATTTCACATATATATACATATTAACATCAAAATAAAAATATTTAAAATATAAAAAACTTACATATATTTTTTTACCTACAGTTTTAATCAAAATTTAATGGATATTATTCTCTTAATATTAAAATGCTAATATATTATATAAATTTCCAAATAAAATTTGAAGGAATTATTTTATTAAGCATGAGAAGGCCTACATTAGAAATTTTCGCCTTAGGCCTCTACTTTCCTTGAGATGGCTATGTTCTATATTCAAACGTCAATAATGTTTTGCTTTCAATTAAGTCATATAAACAGACAAAAATTATACAAAATTCATGTAAAATAACTACTTTATCTTTTGTTTTTTGTTTGTTTGTATGACTCATATGTAAATATAACATTGCTCTTCAAACATTAATCAAGTTCTACATATACACGAATGAATGCAACAAATTATAATATATTTTAGTGAAGAAAGAAATAATTGCCTGCTTCGGATAACATTTTTATATTTCTATTAAGATTAGAACTCCAAATCAGAAGAATCACAATCCTATAACTTATAGGCTAACTTGGATATGAGTTAAAAGGCACAACTTTAGAACTTTAAATAATAAGTCAAAAATAATTTCTTTTTTCATAACTAAATATGCATACTTTTATGAATCCTTTTTAAATGGCAAAATTAAAGGTTACGACTTAGGTTTTTATGTAGGCCAGATCATTTAAGACTAGTTACGATAAAATCCACATTCTTGGGGAGTTATTATGAAAATTTTGTCTCACAAAAGACTTGACTTGGTTTTTGTTGTCGATGCACCTAACTTATGAACCTAATAAAGTCTAGTGTTTCTATGATATAATTGGCCACATTCATTATTAAGACTTTAACTTTGTCCTTGTTATTAGAATTTTTATTTTATACGTAGAAAATTTTAGGTAATGACACTTTTGTCTCACATAGAGACTTCATCCTTTTAATGTTTGGGCTACACATTTTTATTGAAATATCCTTTATCTAGCTCACTAAATAGGGTTCAAAGAACTACGATCATAATGTATTGTCTCTTTGTAAAGGAGAGGTTCAAATATATCTTTTACCCAACTCCTATAATGGGATGATTTAAAATGCATCCCCCGACTCAAATCTAAACATCTTATTTCCAAACGAGTCACGATTATCAATTTATCCGACAGTATTGATTTCATTAAAGCTATTATGTCTAATTAAATTTGATGTGCATCAACCACGGTATCAAGTCTTTGTTAAAGAAAAAGATTGACCAAGACCTTTATTTGCCAACAATAACGAGAAGTCTAAATAAATTAGGTCTTAACGTAAGATGTCTATTTCATTGAATCTTCCCATGTACAATTTGATAATAATTATGGTCAATATTAACAATCTCTTAATTAAAGTGAATCTGGCCTACATAAAGACCTTGACCTATTTATGTCCATACGTTTTTATGACAAGGTCTTTATGGATTTGATATTTGTTTACTTCCATTGGTGCGTGGTTGGAAAAATTAGTATACTTATATGCAGGGAGAATCAAAATAAAGATATAGGTTTGTGAATACAATTAAAATGGGACATAAATTTCTATAATAATTATACACTTAAACAATATAAAAAGCTGAGATTATGTAGGGATCTACATATCTTATGCATTAGAAACAAAGTGCTATGGTGTACTTCACATAAATTTTAGTACTAGTGCTAATGGTATTATTATCCACTTTGAAATGTTTATTGTGTTGTGTTTTTTGAAAGAATTAAGTTAGGACAAAAAGCTGAGATTATTTTAGATTTTTTATTCATCATGTGATTATTTTAGCCTTTTTTACATGTTTGAGCCAAAAATAAACAATATGCAGCAAAAAGGGATGAATAATTTGTTAATCTTATGCGTGATTATATTATTAAAATCATCAATAAATTTCTTAATCTTGAATGAACAAGTTTCTATGAGATTGCTGAAGAGGACTTTTATCCTAACCATCCTGTATTAGTTAATGCTATTATTAGTTATTAGTACTTGCAATTGGAGAATGACCTAACAATAAAAATTGCGATAGTTATTTTAACCCCCGGAGGTTTCCAAAATCTACAAACCCCTAAAGGATTCTGTTAGCAAATGGTGGAGAGGAGAGGTTTAAGAGAATTTTGTGAAATCTAAGAGGGGGTTAGGGATGCTATTTTAAACTTTTAGGGTGCTATTTTCAAAAAATTTTAAAAAATAAAAAATTACTCTAGTGCAAGAGTCAACTAAACTCTAGCGTTAGAGTTGACTGGAAGCAAGTCAAGCGTTAGAGTAATTTTCACTATCTGTTAGAGTGAATTTACTAAGCCAATAAAAAAGAGTTTAGATTTCAATTTAACCCCTAAAAAAGGGTTTTTTTTAGTAATTATTATATAGTTTTGAGACTTTGTTAAGTATAATATTCTTTTGCTTAGTCTCTAGAAATTTGGTACCAAGTTTTGTAATTCCGTTGGGGTATCAAGTTGTGTGTTTCTCTTCCTTTCATTCATAGATGTGGCTTTATGTGAACCATATTAAATTATCTTATCATTTGTGTAATTAATGATTTATTACCCATATTTTGAAACTTATATTTTTTTTTTTTTTTAATAGTTTTGTAAAACATTGTTCCTCAGTAGATAATATCCTATAAAATTATTGAACTATTATCTATAAACTTAATATTTTTTAATTTATGGTGTCTCACGCTGTATGTGAAAGGGAAGAATGAAAGGGAGAATAGGAAATGAAAGAAAAAGAGGAAGTTGTCTAATCAACGTCGACTCAAAGTTTAAATAGCTGACTTGGAAAATGATATAAATTGACAAATCGGTAATTGGAGCAAATTTTGATCTTGATATACAATGTATTTAAAATATACTGACAAAAAGTATTATAACGATTTATTGAATTTGATAAGATAAGTTAATTCTAAAGTCTAAGTGATAATTTTTTAATGGTTTCTTCCTTGATAAGGAAACTGAGTTATTTATATTTCCCTTATTTCAAATCTTTTTCTATTTTGTAGAAGAAAGAAACGAAGAAACGCAAAAGTTTGAAGAAGTCTTATAACTGGAAAAAGAGTGACGTTAGCTTTCAGTTACAAGAAGATGGAAATGCCATTTCTCTTAATATTTCGTTAGTTACTTAAGCAAAGCGACTACCTTTCTGTATATATAATTAAAATGAAATGTCTCACAATTTTAAATCAAGAGGAAGGGTTTTGCTTCTTTAAGACACTAGTTTTCATCATTTTGGGTATAGAATCAACGGCTAAAAACTCATTAATTTTCATTTCTTTTAAGTAATTTGCGTTCATTGATCTAAAGTTGACAAGGATTGCCAAATCCTTGTAATTAGACATTTATAAGCTCATTTCTGTTAAGCTCATTTTTTTTTTTGTTTTTTTAATAAGAGACAATACCTATTTCATTCAATTTAACAATATCCTTTTATTGATTTATTATCTATAAGCCTTTCTAATTGATTTTATGAAATTCTCCATCTTTTCTTTCATATCCTACTTAAATATGTAATTTTTTTTTTTGTAAAATATTTATTTACTTTAAATATATTACAATAAAAATGAATCCAGTTTCATTTTTTAGCAAAAATGTTGTTTGCTAAAATACTTGTAAAAGCTTTCCATATATCCGTAAATTACGATTTAGTATAACCTCTTATTAAATAATATTACTATAGGAATATTATTGAACAAAAAAATCACATGCAAAAGTCAGTGGACTACTTGTTGAAACGTATTCAAAGTCTCCTAATAAAAACAAGTGTGCGATTGGAAATTGTATTGCAACTTGATCAGATCATTAAATGAGGTCAAGTTGTGTTCATTGATCTTATGAAATTGATGAGCCAACAATTCTGCATCTTTTCTTTCATATATATTTTATCAATAAGTATGAAAATTGTAATATAAATTCCAAAAGAATATAAATTTTGGTTACTTTAAGATTGATAGATCATGTAGAGAGGTGAAGTTGTGTTATATGGGTGTATTAAAAGATGTACCATCACATCAATTTCCTATCTTTTCAAATATTTATTAAATCATTCAATATCATCTAAAATTAAGAACCATATAAATTTGGAATAACATTATATATATAATTTGTACAACTCTTTTAATTTAGTATTATTTTGTTTTATATTTAAGTTATTTTAAATTTTAAACAAATATAAAATGAATAGGAGAAAAACATGATTAGAGAGAATAAAAATCCGGTTTATGTGATTTAGAGAAATAGGTTTCAGAAAAAGAAAATTTATATCTTTAGTGTTCTATTTATGAAGTTGCATCTATTTTTTAATTTGTTTGAGTTTTTTTCTCTCTTGTTTTTCTTAACAAATTTATATCAAATGTATTAAATATTTTGATTTGAGTGAACAAAATACTGTTCATATTTAGTAATGAAAATATATATTGAAAAAGACATGCAAGTCTAAGAGAACTGGGGCCCTTATTATATATTATAAATAGAGGACAGTGCAATGGTATGTGAATCACGGAGCTTTAGAGTGTATTAAGAGATGGACTCTAAGTGGTTTTGGGTGTTGTTAGTAATGATGTTGGTTTCTTTAAGAGAGGGGTGTTGGGAGGAAGAGAGAACTGCTCTCTTGCAACTTAAACATTTCTTTCTTGATCCTAATAACTTTCTTCACAACTGGGTGAAGAATTCAGAGTGTTGTAGATGGAACATGTTAAGTGTGAACATCACTGGCAGAGTCATCACACTCGATCTTTTTTGTATAAGGGATTGGAATTTGGGAGAGTGACATCTCAATGCTTCTTTGTTTTCTCCCTTCCAACAACTACAATCCCTTAACTTAAGTCGCAACAATATAGCTGGTTGTATTGAGAACGAAGGTCAATTGTCTTCCTCCCTTCAACTTTATTATTTTTACATTTAGGTTCATATTTAATTTCCTGTAAATTTCTTTGCATCTAGCTAGTACCATATGATTTTAATAAAATGATTTCACATTATTACAAATTCCTCAAAAATCTCTCATTTACAATTAAATTTGAGGATTTTAACATATTTTCAAACTCTTAAAAGTTATATTCTGAATAGATATTCAATTAATTGGATTTATCTGCATAAATTCAATCAATTAGACTTGTATGCATATTTAATCATAAGTTCTCCTTGATTGTATAAATAGCAACCTTGTATACAACAAAGATAAAGAAATAAAGATACATTACCCATGAAAGAATACCTGTGTTGACATTCTAGTAGTGGTTATAGAAGCCTATTTAGCTTTGATTCGATCTCTGTTGGACCGGTCGTCACTGTCACAAAATTAAACTAAATACCGTAGTTTGGTAAGCAGGTCGAATCCACAAGGAGCAGACTAACAACCTAATGTATTTGAGTAGCGGAAATGAAATTGGCAATTGATTAATGAAACTAATAGACTAAATACAAATAATGAAATAGTGAAATAAAACTAATAAGACTTTATAATAAAAATGTTGCCGTTACGGTTTTGGTTCGACACGAGCTGACTCACACAATTCTTCTCCATCCTCTACGATCCCCTAAACCTACAAGGCAAGGTAAATCAATGAAATGGCTTCCCACACTCTAGGTATAATCTATCCTGTCTCACCCATCACTCAAGTTCATTGGTTAAGACTATCATTGAACGTCGATAACCTACAAGCAGCAAACCCCTAGTTGGTACCGATTAACAAATACAATTTGTCAACACGTATACCATCAACACTTCACAATAAACGCAACAATAGTAGAAATTAAATAAATCCGAACACAACTCAATTACAATCGATGCGAAGTAATGAAAAGCATATTCATCATTTAATTATTCCAAACCAACGTTTATCATTCACAAGTTCTATGAAAACATTAAATCATAATAACAGCAATATTCATCACAGTTATGCTCAAATCATGTAAAGTATAGAAATCAAACATGAAATGAAAACAAATATAATCTGAAGCACAATACTACCAAATGTCCTATAATCGGGCTCATCCAACTAGTCGAGAGCTGATGAGGAAGTCGGAGTCAATCCCGATCTCGCCTATGCCGTAACAGACAACCGGAACTTAGCCGCTCATGGTGGTATGACGAGGCCGAAACGTGGAAACGAAGCTGACCAGGGCTAGAGGAGTAACCGACATTGATATGACGAGAAGAAGGGGAAAAGACCCACGGAAAGCCCGGAATGCGAACAGCCGCACTCGCCAGAAAACGTTAATTTTTCGGCGGGTCTTCCGAAAGTGGCAGAAATGGATCCAAATACCGATGGAAAGCCTGGTGATGGGGAGTTCAGATCAAGTCCTGGGGAGGTGAGAATTCGCTGGAAATGAGCAGGATCTGGCCTGGAAGATGAAAGGCCGGCGGCAAAACGTGGATTCCGACGGTTTTCGCGGCTACTGAGCTGGGAAGTGTAGTCCGGCCGTGGGGAAGGGAGATCGACTCTTGGGGAGCTAAAACGTCATCGAAAAATGGCCAAAACTGGCCTGGAAATGAACAGTCATGGTGTGTGAGACGAAACGTCGCGGCTGCGTTCCGTGATTCGCGATGGTGGTCCGGGACGATGGGAAGGCGACGATCTATGCACGAGGAGCTAAAGAGTCGCCGAAAATGGAAGACGAAGGGTCGCTAGAAAATGATGACAGCGCCTCCCTTTTCACGCGAACTTCGTTTTTCTTATAGAACAAATTGCAAATTTCAGTTTGGCCCCTACCCAATTGAAAAGTGACAAAATCAGCCCTTAAAATATGACTATACTTCCCCCTAAACAACTTAATGAGACAAAATCACCCTTAATCCATAAACCACAACCTAATATATCACTCATGCTTTCCAAAATCATTCCAAACACGCTAATTTCATAAGAAAAATATTAGGAAGATTCGTGAATAAATTCATAATTCTTTAATTGTCTCAATATACTTCAATTTAATCACACATGGGGTATTTTTATCACCAAAATAGAGTCACTTTCATGATTTAACAATCTCTCATGGTATGTAGTTGTTTCATTAAAATATTAAACTGATCTGCTCAATCAGTGCAAATTTTGCAAGCATTGCCAGCGGAGAGTCTGTATGAGTTTGGATAAAAATAAGACCAGATGTTTCTGGAGACGGGAAATGCGAGAGATACTAAATTACTTTTTTTTTTTTTTTTTTGTCGAATGAAATATGAATGATGGGGTATATTCTAGAGTAAAAAAATAAGACTTTGGCATAAGTTGTAGACTATCATACAACTTGAAACCCACGTTGAATCTACAGGATATTAATCAAAAGGATTCACTTGTTGAAAGTTTCTGCAATCCTCAAAATTGAAACCACAGATCAAAGAACCCGAAGAACCTGTTTTCTGTGTACTAAGTTAGGATGACCAACAAATCAACACACGGAGTTCGGTTAATTGTGTAACATTTCACAAGTGGTAACTATGATACTGTAAACTTTTTCGGATGTCAATATGTAGTGTTTCTTTGTGAAAGTTCAAGTCTGGATTTCAAAAAAGTCAAGACATCCGTATAGAAAGACTATTATCAATATGTATAATTCCAAAGTTCTGGACTATTTTTTTGGATTAGGATCTTCTTTGACCTGAGCTTTCAAGGATCTCATGACACTTTTGCATTCTTATTTATTTATGGTTCAAATCTATTTTTGATTATATTCCTATTCTGTAACTACAATCACAAACCTTTGGAAGCTTGAATCTGAGCTCATATCATGAGAGGATCTTGGTACATTTTTTTTAATCAATTGGCATTGTTAGAATTTGTTCTGTTTTGGCTTCTCGAGAACGAATTTGGAACCATTTTGTCAGAAACAACCAAGAATGATGGCTTGTTAAACTGATGGTTGCAAGCTCAACTAATGTTTAACCAAACTAGTATATTATGTGCAGTTTAGAAACTGTAAACTAAAAGACCGAGGTTGATTTCTATTGATAATAACGTGGACAGGTTGGAATGTACGGCCCTGTTTACAGGGTACATATTTTCTTAGTCTTCAGATGAAAAAATAGGGAACTAATGTTTGAGTCATATACGGCGAACCTCTATGGTGAATTACTTGACAGGGGAATAAGACGAGGCTACTGGTTATCAGTGTGAAAGTGTCCTATAATGTTATTTGTTTGAATTTAGATTTTATTGTTTTTTTGAATACACAGTAACAGTATTTTTCTAGCCGAGGTGGTTATAAGTAATCTCTGTTCAGGAGAATAATAGAAATGAACAAATATTAATGTTAAGGAATTTTAGAATGATTATTTGAAACTATGCCTTAGTGGCATTAAAACTACGTAAAAGCTACAAATGTCAATGAACTTAATCTACTCCATTCTTAGTTGAAGCTCTTGGCATCGATGATGGCGATCCATTTCCTTCACATTTTTTTGCAGTGGCCATCCACAAAGAAGATAATTTCCTTCATAACTACTTACTTCCCCAAGAGTTAAAATTTGCTGTTTGCCCAAGGGTCTTGCCAGATAAGTTATTGTGTGCCACGTTAAAGGCAGACAAGGAATTTAGCTCAACACTCTGGAGGGATGTCTCCATTTAAGTTGTTATAAAGAAAATCCAAGCTTTGATTTCTTAAGGTTTGAAAATGTCTTTGGATGAACCCTGTCAATCTGTTGTGGGATAAATTGAGTGTAACAATCTTGGTGTAATTACCAATTTGAGGAGGAATTTTACCCATTAGATTGTTGCAAGATAGATCAATTCCATATATCATGTGAGGTTACTCTCTTGTAAGTAGTGTAGGACATATTCTTCCATAAACATCTATTGTTTCCTCTTTTTTCATAGAAAGCCCTTCTTCAACTGGGTAGACCATCAAAAAGCTATGTTCTAAAAAGTATTAGAACTTGGAGCTGTATTCTGAAAAGTATTAAAGCTGGACTATGCATCCTCTCTTTCTCATAGAGTGCAATGACCAAAACATGAAGGAATTTGACCATCATAAGAAAGATCAATCAAGTGTAATTGGCGTAGTCGACACAATTGAACTGGCACTTCACCTTCAAAACTTTATTAGTTAAGATCAAGTAGTTTATGAGAAAGTTTGTCAGTCCAATATGGGATGGTACTGTTGAATTGGTATGGCTAAGATCCAATGTCACCAAGGAAGACTCTTGCTAAATGCATTTGTTAATTGTCCTTGTAACATATCTCTAGACGGTGAATTTGTTTAATTCTTGAAGGGCTGAAACAAGATGTTAAATCCCTCGAGATACTATTATTTGAAAAGTCCAAACTTCAATAATCCAATTGACAAAACTCCTCAGGAATGGACCTTCAAGATAATTATTGGGCTCATAAGATCCAAAAATGTTAGATTCCCCAACCATCCCGGGATCCATACCAAGAGACGGTTATAATCGAGATACAATCCTTGTAAAACTAAGCAGTTGGACAAGCTTTATGGAATCTCTCCAATGAGTTGATTAGCATATGTTATGAAATCAACTTTCCAGTTCATGACAGAGCACTTTATTCTTTCTAGTTTTCAGTTTCTAGATTCATATTCAAGCTTCCAGTTTTCAAAATATTCACTGATCAACAGTTCTCTACAACAGTGTCTGTTTGTTTTTAAAAAATGTTTACTGTACAACGGTTCGATTAACAGCTTCTGTTAAGTGGCGTTTAAATTCTTTTAGTTGAACGTGCCATTTCAGGTCAAAGTTGCTAGTTTTTTTTACTTTCTACTCTGCGTTTTGAGTTTAGTTGAAGTGCTACGTTGTTGGATCACAGTTAATGAAGTCTGCGTTTTGATGATCAGTCAATTAAAGAGTGCTGCGTTTTGTAATATAAAGCTGAAAAAGAAGTGTAGAAACCCAACACAGCCATTCAATTTATTGATGCTAATGAAGTGTGTTATGTTTACCGGGCGATTGACACAGATTGCTAGTGTATAAAATAGACTGTAATCAACTTAGAACTTTAATCCAAAATCATTAAAATGTCAAGTTTCCATAAAATTTCTCTATTCTTCAAGTTCTGCATTTTCTCTCACTTTTTGTTTGTTTCTCCTCTCGAAATTTTTACTGGTTATCTCTTAATGGTCTTAGGAATCTCACAATCTTTCCAATTAGGAGATATTGCCAATCGAGAAGGAATGGATCATCAAGAGAATTTGGATCTCTAGACCGGATCCTTTTCTGGGTTTCAAAGGAGGATCGAGTTTCATCCGACTAGAAAAGCCTTTACTGGACTAATAATGGTGGTGATAGTGGGGATTTTAAATTGGAGAAATATATGAAAAAGTCTCCATCTTTGACCCAACAGATCAAATAACTGCTTATTTTTATATTTTGTGAATCTTATTGAAACAATGCTTTTAGACATAAAGAACGCATCAAGAAATTATAGATATAAGTACAAAGTTTTTATATTTATTATTTTATTCAAAATTTAAAATCCTCTAAGAAATTTCCGAGAAACAGCATGCACGCACACATAGAGACATCAATTTTGTGATGAAATTCAACTTCTGGTTGTTTAGAGATTTAAAGTCGTTAAATTTGTGAATTTGATAATAAAATTTCATAAAATTAACCTCATTCTCTCATGTATAAACAAATTATGTATTGCATTTTACAATATGTGCTGAAAAGAAATTAATTTGTGAATTTTACAACATGCGCTCGCTCTAAGCAAGGAATGACACATAAAATAATTTCTATCGTTATGACATAATCCCGACACATTAGATTTTTTTCAACACAAACGTGTTCAAGTCTAGAGAAGGACAGTAGTTTTTTGATAGAAATCATTTTATATCGAAATGACCAATTTCTAAGTTTTAACCAAGTACTCTAGTCAATACAATTGAAAACCAACTAACGTAAATGAATAAGATAGATTGACAAACACTTCTCACAACTTTCTCTCACAACGCTGACATGGTAACTCGCAATTGGTCAACTCGTATTTGGTCGACGGGACCCATTGCGAGTTAAACACGTCGCGTTTGAGAGAAATTTGTGAAAAGGGTTTGTAATGTGTATATAAACGTAAATTCATAGAGTATTTTTTTTTTTTTTTTTTTTGGTTCAAGTTTTTAGAATGCTGTCAATTAATTTCCTGAAAAAGTTCCACTCACATGCAAATAGTGCCCATCAAGAATTGTTGCGTCAAGATGGGTCACAGAAAAACACTCAAAGGAAACTAAAATTAAACATCTTATGTGTACAAAATATAATTATGTTTTACAATTAATATACAAAAAAAAACCTTAAATTTTTTTTATACTTATATCTTAAACTTTATTTTTACATATATGTTAAGGAGAATTGAGGAGACATGAACCCAACTAGAAGTTAATTAGTGCTTCAAAGTCAAGAGAGGAAATAATTGTAATAGAAGAAAGAAATTATAATTTATCGTAGATGACCCGTTCTACATAGTTTTAACCAATAGCTTGACTTGGAAAATTAGGTTCGTTTATGCACTATAAGAAAAGGTTGATAGCCCCCTATCAATCACTAGTCAATAATTGGAATGCCCAGCTTACATAGATTCTCAAGTGATTGAATAATTTGAGATTGCACATTTTTAGCAATGTAAAGGTTATAATGTTTTGGTGTTGCTTTTGATATTAAAAAAAAAAAATGAAAGTCTTTTGTTTTTATTTTTATCTTATAATTTTTAGATAATCAGATAAATATCAATATTTAATTATAGATAGATATGTTAATGGTAAACTTGATTGATAAATCATTTACCTACACAAAATTTTTTTTTAGTAGTTATTCTACATGAACAAATAAAGTGGAGATTTGATAATGTGATCTAAGAACAGAAAATAAGCTAGCTACATTATATAACTCCTAATTTGATAAGCTTATTCAAATCTCATAACAAACAAGTGTGGATTGCAAATTGTAAATCAAGTTGGATATCATAGAGGAATCAAGCCTGTTATTAATTTTATGAAATTGATTTGCCAACATCTCTATTTCTTCCTTATTTTTATCAAAAGTGGGAAATTGTAATATAAATTTAAAAGAAAAGAAATTTTGGTTACTTTAGAGGAAAGACCACTAAAGGAGATCAAGTCAAGCCGTATTATGGTTATATTAAAAAGAATGTGTCTAAATTAGTTCTTGAAATTGAAAGACAAGACGTGCACTGAAATTACTAACTTCCTATTAATAATTAAAAGTTCAATTACATTTCATAAAAGTGATACATAATTTAGGTCTAAATAAAAGAAATAAATATAATTTAATAATACAGTAAATCCTATGAAATCCACATACTCTTATAAATTATGTAGTGTTGAACTTAAATTTATTATTAATTCTTAAAGAGATTCTTTTTAGAAAAAAATAATTTTATCGAAAATAACATTCTCCATAATGTTAAACCAATATAATGACTTGGAAAATGATAATGCTCACAACACTTAGAAGAAGTTGATGGTCGTCAGAGTCAACAAGTCAATACAACTAACATAAAATTTCCACTTTCGATTTGAAGTATAAGATAAGAAAGCAAAAACTAAAAAATATTTCAAAAGAAAGGTTTTTTTCTTCTTTTTTTTGGAAAAAATAATAAAAGTCTATTTCTAGGTTGTTGTTCTAAACTCTTGGACGTTCAAAACAAGTATGGAAATTGAATAAAACTTCAAAAATAGAAATTTGTTATTTTGAGATGGAAAAATCACTAAAATGTCAAGCCGTGTTAGTGGTTATATTAAAAAATGTGTCATACATCATTTTCCTATCTTTCAAAACAAACCTTAATTTTCAAACCCTTAACACGGCCAATTTATTCAATTTTAATCCCAAATTCAATTCTTTACATAATTTTCAGTGATGGAGACTTTGATAACCAAAGCACTGAGAGCTAAGAAAAGGGAAAAAGAAATAATGCAAAAATAGAAACGAATTAGAAATAAACAATTGTGCAATTGCAAATTGTACTCGAAGAAATGAATGAAAAATAGAAACGAATTGAGAAATAAACAATTGTGCAATTGCAAATTGTACTCTTAGTTGGATAGATTTGTTAGGAGGTCAAGCCTTTTAATTGATTTGATTTAGAATATGATTTCCACCAATTATACTTCTTTCATATCGTACTTGTAAATGTTTTTTTTTTTCCCCTAAAATATCTATTCAACATATTATTTATTTTAATTAAATTAAACTTGATTTAACACTAAGTTCTTTGGTAAAATACTTGTAAATGCTTTCATTGTTCTTAAACTATGGTTTGATGAACATCTTGTTAGTAATATTACTATAAGACTTAGTGAACCAAACATGTAAATATTTAGGTAAGAGAGAAAAATGTAGGATCTGATTTGTATTAAGTTGAATAGATTTAGAATACAATCAAAATCTCTCTTATATACAGAGGAGAGAAAAACACGAAAGAGAAAGAATTGGTAAAGTAAGTAAAGTGTCGTAGCTCGTTTGAGCTTAAGTGATTAACAAAAAAGGTCAACTCAAAACGACAGCGTATTGACAAGTTACTGTGTGACCCTTCATCATTTACAGAACTGCAATCTGAACCCTTTGCATCATATGGTAAACATGGATGTCACCTTCTTGGAGTCTGAGACTTTTTTTTTTTGGCCCGCTATCTACTTCTCCTCTTCAGGGGGAGATATTGAGTAAAAAGCAGAACTGGACAATGTGTAACAATCTAGGAACTTCAGTCGAGGAAGAACAACAACTAGATGCTTCCCTTGGCATAAGAGAAAGTGAAAAAGAAAAGACTGAAACTTCCCTTGGTATAACAGAAATTGAAGAAGTAAAACTGGAATTGAAGAATCCCCCCATCATCCTTTAGTACCAACATACCAATCTCTTGAGAATATTCCTGAGGTAAGTTCTTCTATTACTCCTTCTCCTGTTAATGTGTTGGATACTTTTGCTAGTTATAAGTTACCTTTCAAGCATAATCGTGGAAAACCACCAGACCGGTATTCTCCAAATTATGAGGTAAAGAATTCAAAGTATCCGATTACTAATCATGTGTCATCTCAAGGGTTACCAAAACCACTAAGGGCATTTGTGCATCAATTGTCCTCTGTTCTTGTTCCTAGTAACGTACAAGAAGCTTTAGCAGATCCAAAATGGACTCAGGCAATGAAAGAAGAAATGGAGGCCCTACAGAAAAATAAGACATGGACTCTTGTTCCATTGCCCAAAGGAAAGAAGACAGTAGGATGGAAATGGGTCTTTACTATCAAACATAAGGTAGATGGATCTATTGAAAGGTACAAAGCAAGACTTGTAGTAAAGGGATACACTCAGACTTTCAGTATAGACTATCAAGAGACTTTTTCCCCAGTGGCGAAACCAATTACTATCAGGGTATTACTATCTCTTGCAGCTAACTTAGATTGGCCATTGCACCAATTTGACGTAAAGAATGCCTTTCTCCATGGCAACCTCAAGAAGGAAGTTTTCATGGACATTCCACCGGGGTACTCTATATCCTCAAAAACCGGGGTTGTGTGTAAATTTCAAAAGGCGTTGTATGGCTTAAAGCAATCCCCACGTGCATGGTTTGGGCATTTTAGTTCGGCAATGAGGAATTATGGTTTCAAGCAAAGCAACTCAGACCACACTTTATTCCTAAAACATCGAGAAAGAAAAGTAACAGCTTTGATAATCTACGTTGATGATATGATAATCACAGGAGACAACATGGAAGAGATTTCCAGACTTTAGAAGCATTTGGCAACCGAATTTGAAATGAAGGATTTTGGAGGACTAAAGTATTTTTTGGGTATTGAGGTAGCTCAGTCGAAGCAAGGCATATTTCTATCTCAAAGGAAGTATGTTTTAGACTTGTTGTCAGAAACTGGAATGCTTGATTGTAAACCTGCTGACACTCCAATTGTTCAAAATCATAATCTGGGGGAATATCTTGATTAGGTACCAACTAATAAAGAAAGATATTAAAGGTTAGTTGGAAAGCTAATTTATTTGTCACATACAAGGCCAGATATTGCTTATGCTATGAGTGTAGTAAGTCAATTTATGCATTGCCCCAGTGAAGATCATATGAATGTAGTAACTCGAATTCTTCGCTATTTGAAATCTGCTCCTGGAAAGAGCTTATGTTCTCAAGGAATAATCACCTAGATATTAGTGGCTACACAAATGCAGATTGGGCAGGAAGTATTACTGACAGAAGATCCACATCTGGATATTTTACCTTTGTGGGAGGAAATTTAGTCACTTGGCGGAGCAATAAACAAAAGGTGGTGGCACTATCTAGGGCAAAAGCTGAGTTTGGAGGAATGACCAAAGGGTTGTGTGAACTCCTTTGGTCAAAAGGGTTACTTACAGAGATTGGTTATACACTTATTTTTGTAATGAATTTATTTTGTGACAACAAGGCAGCCATAGACATTGCACATAATCCAATTCAACATGATTCGCACAAAACATGTTGAAGTGGATCAACATTTCATCAAGGAGAACCTAGAAGCCAAGATAATTCAGTTTCCATTCGTTAAGTTTGAAGACCAACTGGCATATATACTGACAAAGGCTATGCCCAATAAAATATTCTACAACTCACTCGACAAGTTGGGCATTGGAGATATCTATGCACCAACTTGAGGGGGAGTGTTGGCGTGAGCTGGAATTGGAGAAGATTGGCAAGTCCATATACTGGAAGGATTATGATCAAAGATATTGATCTTCGTATCAACAATATATTGGCAAGATTATATTTTGTTTTATTTGATTACCATGTATATAGCTTGTATATCTTCTTACCGTCTCAGAATTTCTTCCTTGAGTTGTATAAATAGCAACCTTTGTATACAACAAAGATATAAGAATAAAAGAAATACATTTACCCATGAAAAGAATACCTGTGTTGACATTTCTAGTAGTGGTTATAGAAGCCTATTTAGCTTTGATATCGATCTCTGTTGGACCGGTCGTCACAGTCACAAAATTAAACCTAAATACTGTAGTTAGCGGTAAGCAGGGTCGAATCCACAAGGAGCAAGACTAACAACCTAATGTATTTTGAGTAGCGGAAATGAAATTGGCAATTGATTAATGAAACTAAATAGACTAAATGCAAATAATGAAATAGTGAAAATAAAACTAATAAAGACTTTATAATAAAAATGTTGCCGTTACGGTTTTGGTTCGACATGAGACTGACTCACACAATTCTTCTCCATCCTCTACGATCCCCTAAACCTACAAGGCAAGGTAAATCAATGAAATGGCTTCCCGACACTCTAGGTATAATCTATCTTGTCTCACTCGATCACTCAAGTTTGATTGGTTAAAGACTATCATTGAACGTCGATAAACGCTACAAGGCAAAACCACTAGTTGGTACGCGATTAACAAATACAATTTGTCAACACGTAATATCCAATCAACCAACTTCACAATAAACGCAACAATAGTAGAAATTAAATTAAATCCGAACACAACTCAATTACAATCGATGCGAAGTAATGAAAATCAATATTCATCATTTAATTATTCCAAACCAACGTTTATCATTCAGCAAGTTCTATGAAAATATTAAATCATAATGGACAGCAATATTCATCACAAGTTATGCTCAAATCATATTAAAGTATAGAAATCAAACATGAAACGAAAACAAATATAATCTGAAGCACAATACTACCAAATGTCCTATAATCGGGCTCATCCAACTAGTCGAGAGCTGATGAGGAGAGTCGGGGAGTCAATCCCGATCTCGCCTATGCTGTAACAAACAACCGGGAACTTAGCCGCTCATGGTGGTGATGACGGAAGCCGAAACGGTGGAAACGAAGCTGACCATGGCGGAGAGGAGGTAACCGATAGCGATATGATGAGAAGAAGGGGCGAAAATGACCCACGGACAGCCCGGAATATGAACAGCCGCACTCGCGGGAAAACGTTAATTTTTCGGCGGGTCTTCCGGAAAATGGTGGCGAAAATGGGATCCGAAGGTACCGATGGAAAGCTATAGTGATGGAGAGTTCAGATCAGGTCCTGGGGAGGTGAGAAGTCACCGGAAATGAGCAGGATCTGGCCTGGAAGATGAAGAGGCGCGGCGGCAAAATGGCAGATTCCGACGGTTTTCGCGGCTGCTGAAGCTAGGGAAGTGTAGATCCGGCCGTGGGGAAGGGATATCGACTCTTGGGGAGCTGAAACGTCACCGAAAAATGGCCAAAACTGGCCTGGAAGACGAACAGTCATGGTGGTGGAAGACGAAACGCCGCGGCTGCGTTCCGTGATTCGCGGTGGTGGTCCGGGACGATGGGATGACGACGATCTATGCACGAGGAAGCTGAAGAGTCGTCGGAGGTCGATGAAAATGGAAGACGAAGGGTCGCCTAAAAAGATGATGAACAGCGCCTCCCTTTTCACGAGAACTTCATTTTTCTTTTATAGAACAAATTATAAAATATCAGTTTGACCCCTACACAATTGAAAAGTGACAAAATAGCCCCTTAAAATATGACATTTTATCCCCTAAACAACATAAATGAGACAAAATCACCCTTAATCCATAAACCACAACCTAATATCAACTCATATACTTTCCAAAATCATTCCAAACACGTTAAATTCATAAGAAAAATATTAGGAAGCGATTTTCGTGAATAAATTCATAAACTCTTTAATTGTCTCAATATACTTCAATTTAATCACACATAGGGTATTTTTATCACCAAAATAGAGTCACTTTCATGACTTAACAATCTCTCATGGGTATGTAGTTGTTTCATTGAAAATATTAAACTGATCTGCTCCAGATCAGTTGCAAATTTTGCAAGCATTGCAAGCGGAGAGTCTGTATGAAGTTTGGATAAAAAATAAGACCAGATGTTTCTGGAGACGGGAAATGCAGGAGATACTAAATTACTTTTTTTTTTTTTTTTTTTTGTCGAATGAAATATGAATGATGTGGTATATTCTAGAGTAAAAAAAATAAGACTTTGGCATATAGGTGTAGACTATCATACAGCTTGAAACACACGTTGAATCTACAGGATATTAATCAAAAGGATTCACTTGTTGAAAGTTTCTGCAATCCTCAAAATTGAAACCACAGATCAAAAGAACCCGAAGAAACCTGTTTTCTGTGTACTAAGTTAGGATGAACAACATAAATCAACACACGGAGTTCGGTTAATTGTGTAACATTTCACAAGTGATAACTAGATGACTGTAAACTTTTTCGGATGATCAATATGTAGTGTTTCTTTGTGAAAGTTCAAGTCTGGATTTCAAAAAAGTCAAGACATCCGTATAGAAAGACTATTATCAATATGTATAATTCCAAAGTTCTGGACTATTATTTTTGGATTAGGATTCTTCTTTGACCTGAGCTTTCAAGGATCTCATGACACTTTTGCATTCTTATTTATTTATGGTTCAAATCTATTTTTGTAGTATATTCCTATTCTGTAACTACCAATCACAAACCTTTGGAAGCTTGAATCTGAGCTCATATCATGAGAGGATCTTGGTACATTTTTTTTAATCAATTGGCATTGTTAGAATTTGTTCTGTTTTGGCTTCTCAGGAACGGAACTTGGAACCATTTTGTCAGAAACAACCAAAGAATGATGGCTTGTTAAACTGATGGTTGCAAGCTCAACATAATGTTTAACCAAACTAGTATATTATGTGCAGTTTAGAAACTGTAAACTAAAAGAAACAGAGGTTGATTTCTGTTATGTTATCAACTTATAAAGCAGACAAAATCAAACAAGAAATCAAGAAGAAAACAACAATCAAACAACACAGAATCTTTTACCGTGGTTCACTTGCCAGATTAAAGCAAGCTACATCCACGTTGAACTCTGGAAATAGAGTTCACTGCACTATGATTAAAGAACACCAGATTTACAGTCTCAATTACAAGAGAAAGACTCTCCAAGAAACCCTGATCGAATAACACTCTCTGAACCCGTAATCTGCCCTAGGACTCCTCTAACCTGGAAATCCTATACCAAGAACACAGCAGTTCTTTCCCTTGACTGATTAATCCCAAATCACTCAAGAACCCACAACAATTACACAAAAGATCAACCCAAAAACGAACCTAGGGTTTTACAAGAAAACGAAGACTGCTCTCCTCAATCGTTATTCGATCTACTGTTCCAAATGAAACCCTAAACCTTTTAGTGTTGACTTCAGGCAGATCTCAGCCGTTGGCTCCCTTCTGAATTTGCGGTCAGGATCACTCATGGGCTGTCCCTAAAATGACACCGTTCCATTTAACACAATACGATGCCGTTTCAGCATTCACTTTACAACAATCCCCACCTTGAATGCTAAATCTCCACAGTGCAGCAACCCAAACATTTCCATCATTGTTCTGATCTTCAAAGGTTATTCTACATGCAGCAGGTTCAAACAGTGTTTGAACTTTGCAAGTGAACCACCTTGTGTTCCCATATCGGCAGGATTGTCTTCAGTGGAACTTTTACCAGATCGATTACCCCTTGTGTTACTAAATCTCTGACAAGTGAAAACGGACATCCACATGCTTGGTCCGCTCATATAACAGGATTCTTACTAAGTGGATTGCACTCTGACTATCTGAGAATACAGCCTTGCCTCAGTTAGTTTTACTTCGGCTAATAGCCTTGAAGCCACACAGCTTCTTTAAACACATCAGCAATAGCAATATATTCTGCTTCAGTAGTTGAGAGGGCAACAATGGGCTGAAGTTGTGACTTCCAGCAATGCAATTCCCTCCAAGGTGAAGTAGTAAGAGGTAGTGGATTTCCTTGTGCCTTTGTCACCTGCAAAGTCAGAGTCTACAAAACCCACCAAGTCAAGTGTATTATGCCTTTTACAGAAGTTTAGACCAACATTCAGGTACCATTAATGTACCTTAATACACCCTTTAGGCAATCCAGTGCTCACTGCCTGGATTTGCCATGAATCTACTTAGTAAGAAATAGAATAGGACAAGTCTGGTCTGGTGCTTATCATTCCATACATCACAGATCCAACAACATTAGCATAGGGAACAAATTCCATTTTGATTATTTCAGACTCAGTTGTGGGGCATTGACTTTATTTAACCACAACATGGTTTGCAAGAGGCATAGACACTGGTTTTGAGTCAGCCATACCAAACTTAGTCACTAGTTTTTCTAGGTAAATTTTTGTCTAATGATTAATTCATGTTGGTCCCTGTTCCTAGAATGTCCATCCCTAGGTTCTTTTGGCATTTCCAAGGTCCTTCATGTCAAATTCTGACCTCAGTTGACACTTTAACTCATGATTTTGGACTTAGACTTACTCACAAGCACATATCATCCACATACAGTAAAAGGTACACAGCAGATTATGATTCAGATTAAAATAAAAGCAGTTATCATAACTACTCCTAGTGTATCCTATACTACAATGAAATTGTCAAACCTCTTGTACCCTGTTCTTGGGGACTGTTTCAGCCCATACAGATTTGTGCAGGATGCAACACATGGTTAGGTTTCTTGGGATTTATGAAACCTTGGGGTTGACTCATGTAAATCTCCTCTTCTAAGTTACCATGCAGGAAGGCAGTGGTAACATCCATCTGTTCTAACTCTAGATTATAATGGGCAACATGGTGAGCATCAACCTAATGGTTTATACTTGACTACAGGGAAAAGACTTCATGGAAGTCTATTCCTTCACGTTGGGTGTAGCCTTTGGCTACTAACCTGGCCTTGTACCTGAGGGGTCATTAACAGAAACTCCCTCTTTAATCTTGTACAGCCATCTGCATTTGATTACTTTTGATCCTTGGGTTTAGGGACCAAGGACCAGGTCTGTTTTACCTCAAGTGACCTCATTTCCTCTTCCATTGCTTGCCTCCATTTTTCCCTTTCTTTAGAGTTCATGGCTTCTTCATATGAGTCTGGTCTTCTTTGAATCCCTGTTCCTGCAACAAAGCAGTGTATATTAGTTCAGCAGAAAACCTGGCAGGGGGTCTTACCTCCCTTCTTATTCTGTCTCTGGCAAGTTGATAGTGTTCTAAGTGTGCATGTTGGTCTCTGTGGCTTTTGCATCATTTTCTTCACTGTCAGATCCAGGATCCTCTGATCCTGGTTGGTTTCCAGTGCATGTTCCTCATTAGTTGTGGTGGTTCAGCCTGCTGACCCTAGGCTCCCCCTCAATGGTTGTACTCTCAATTGTATCTTTGGTGGGTTAGTTGGGGTGGTTGTATCAGTGTTCTGTCCATTGGTTTTACAAGGGAACTCCCTTCATTAAAGACTACATCCCTGGAGAGGATGATTTTTACCCTGGAGACTTTCTGTCCCAGAGTCTATACCCTTTGGTACCCTCTTGATATCCTAGGAACCACATTTAGTGGATCTAGGCTCTAGCTTTCCTCCCACTGTATGGGCATAGGCAGTACACCCAAAGATTCTCAATGGTTTAACCAGGCTTTCTTCCTGACCACACTTCTTCAGGACATTTGAATTTATGGCAGTTGTGGGCTCATTTTCAGATAGGCTGCAGTGGACAAAGCCTCTCCCCAGAAGGTACTTGGTAACCCTGAGTGAACAACAAGCATCTGACTTTTTCCAGGAGTGTCCTGTTCATCCTCTCAGCTACCCCATTCTGCTGAGGGTTCTTCTCACTGTCCTATGTCTTAGGATTCCTTGCTCACTACAGAATTGATCAAACTCATTGTTACAGTACTCTATCCATTGTCAGTCCTTAGGTTTTCACCTTTCTGTCTAGTTGGTTTTCCACAAGGGCTTTCCACTCTTGAATTTATGCAGAGCCTGGTCCTTAGTTCTAAGGGTGTAAATCCACACTTTTCTGCTAAAGTCATCTACAATGGACATGAAGTAGCTACTGCCCCCATGAGACTCACTCTCTCAGGACCCCATAAGTCAGAGTGTATGTATTCTAAATAACCTTTGCTAGGTTGTATACCTTTTGGAAACTAACTCTGTGCTGTTTGCCTAAAATGCAGTTCTCACAAATTCTAGGGTTGCAGCAGGTCTTTTTTCCTAGCATGGCTTGTTTACTTAGGACATCTAGCCCCCTCGACTCTATGACCCATTCTAAGGTGCCATTTTTGTGTTACAGACATATTTGGGCTGACAGAAGAGGAACTTAGGCAATCAGAATAGTATTCCCCACATAGGATGTACAAGCCATTTCTCTTTCTCCTTTCAGATTAGATTTTGGTTTCTATACCATTCAGCCACCCTTTTCAGCTCTGTAACAGCATCCTTCTTCATCTAAGGTTCCTAAGGATAAAGGTTCCTTTTAAGATCTGGATTACCTAACATGAGTGAGTTTTATTAGTCTCCCCACTACAGAGTCTAGGGTTATACTGCCTTACCATTGACTCTACAGGCTTGTTGTTCCCCATGAACACAGTCTCCTTATCATATTCCTCAAAGTCATGAAACCAGTCCCTATTGGGACTCATGTGAAAGAACACCCAGAATCTAACACCCATTCTCTTGTATTGTCGTACACAGACAGTAAGGACCTCTGTTTCTTCAGCTAAGTGTTTGGATGAGGCTAGGTTACTCTCTGTGTTTCCCTGTTTTTGTTTCTTAAGTCATTCAAAACAATTCTTTTTCAGATGACCAGTTTTATTACAGAAAAACACTTTCTAGACTCTGCCTTATGCTTATTGTTCCATTTTCCCCGTTTCTTGTTTTTGGATCCCTGGCTAGGTTGATTTCCTCTACTGGATGGAAAGGTATCTGGTTTTCCCCTAACAACAGGTTGCTCCCACTCCGTTTTTGGACTTTTAACTCAGTTCTCTAGCCTTAAGACCAGCCACAATCAGGTCACACAGGAACAGTACCGAGTACTGTAGTGCATTCTTAACAACTAGATAATCTTCAGTAATGAGTTTAACAAATCTGGCTAGACTAGTCTCTCCTAGTTCCTGTCTGTGCCCTTTAAGATTAAGGTCATTTTAGGAATTCATCTAGGTTCTCCTCTATTGTCTTGCTACATCCATTTTATAAGAAACAACGCACCCTTGAGAAAAGCTAAGTTAGGTGCAGATTGAAGTGCATACAAGGTTTCGAGTTTACCCCATAACCCCAAGGGGTTTCAATTCCATCAACCTTTCTCGTACCTGTCTGAGAGGTTCATCACGATTAGATTGTAGGCAGCTTCCTCAATCTCCTCCTTTTCCTTCAATTTCTCCTCAGACCATTTCTTTGGATCCTTCTCCAGTGCCAGGGCACTTTGTTATGTGAAAGCAGAGCCTTCATTTTTTTTTCAACTCCCGAAATCGATCTTCCCATCTATTGGGATATCTCCATACGTGTAGTGCTCATATATTAAAAAAAAAAATGTAAAGTATAAGGAGTAAGTGCGTTGTTACCCCAGAAGTTGCCAAATACTGCCAGGCAGTTTTTTCAGGCGGTCACTGGTTTCCAGCCTTTATACCCTTAAACTGAATAACACTCGGAAAAAACCAGGAAGTACAAGACTCACGACACCGACCTAGATTTTTTTTCTACTTCACCAGTGTTGAGTAAGTGGCGTTGTTACACACAGTTAATTGCCAAATACTGCCAGGCATTTTTCAGGCGGTCACTGGTTTCCAGCCTTTATACTCGTAAACTGGATTTTCTCTCCTTCACAAGTGTTTGTGATCTAATCTCACAAGGAACACCCCAAGACTCAGTAGAATCAACGTTCTAAGACTCTAGGAACCTTTAAAACAAGAAACCCCCAAAATCTGAGAAACCCTAATTTTCGAGCAAACCCTAATTTCAATCTGTCAAAAATTGAACATTTTCAAAACAAGATTTCTCCCTATCACGATGGCTCTGATACCACTGTCATGTTATCAACTTATAAGCAGACAAAATCAAACAAAAATCAAGAAAGAAAACAACAATCAAACAACACAGAAACTTTCCACCGTGGTTCACTTGCCAGATTAAAGCAAGCTACATCCACGTTGAACTCTGGAAATAGAGTTCACTGCACTATGATTAAAGAACACCAGATTTACAGTCTCAATTACAGAGAAAGACTCTCCAAGAACCCTGATCGAATAACACTCTCTGAACCCGTAATCTGCCCTAGACTCCTCTAACCTGGAAATCCTATACCAAGAACACAGCATTCTTTCCCTTGACTGATTAATCCCAAATCACTCAAGAACCCACAGATTACACAAAAGAATCAGACCCAAAGAATGAACCCTAGGTTTACAGAAAACGAAGACTGCTCTCACTCAATCGTTATTCGATCTACTGTTACCAATGAAACCCTAAACCTTTTATAGTGTTGACTTCAGGCAAGATCTCAGCCGTTGGCTCCCTTCTGAATTTGCGGTCAGGATCACTCGAGGGCGTCCCTAAAACGACGCCGTTCCATTTAACACAATACGATGCCGTTTCAGCATTCACTTTCACAATTTCTATTGATATAACTTGGACAGGGTTGGAAATGTATGCCTTGTTTACAGGGTCATATTTTCTTATTCTTCAGATGAAAAATATAGGAACTAATGTTGGAGTCATATACGGCGAAACTCTTTGGTGAATTACTGACAAGGGGAAAGAAGAGGCTACTTGGTTATCAATTGTGAAGTTCTTATGATGTTATTTTTTGATTTAAGATTTTATTGTTTGTTCGATTAACAAGTAAGTAATTTTTCTAGGAGGTGGTTATAAGTAATTCTTCTGTTTAGATAATAGAAATACAAAATTAAATTGTAAGTAATTTTTAAGAATATTTTTGAAACTATGCCTTAGTGGTATTTAAAACTGATGTAAAAGATACCATGTCAATGAAACTTAATCTACTCCATTCTAGTTGAAGCTCTTGGCATCAGATGGCATATTTCCTTCACATTTTTTTGCAGTGGCCATCCACAAAAATAATTTCCTTCATAACTACTTTCCCAAAGTTATAAATTTGCAATTTGCCCAAGGGTCTTGCCAATAAGTTATTGTGTGCCACGTTAAAGGCAGACAAGGAATTTAGCTCAACAAGCTCTGGGGGATGTTTCCATTTAAGTTGTTATAAGAAAGATCCAAGCTTTGAATTTTCTTAAGGTTTGAAAATGTCTTTGGATGAACCCTGTCAATCTGTTGTGGGATAAATTGAGTGTAACAATCTTGGTAAGATTACCAATTTGAGAGGAATTTTACCCATTATTGTTGCAAGTAGATCAATTCCATATATCAATGTGAGGTGTTACTCCTTTGTAAGTAGTGCAGGACATATTCTTCCATGAGACATCTATTGTTTCCTCCTTTTTCATAGAAAGCCCTCTTCAACTGGTAGGACCATCAAACGAAGCTATGTTCTAAAACTTGGAGCTTATTCTGAAAGGTATAAGCTTGGAGCTAACATCCTCATTTTCTCATAGAGTGCAGTGAGACCAAAACGGGAATTTGACCATTATAAGAAAGATCAATCAAGGTAATTGGCGAGTCGACACAATTAATGGCACTTCACCTAAAACTATTATTAGTTAAGATCAGGTAGTTTATTGAGAAGTTTGCATCCAATATGGGATGGTACGTTGAATTGGTTATGGCTAAGATCCAATTCACCAAGGAAGAACTCTTGCTAAATGCATTTGTTAATTGTCCTTGTAACATATTCTAGCAGGTGAAACTTGTTTAATTCTTGAAGGGCTGAAAAGATGTTAAATCCCCGAGATACTATTATTTGAAAAGTCCAAAACTTCAAGATATCCATTGACAAAACTCTTCAGGAATTGACCTTCAAGATAATTATGGGCATCATAGATCCAACAAAGAGTTAGATTCCCCAACTCCTGGATCCTACCAAGAGACGGTTATCACGAGATACAATCCCTGTAAAACTAAGCTAATTAGAGCATATTTACATAGTTCATCAACAGTTTCCAGTCATGACAGAGACTCTATTCTTTCAGTTTCCAGTTCTAGATTCATATTCAAGCTTCCAGTTTTAAAATATACTGCTCAACGGTTCTCTAACAGTTTCTGTTTGTTTTTCAAAAATGTTACTGCTCAACGGTTCGATTAACCTTCTGTTAAGTGCGTAAAATTCTTTGTTGACCGTTGCCGTTTCAGATAAGTTGCTGGTTTTTACTTTCTACTCTGCGTTTTGAGTTTAGGTTGAAGTCTACGTTTTGGTGATCAAGTTAATGAAGTGTGCGTTTTGATGAACAGTCATTAATGAAGTGCTGCGTTTTGAAATATAAAGCTGAAAAAAAGTGAGAAACGCAATCAGCCGTTCAATTTACTGATGCTAATGGAAGTGTGTTATGTTTTTACTTTATTATAAAATAGATGTAATCATTAGAACTTTAATCCAAAATCATAAAATTCAAGTTTCCAAAAATTTCTCTATTCTTCAAGTTGTGCATTTCTCATTTTTTGTTGTTTTCTCGGAAAGTTTTCACTTTGTATCTCTTTAATTCTCTAGGATTCTCACAATCTTTCCAACTAGGAGATATTGCCAATCGAAGAAGAATGGACCATCAAGAGAATTTGGATCCTAGAGCTGGATCCTTTTCTGGGTTCAGAGGATCAAGTTTCATCCGACTAGAAAAGCCTTTATTGGACTTAATAATGGTGGTGATAGTGAGATTTTAAATTGGAGAAATATATCAAAAATGTCTCCATCTTTGACCCAATTGATCAAATAACTGCTTATTATTTTATATTTTGTGATCTTATTGAAACCATGCTTTTAGACATAAGAATGCATCAAGAATTATAGATATTAAGTACAAAGTTTTTATATTTATTATTTATTCAAAATTTAAAATTTAAAATCCTCTTAAGAAATTTCCGAGAAACAGCATGCACGCACACATAGAGACAATCAATTTTGTGATGAAAATTCAACTTTCTGTTGTTTAGAGATTTAAAGTCGTTAAATTTGTGAATTATAAAAAATTTCATAAATTAACTCCATTCTCTCATGTATAAACAAAATTTTATTGCATTTTACAATTAATGTGCTGAAAAGAAATTAATTTGTGAAGTTTACAACGTTGCGCTCGCTCTAAAATCAAGAAACACATAAAATAATTTCTATCATTATGACATAATCCCGACACTTAGATTTTTTTCCGACACAGACTGTTCAAGTCTAAGAGAAGGACAGTAGTTGTTGATAGAATCAGTTTATATCAAAATGACCAATTTCATAAGTTTTAACTAAGTACTCTAGGTCAATACAATTGGAAAACCAACTATGTAATGAATAAGATAGATTGACAAACACTTCTCACAACTTCTTTCACAAACGCTGTATATGGCAACTCGCAATTGGTCCAGCTCTTATTTGGTCAAGACGGACCCATTGCGTTTACACGTCGCATTTATGAGAGAAATTTTGAAAAGGGTTTGTAAGTGATATCTAACAGTAAATTCACAGGGTATTTTTTTTTTTTTATTTTTTTGGTTCAAGTTTTTAGAATGCCGCCAATTAATTTCCTGAAAAAAGTTCACACTCACATGCAAAAATCAGTGCCTAATTCAAGCAATTGCTGTGTCAAGATGGGTCAACGAAAAAACAACTCAAAGGAAACTAAAAAATTAAACACATTGTTCTATGTAAACAAAGTATAATTATGTTTTACAATTAATATACAAAAAAAAACCTTAAATTTTTTATTCTACTATATCATTAAAACTTTATTTTTACAATAATATGTTAAGGAGATAATTGAGGAGACATGAACCCAACTAAGAAGTTAGTAGTTTTCTTCAAAGTCAAAAGAAGGCCAATAATTGTCGATAGAAGAAAGAAAATTATAATTTCTATCGTATATGACCCGTCTGGCATAAGTTTTAACCAAATAGCTTGACTTGGAAAATTAGGTTACGTTTATGACACTATAAGAAAAGGTTGATAGTCCCCCTTAGTCAACTATTCAATATAATTGGAATGCCCAGCTTACATAGATTCTCAAGTTGATTGAATTAATTTGAGATTGCACATTTTTAAGCAATGTAAAGGTTATAATGTGTTTGGTGTTTGCTTTTGATATTAAAAAAAACAAAAATTGAAAAAAGTTCTTTGTTTTTATTTTTTATCTTATAATATTTTTAGATAATCAAGATAAGATAATCACTATTTAATGGTAAACTGTGATTGATAAATCATTTATCTACACAAAATTTTGTTTAGTAGTTATTGTACATGAATCAAATAAAGTAGAGATATATTGATATGATGTGATCTAAGAACAGAATAATAAGCTAGCTACATTAATATAACTCCTAAATTTGGATAAAGCTTATTCAAAATCTCATAACAAAAACAAGTGTGCGATTGCAAATTGTAAATCAAGTTGGATATATCAATAGAGGAAGTCAAGCCGTGTTAATTAATTTTATGAAATTGATTTGCCAGCAATCCATATATTCTTCCTTATTTTTATCAACAAATGTGGAGATTGTAATATAAATTTTAAAAGAAGAGAAATTTTGATTACTTTAAGATTGATAGATCACTAAAAGGGGTCAAGTCAAGCCGCGTTATATGATTATATTAAAAAGATATGTCATCAAATTAGTTCTTTGAAATTGAAACAAAGACAAAACGTGAAACTGTACTAACTTCCTATGTAATAAATTAAAAAGTTCAATTACATTTCATAAAAGTGATACAGTAATTTAGTCCTAAATTGAAGAAATAAAATATAATTTTAATCAATTCAGTTGAGATCCTATGAAATCCCTACATACTCTTATAAATTATGTAGTGTTGGAACTTAAATATTATTATTAAGTCTTAAAGAGATTCTTTTTAGAAAAAATAATAATTTGTATCGTAAATAACTCTATTCTACTATAAGTTTTAACCAATTATATTGACTTGGAAAATGAGGTAACGTTCACAACACTATAGAAGAAGTTGATAGTCGTCCAGGTCAACAAGTCAATACAACTAACATAAAATTTTTCCACATTCGATTTGAAGTATAAGATAAGACAAGCCATAAACTAAATAATAGTATTTCAAAAGAAATGGTTTTTTTCTTCTTTTTTTTTGGAAAATAATTAATAAAAGGTCTATTTCTAGGTTGTTGATAATCTAAACTCTTTGACGTTCAAAACAAGTATGGAAATTGTAATATAACTTCCAAAATAATAGAAATTTTGGTTATTTTGAGATGGAAAAATCACTAGTAAATGTCAAGCCGTGTTATGTGGTTATATTAAAAAAATGTGTCATTACATCAGTTTCCTATCTTTTCAAAACATACCCTAATTTCTCAAACCTCTTAACACGGCCACTTTATTCAATTTTAATCCCAAAGTTCAATTCTTTACATTAATTTAGAGATAAAATATAATTTTAATCAATACGATTTAGGTCCTATGAAATTACCACATACTTTTATAGATTTAAGTAATGTCAAACCTCATTCAAGTTGAGAGCTTGGATTTTTTCTACAACTTTAGTAGTTAATGACCATGAAGATAGTAACTTCATTGATATAATTATGCTCTTGGAGTGTTTTTGTAGTTCTATATATAAATCCTCATTGGATAACTTCCTCCTATTATGACAATTTTTTGATCAAAATATGTAGTTGCATTATATGTACCTTAAATTTTCTATTTCCTATTTTAATTAAAATAATTCAGTAAGCAACTTCCAATTAAATTTTGATAAATTTCTCTAGTACTATATATATGTTACTTAGAACACGTATCAATATGGTATTTGAAACGATAAATTTACAAGAGATGGGATTAAATTAACTTGGATATTATTTACAAATAAAAAATTGTCATTGGAGTTTTTCAAACCATGTTTTTACTTTCATAAAATGAATATTGTGGATGAATTCAAATTAAGAGGAAAATATTAATTTTGCAGAAGAAAGAAATGAAGAAATGCATAAGTTTGAAGAAGTCTAGACTGCCATTAACTTTCAGTTACAAGAAGACGGAAATGACGTTTCTTTTGATATTTTGTTAGTCACTTAAGTAGAATGACAATGTTTCATTATATAAATTGAAATGAATTTTTTCACAATTTCAGATCAAGAGGAAGGGTTTCGCTTTTTTAAGACATTAGTGTTCATTATTCTGGGTTTAGAATCAGCTGCTAGCTGATTTGTGTTTCTTTTAAGTGATTTGTGTTTATCAATGTGAAGTTGACAAGGATTGCCAGAAGTTTTCTCAAATCATTTTATCAAGTACCAAAAGATCCACAATATTACATTTACACCTCAAAGCAGTAGGAACTAACCCAAAGTCTCAATTTATACAACAGACACCAAAAAAATTACATGCAAAGATTAGTGGACTGTTCGCTAAAGCTTTGTCAAAGTCCTCTAACAAAAACAAGTGTGTGATTGCAAATTGTCGAGCAAGTTGGATACATCACTAGAGGAAGTTAAACCATGTTAATTAATTTTATGAAATTGATGCGCTANCATGTTTTTACTTTCATAAAATGAATATTGTGGATGAATTCAAATTAACAGGAAAAGATTAATTTTGTAGAAGAAAGACATGAAGAAATGCATAAGTATGAAGAAGTCTGGATTGCCATTAACTTTCAGTTACAAGAAGACGGAAATGACGTTTCTTTTGATATTCTGTTAGTCACTTAAGTAGAACGACAGCGTTTCACTATATAAATTGAAATGAAATTTTTCACAATTTCATATCAAGAGGAAGTGTTTCGCTTCTTTAAGACATTAGTGTTCATCATTCTGGGTTTAGAATCAGCTACTAGTTGATTTATGTTTCTTTTAAGTAATTTGTGTTCATCAATGTGAAGTTGACAAGGATTGCCAACCTGGCACGGTTTGTATTGTATATAAAGAAACTCTGTAATGCTGAATTCAATAAGAAAGTAGTAGTTTTCACCCAAAGTTTTCTGAAGTTTTCTCAAATCATTTTATCAAGTACAAAAAGATCCACAATATTACATTTACACCCCAAAGTAGTAGGAACTAACCCAAAGTCTCAATTTATACAGCAGACACCACAAAAAATTACATGCAAAGATTAGTGGACTGTTCGCTAAAGCTTAGTCAAAGTCCTCTAACAAAACCAAGTGTGTGATTGTAAATTGTCGAGCAAGTTGGATACATCACCAGAGGAAGTTAAACCGTGTTAATTAATTTTATGAAATTGATGTGCTAGCAATTCATCTTTTCTTTGGTATTTTTTATCAACAAGTGTCGATATTGTAATATAATTTTCAAAAGAAAAGAAATTTTAATTACTTTGAGATGGTTGTATGGCTGTATTAAAGTTCCCTGAAACTAAAACAAAGACAAAACAGGCATTGAAAATGTAATAAATTAAAAAGTTCAATTATATGTCATAAAAGTGATATACTAATTTTGTACGTAGTGTTGGAACTTAAATATTATTGTTAAGCCCTCAAGAGATTTTTCTTTTTAAGAAATAAAAATAATTTATATCGTAAATAACACTATAGTGCTATACGTTTTAACCAATTATATTGATTTGGAAAATGAGATTACGTTCACAACACTGTAGAAAAAGTTGATAGTCATCCAAGTCAACAAGTCAATCCAACTAACATAAAAATTTTCCACATTTGATTTGAAGTATAAGATAAGACAAGCTAGAAACTAAATAATAGTATTTCAATCGAAATAGTTCTTTTTTTCTGGAAAATAATCAATAAAAGGTCTATTTATAGGTTGTTGCTTATCTAAAATTTTTTATGTTCAAAACAAGTTTGGAAATTGTAATATAACTTCCAAAAGAATAGAAATTTTGGTTACTTTGAGATGGTTGTATTAAAGTTCCCTAAAACTGAAACAAAGACAATACGGGCATTGCAAATGTACTAAATTAAAAAGTTCAATTATATTTCACAAAAGTGATATACTAATTTTGTACGTAGTGTTGGAACTTAAATATTATTGTTAAGCCCTCAAGAGATTTTTTTTTTAGAAATAAAAATAACTCATATCGTAAATAACACTATAATGCTATAAGTTTTAACCAATTATATTGATTTGGAATATGAGATTACGTTCACAACACTGTAGAAAAAGTTGATAGTCATCCAAGTCAATACTGCTAACATAAAAATTTTCCATATTTGATTTGAAGCATAAGATAAGACAAGCTAGAAACTAAATAATAGTATTTCAATCGAAATAGTTCTTTTTTTCTGGAAAATAATTAATAAAATGTTTATTTCTAGGTTGTTGCTTATCTAAAATCTTTGACGTTCAAAACAAATTTGGAAATTGTAATATAACTTCCGAAAAAATAGAAATTTTGGTTACTTTGAGATGGTTGTATTAAAGTTCCCTAAAACTGAAACAAAGACAAAACGAGCATTAAAAATGTAATAAATTAAAAAGTTCAATTATATTTCATAAAAGTGATATACTAATTTTGTACATAGTGTTGGAACTTAAATATTATTGTTAAGCCCTCAAGAGATTTTTTTTTTTTTTTTAGAAATAAAAATAATTTATGTCGTAAATAACACGATAGTGCTATAAGTTTTAACCAATTATATTGATTTAGAAAATGAGATTACGTTCACAACACTATAAAAAAAGTTGATAGTCGTCCAAGTCAACAAGTCAATACAACTAACATAAAAATTTTCCACATTTGATTTGAAGTATAAGATAAGACAAGCTAGAAACTAAATAATAGTATTTCAATCGAAATTGTTCTTTTTTTCTGGAAAATAACTAATAAAGGGTCTATTTCTAGGTTGTTGCTTATCTAAAATTTTTGACGTTCAAAACAAGTTTGGAAATTGTAATATAACTTAATAGAAATTTTGGTTACTTTGAGATGGCTGTATTAAAGTTCCCTGAAACTTAAACAAAGACAAAATGGGCATTGAAAATGTAATAAGTTAAAAAGTTCAATTAGATTTCATAAAAGTGATATACTAATTTTTTACGTAGTGTTGGAACTTAAATATTATTGTTAAGCCCTCAAGAGAATTTTTTTTTTTTTAAGAAATAAAAATAATTTATATCATAAATAACACTATAGTGCTACAAGTTTTAACCAATTATACTGATTTGGAAAATGAGATTACGTTCACAACGCTGTAGAAAATGTCGATAGTCATCCAAGTCAACAAGTCAATACAACTAACATAAAAATTTTCCACATTTGATTTGAAGTATAAGATAAGACAAGCTAGAAATTAAATAATAGTATTTCAATCGAAATAGTTCTTTTTTTCTGGAAAATAATTAATAAAAGGTCAATTTTTAGGTTGTTGCTTATCTAAAATCTTTGACGTTCAAAACAAGTTTGGAAATTGTAATACAACTTCCAAAAGAATAGAAATTTTGGTTACTTTGAGATGGATAAATCACTAAGACAAGTCAAGTCATGTTATATTGTTGTATTAAAAAGATCATTTTGTTATCTTTTCAAAAAGACCCTAATTTCTTAATCCCTTTAACACGGCCAATTTATTCAATTTTAATCCCAAAATTCAATTTTTTTTCATTCATCTTCAAGTAAGGGAGAATTTGATAACTAAAGCATTGAGAGCTAAGAAAAAGGAAGAAGCAATAAATGAAAAAAAAAAATTAGAAATAAACAATTCTGCAATTGCAAATTGTACTCTTAGTTGGATGGTTCTCTATAGGAGGTCAAACCTTATAATTGATTTTAAGAATTTGATTTGCCACCAATTTATCATCTTTTCTTTCATATCGTACTTGTAAATGTTTTTTTTTCTAAAATTTTTATTCAACATATAATTATTTATTTTATTCCACATTAAACTTGATTTAACACTAATGTTTTTTGGTAAAATATTGGTAAATGCTTTTCAATATTCTTAAACTATGCTTTGATAGAACATCTTGTTAAGTAACATTACTGCAAGAACATGATTGAACAAAAAATCAATGCCAAGATGAATTGTCTATTGGCTCAAGCTTATTCAAAGTCTCCTAAAAAGACGAGTATGTGATTGCAAGTTGTATTACAAGTTGGACAAATCACTAGAGAAAGTCAAGTCCTTTTAATTGATTTATGAAATTGATGTGCCACCAATTCTCCATCTTTGTTTTTTGTTATTTTATCAACAAGTGTAGAAATCGTAAAAGAAAGTCATTTGTGCCTCCATGGCATTGTAGCCAAATACTTATAATTAGCCACGTACATTTATTTATTATCAATGAAATCAACATTTTAAATTTACAATGTTACCTTGCAAGATATTTGTGAGATTTAATACTTTTGTTTTAAAGATAATGAAAGTGAGAAAAGGAATTGAAAGAAAAAGAGACAGTTGTATTATCATTGATTCAAAGTCTCCTGTAACAAAGACAAAATGTGCATGGAAAATATACTATTAATTGTTTTACAAAAATCTGAAAATATTCTCAATTAAATTTTATCACCCATTAGAGATAAGCTTTAACTTCAACACAAATTTTAAAAATTAAATAAACTTAAAAGAATTGAGATAAAACTTTAAAATAAAGTTAAAATAAAACTTCAAAAAAATAAATATATTAAAACTAGTAAACTCTAATACATTAAAAAATATTAAAAATAGAATATTAAGAAAAAACTTATAAAATAATAAAACTCTAAAAAAATTATGTGGGCATCCTTCTTGGACACGATGGCCAACGCTTGATCTCGCCAGGATCTAGCCTAGCACAACGAGATTGCGCCACGCCAACCCAGGTGGGACTGGCGTAGGCCAACGTCACTAGCAGGAACACCTGTTGAAGAGGCACATCACATGCAACCCCATTCAAAACTTCTTTTTAAGTTATTAGTTTTTTATTTTTTTAATTTAAATGTATAGGTGGCAAAATTTAACTGGGACTTACTTTTAAAATAGGTATTTTTATATTATTATTTTTAAACAAACCTATTTTCATATGTTTGTAACCTATGTACCCTTTTTTTTCCAATTAAATTTAATGGATTTATTTAACTGGGTCTTACTTTTAAAATAGCTAGCGCACTTTGCTTTGTTCTTTAATCAGGTTATTTTATGAAATTTTCAGCATAGAGCTAATTTGCAGCATTTGATCACATTAAAAATATAAAAAATTTGCTGCTTGTAGGGACAATGTTGTTAGGTTGGGTCCCGTACTTATATACACGAACATGTATATTGAACAAGGTATATTCATATGCTGTGTGGTAGACACTCTGAAATAGTCTCATAGAAGTTTCTTTAGAGCTCAGGTCTCATCTTAACTGTGGGTACTGCTACACAACAAAAGTCAGTACTGAGAGGGTCCATTCAAGTATCTCCAGATTAACTATGGTTTCATAGAGTGCATAACACTAAGACTACTAAAATGGCTTTGCTTTCATTCAGATGGAAATTATTCTCTCCCTACAACTGCATACTAATTCTGATCTGCAGTTTTGAGAAAGTTTTATGAAACTATACATATACATGAGACAAGACTATGAACCTTAAGTCTTGATTTATAAGAGATTAGCAAATATGTATAATTTTTTTACAAAATTATTTAGATAAACTCTTTAAATTTAATTTTTATGAAGTATAAAATTTAAAATAATCTTTATCGTTATTTCAAATTGCACCCACCAAATTGCTTCTTCCAGAATGAGTCAACTAAAAGTCAATTAAAAAAAACCAGAAATGTAATAATAATTAAAATGTTTACTCCACTTATAACTTCCTAAATGGGTTGAGCCGCTGGTCCAACAACTTTTCATTATTTCAAAACAAATAATGTGTAATTAAATTATTCATATTTGCGGAAAATTAAACATATAAATAAAGAGTCAAATAATTGCTTTTTTATTATGGAAATGAAAAGGAAAGAAAAAATAAACAATAGAATAAAAGATGGATAATGATGGATAATATGTTTCCATATGAAAGACAGGTCAGCTATTGTTGACAGAAATGAATGCCTATTAGTTTGCTTTTATTACGTTCTCATTGCTTTTATAGACTTCAACAAAAATAAAAAAATAAAAAACTTGGAAAATTAGATTACTATAGTACAACTTTAGAACAATGTTGATAATAAATATTGATAAGATAAGATAAGATAAAATAGCCTTTAATTGATTTAATAGTCTAACATAACCCTTCATTCACGGTATACGTATCACATGGGATTGAGAATAGGTCCAAAAGAAGTGGGTGCCACATTTTCCAGAGAGTTTAGATTTTTTTCCAACAATGATTTGACATGAAAAGTCGTCCTCAACTTGTAGAGATTTTTATTCTATTTCTTAAAGCAACCAATATTTTTTTATAATGCGAATAAACACGCGATCATTAGTTTTTACACCTCCATTGTCTACATTTATCAATGTTATAAAAATGATTGATAAAAATTAAGTTTTATATATTATTTTATAGTGTTGTGTTAATTTAGATAAGAAAAGACTAAAAGTCAATTCTAAAGTCTAATTACAAATGAGTAATGATTCTTTAGTGGTTTATCACTTGGTAAGGAAACAAAATGATTTTATTAATTTCCTTTGTTTCAGGTTTTTTTTTTTTTTTTTTTTACACCAAATGGCATTAAATATATTTGTCGAAGTTTAGAGACTCAGACTTGAGTAGAATATTCTACTATAAATAGGATAGAGATAGTGTATCGTGAATCACGGAGATAACACTTAAAAGTGTACTAAAAAATAGGGTGTAACTAATTATATTTTATATATAAAAAAATAAAATATATTATTTTTAAAAAGGAATAATAAATGTAAATAAAAATTATTTTACCTTTCTAAGAAAAAGAAATTAAAAAAAAAAAAAATACTATCTAACGCTAGAGTTGACCAGAAGCTATTCGAGTGTTAAAGTGACTTTTATTAATTGTTAGAGTGAATCTACTAAGCCAATTAAAAAGAATTCATATTTCAATTTAACCCTTAGAAAAGGGTTTTTTAAGTAATTATTATATAGTTTTGAGACTTTGTTAAGCAGCACATTATTTTGCTTAGTCTTCGGAAATTTGGTACCAAGTTTTGGAATACCGTTGGGGTACTAACTTGTGTGTTTCCCTTCCTTTTATTTGTGGATGTGGCTTTTTGTGAACCACATTAAATTATCTTATCATATATGTGATTAATGATTTATTACTCATAAATACACTAATAATTGACTATTAAAGACAACATTGATCCATAATCATAATCGGCCATAAACTTTAAAATTTTACCAATAGTTGACTTGGAATACTAATGTAACATTGACTTGGAAAATAACAAAAAACATTTAATATGTGTTTGGTATAATGTATTTAAAATATAATGACAACAAATATTATAACGATTTATTGAATTAGATAAAAGAAAATTACAACTTAAGTTAATTCTAAATTCTAATTATAAAAAGTGATATTTTTTGTTACTGTTTAACTTATTGATTTGTGTTTTTTTTAAGTAATTTGTGTTCATTGATCTAAATTTGACAAGGATTACCACATCCTTTTAGACAAGTCTATAAAATAAACCATTTGTTTAGTGTTTAATATTTCAATATTATTATTAAATCATTATTAGACAAGTCTGTCAGTAATGTAGCAATGCATAGGATGCATTGGAAAATTAACTAAAATTAAGAACCACATAAATTTGGAAATATATATATAATTTGTGTAATTCGTTTAAGTTAATATTATCTGGTTTTATATTTAAGTTATTTTAATTTTAAATTGAAAATTTAAAACAAATAAAAAAAGATAGGAGGAAAGCATGATTAGAGAGCATAAAAATCCCATCTCATGTGATTTAGAGAAATAGATTTTAAAAAGAAAAAATTATATCCTTTACTGTTCTAATTATGAACCTTCATCTATTTTTTTTAATTTGTTTGAGTTTTTTTCTCTCTTGTTTTTCTTAACATATTTATATCAAATGTATTAAATATTTTGATTTGAGTGAATAAAATATTGTTCATATGTAAAAATGAAAATATATATTGAAAAAGACATGCAAGTCCAAGAGAATTGGGGCCCTTATTATATATTATAAATAGAGGATAGTGCAATGGTATGTGAGTCACGGAGCTTTAGAGTGTATTAAGAGATGGATTCTAAGTGGTTTTGTGTGTTGTTAGTAATGATGTTTGTTTCTTTAGGAGAGGGGTGTTGGGATGAAGAGAGAACTGCTCTCTTACAACTTAAACCTTTTTTCAATTCTTTTAATTATCTTCATAGTTGGGTGAAAAATTCAAAGTGTTGTGAGTGGGAAAGGGTTGAGTGCGACAACATCACTAGCAGAGTCATCGCACTCGAGCTTTATTCAACAAGGGATGAGATATTGGGAGAGTGGTATCTAAATGCTTCTTTGTTTTCTCCCTTCCAACAACTACAATCTCTTAACTTAATAGAGAACAAGATAGCTGGTTGTATTGAGAACGAAGGTCAATTGTCTTCCTCCCTTCAACTTAATTTATTTCTACATTTAGGTTCATGTCTAATTTCCAATAAATTTATTTGCATCTAGCTAGTACCATATGATTTTAATAAAATGATTTCACATTATTACAAATTCCTAAAAAATCTCTCATTTACAATTAAATTTGAGGATTTTAACATATTTTCAAACTCTTAAAAGTTATATTCTTAATAGATATTCAATTAATTGGATTTCTCTGCATAAATTCAATCAATTAGACTTGTATGCATATTTAATCAAAATATTGGAATAGATCCCCAAAAATATTAAAGTTGGAATTTTACTTTTACTTATTGATTTATGTTTTCAATATTTTTTGAATAATTGTATGATACATTATATGATAATATGTATGAAGCAATTTATTCGCTTGAAAATGATTGAGTATTTGTAGGTTTCGAGAGGCTATCAAGGTTGAGTAACTTGGAGGAATTGAATTTAGAAGGCAACAACTTCAACAACAGTATCTTATCATCTCTAGCTGGTCTCTCCTCATTAAAGTATTTGGATCTAAGTGATAATAGATTTAAAGGAGTTGTTAATATTGAAGGTACTAAGCTAGCTTCTTATTCTCTTAATTTCAGCCTTTTTTTTTTTTTTTTTTTTTTTTTTTGTGAATTTCTAGTAACTGAACTTTAAATTATGTATATGAAAAAGTTTAACCTTGTGAAATTGTGTAATCTTTCCTAGGGTTCATTCTTTGAAAGTGTTGGAATAAAATTGACCAATTGTATTTAATCTAATAAGTATTTTATTGTATTTAATTAGGATAGTCTTAACTTTTGTGAGACTCTTAATCAAGGGAAAATGAGAATAGTTTTGTACAATTTTTATATTAAAATGAAAAAAAAATTTATGTTAATAAAATATTAAATTAAAGGATTTTGACATAAACTAAAAAAGTAGGGTAAAATAAATTTCTTGTGTTATGAATTTGTTTTAAAATTTCCAAAATAATTCTGAGTTCAATTTTTTTATATGTATTTACTAATTTATCCTTATATTATATTAATGTAATTATACATAGCTATTAAATGGATTTTGAAATTATTAACAAAAAAATGTAGGGTAAAAAAATTTCTTGTGTTCTATGAATCTTGTTTTAAAATTTTCAAAATATAATTCTTGAGTTCAATTTTTTATTTATGTATTTACTAATTTATCATATATTATATTTATATAATTATCAAGTATTATATTATTATAATTATTTCGTTATAGTAATTACTATATTAATTGACGTCAATATAGGTTAGTATTAAACTACTTATTTTAGGAATCATTTCATTAATTGCCTAATAATAAGGTAAGTATTAATTACTTTCTTAGATTTGTTTATATTTAATAAGTGACTATATTACGAATTAAACTTATATTTATTAATGTAATTATATATAGCAATTATGTCATTATATAGTTATTTTATTTTAGTAATTACCATAGTAATTCACGTTAATTATGGCTCTAGTACTAAACTACTTTATTTTATGAATCATTTAATTAATTGACCTAATAATTAGGGTAGGTATTAATTACTTTATTTAAACATTAATTATAAGTTAATATTATGAATTTAATAGAAAATATAAACACAATTATCTTAATATATAAGAATATAAAAGTAAAAAAAAATAATAATAATGATTACCAGTGAGTGCCGATCGCCGGTGACCGGTGCTGGAAAATGACAAAGTCACCGAAGAGCGTCCGATGACTAGGCATGGCAATGTTCTCCGAGATTTCGGGGACCCGTCCCGCCCCGCCCCATATAGGGCGGGGAAGCCCCGGTTTTTTTGGGGATAGGGGCGGAGGTGGAGGGTGTTTTAATCCCTGTCCTCGGGGATGGCGCGGGGGTGGGTGATACCTTTCCCCCGGCCCGCCCCGTATATAATATATAAAATTAAAAAAATATATATATATATTTACTTTTCACTAATATCCCTATATTTTACCTAATTACACAATTATCCTTCCTATATAAACCCATATTTTTCTAATTCCCTCACCCTAAACAATTGAATAAGAACAAACCTTGACCCATATTTATGTATAATTAATTATGTTTAAACGATTAATTTAAGTGTTTATCATGTGGACGAGAATTAACTATTGTGTTTGATAATGCTCAAATTAATTTATGTTTATATAAAATTAACGGGGCGGAGACGGGCCTCCAAGATTCTCCTTTGGGGAGGGGAAGGGGAATTCCTGTCATCCCCGTAACGGGGATGGGGCGGGGTTGGGGAATGATTTTGAGGGTGGGGATGGGTACGGTGAATGAGATCCCCGCCCCGCCCCGCCCCATTGCCATGCCTACCGATGACACCGTCGACACCAGATTGTTGCTCACGAAACGATCTATCATTTTATGTAAAAATAATTAGCAAATAAATTATGTTTTGGCTGTAGGAGGAGAAGAAGCTAAGGGTCGTCATTTATCTCTCCTCTTCTTGTGGCCAAATGCTGCATTTTTTTTTTTTTTTTTTTTTTTTTTTTTTTTTGTGGGCGTAATCTAGATGTGTAAATCGTTACAAGAGTGTCGTTCTAATGTTTGTCTCCGAAATCACTCCATGACGTCGCAGGTCACCAGCCATGGGTTCATGGTTGTCAGAAATGATTATCGGCACCGGTGACCATTGATTCTACCGGTGTAAATACTCTTTTAATATATTTAATTATTAAATATAATAAAAAGATTTTTAGATTTGTTTGTAGTATAATATTCAAGGTAATTAGCAAGCTTCTAATTCTCATAATTTCAACATTTTTTTTTTTCACAATGTAATTGAACTGTTTAAATTAAATATATGAAATTGTTTAATTTTGTAAATTTTTTTTACTATTTCCAGGTTTGAGTAACTTGGAGTTAATGGATTTAGGTAGTAACAAGCTCAACAATAGCATATTATCATCTTTGGGTGGTCTCTCTTCATTAAAATCTTTGTATCTATATAATATTGGATTGAACGGAACTGTTGATATTGAAGGTAAGTTTAATCAAATTCCTCATGTCTTCTTAGGGAGTTTTTAATTAAATTTGTTTCATTTTTTCCCAGGATTACAATCCTTGGAAAACTTAGAGGAGCTGAACATGGGTTGGAATAGGATTGACAAATTTGTCAACTTCAAAGGTATTCAATTCATTCCACAACCATAGGCCCATAACTAAAATGAAGTAATAATATTTAATGACTTTATTTTTTAATACAAAGACAATATTTGAGACTGTTATACTAAGTGATGCATAGAACTGATGTGTACAATTATTTTTATATTATCATTTTTTAAAATAAAAATGAAAAATCAAATTTTGATTCTCTTGTATATTTGAAAACAGTTTTCATATTATTGAAATATTAAACAAAAATGTTGTAGGGTATAGTTTGTATATTAGTATTATCTTTAAAATCAAATGCATTTGACAATTTTAACTTGGAAATATAGGGTAAATCTGAAAAAAGATTTTCTATGTACTATAAATATTATTTTGAAAATTACAAAACATAATTCTTGAGTTTAATTTTTTTTTTTTTTTTAGAAAAGAAAAGTTCCGAATCTTGAGTTTAAATCTTTATGCTTCAATTGTAGATTTTGAGAATAAAGTTGCAAAAACTTAAAGAGAGCTTGAGAGAGAATACGAAAGTTTCATTTACTAAAATTGAAGAGTACAAAATGTAATTGACTTCTTCTTATACAAGTGAAGAAGTTCAGCTCTATTTCTAGAAACAAAAAGAAGCGTGAGAGAGAAGACATTCATTAACTGACCAAAAACGGTACAGTTTAATAGAAGAGTCTAAACGGCAGTGTTTTAGACTTAAGTCTAAATTTGCCTTACTAACACCAACTAGCAAATTATTTTTATCAATTTCTTGAATTTGCAAAATATGAAAACTGAGTTTTAGAAACAATATATAATCTTATTTATTAAATGAATTAAACTTCAATACACAATAAATTCCCATGTAAAATCCTTTCCTTATATTATGTTGAAGATTGTTAATTATAATTCGGTTTTTTAATTTACAGATCATAGAGGTTTGAAGAAGTTGAATGCCCTTTATCTAATGGGTGGTATTGAAACCACTGATGCAACTATTTTTCTACAGTCAACATTGAGGTTGTTCCCATTCTTAAAGACACTTGACCTTTCATATAATAGTTTTAATCGAACAATAATTATTCAAGGTAAGAAATAAGTTAAAGTTATGTTGTTGAAACAAACTTGTTGACAATTTGTCAATTACTTACCTAACATCATTTAAATTTGTTGTATTGCTTTAACAGAGTTGCATAATTTGGCAACCTTGGAAGAATTGAACTTGGATGGGTTAAAGCTCCATATAAGTTTTCTACAAACTGTTGCAACTTGTACTTCACTGAAACATTTGTCAATGATAGATGGTGAACTCAATGGTATCTCAGAAGTTCAAGGTAAATTTAAGATTAGTTTCATTTTCATTAATTCATGTATAAGATAATGTTTAAACTTAATCCTAGATATTAGAATTTGTTTTCAATTTGGGGATCAAGCACCTCTTATTGTTCTCAATGATTAATCAGTTATCAATGAAATTTTTGCATATATAGAAAATTTATATTCAAGTTAGATGTAGAAAAAATGAAATATTTACAAAAATGAGATCAAATATTAATCCTATACGTATTGAAAATTAATTTTTCTTTTATTATAATATTCTAGATTTGGGAATTCTAAAAATGAGATCAAATATTCATATTTTAATGGAGCAGACTTTTAATTAGCCTTAAATGTTGCCCATAAAATATTGAAAAGAGTAATAACTTTCCTCTTTTGGAATGGATTGGATTGAATTCCTTTTACTATTTAAGTCCACCTCATTTAATCTTTAAAAAATAACATAATTGTTTAGTATTCTACAAAATTAAATTAAGTAGAATGTGCAATTGAGCTTAATTTTTTTTTCTTTTTTGATAATTTAATATGGTTTTTAGTTTCAAATTTTGGAACATTGGCTTATGGATATTTGAGTTATATGAAAATAAAAAGAACTTTTAAACTTTATTCTAGTTACTAAAAATTGTTTTCAATAGGTAGATAAAACACTTGCTGGTGTTCTCAATGATTTACCAGTTATGAACAAAATTTTATATGCATAGAATATTTATGTATATTAAATGGTAATTCTCATTTCTATTAAACTTTGGATAAGAAATTCCAAGAATATTTATATTTTAAGAGAGTAAGCATTTACCTAGCCCTAAAATCTAAATCTTTGCCATACGATATTCTAAGTGGAACTTTACTATTCAAGTCCACCCTATTTAATCCTTAACAAGAAGTCAAGAACTTAATGTAATTTTACAAAGTTAATATGGTTTTTAATCTAATACTTTCATAATTTCAAATTTTGGAACATTTTTGCTTATGAATATTCATGTCAATATGTGCAGGTCCTATTAATTTCAAGAAGTTAGAAAATGTAATTATGGACGAAACTACTTTCAACAATAGCTTTCGTCAAATCATTAGACCGATAGCTACTCTTAAGATGTTATCATTGCATAATTGTGGACTCAATGGCACATTATATGATCAAGGTTAGTGATTTTCTCCCTTGTCTTTTTCTCTTCCATTGCTCAAACAAGAATTTATTAAATGATATTATGATTGACTTTTTATTTTATGATTCTTAATGCATTTTTTTTAATTAGCATGATGCCATTAATAGAATTTATGTTATAAAATTAGATAAAAAATTTAAAAATTATAAGGATATCTAAAATATTATGCTACACAATAAAATTCACCGTATCAAAATACCATTTGTTACAATAATTGTATGTTGTTAAAAAATGATGGAATGTCTAGAAATTACACAAAGTCTGATTTTCATTATCATAAACAATAAAGAAAAAAGGAAGTTGATTGTTTTCTTAGATCAAATGGATACATTTACAATACATAAAAAAACATAAAGAAACAATTTACAAAATTTATGATTTATTTCAAAAATCACTTGCATTTTTAGGCTGAAGTGAAATTGAAAAGTGAGAAAATTGATATTAGACATTTATATATCGGCTATAAAGCTTTAGGGGATACTTTGCCTTTGTGCTTAGCCAGATATATTTTGATAATTCAAGGAAATATTTTATTTCAGGTTTGTGTGAGATGGTGCATCTAGAAGAGTTAGATATTAGCTATAATGCTTTACGGGATACATTACCTCTGTGCTTAGCCAATTTGACATCTCTTAGAGTCCTTGTTATTTCAAACAATCTCCTCCAAATCCCAATTTCACTCGCACCACTCTACAACCTATCAAAACTCAAAGAATTCCAGAGCGAAAATAACCAGATGTATATAGAAACAATGCCACATTCTTTGACCCCAAAATTCCAATTAAATTCCATCATTTTGTCTGGTTATACTTATGGATATGGTGCTACATTTCCGAGATTTCTTTATCATCAATATGATTTGCATGAAGTTGATCTGTCTGACATCAAATTGAATGGAGAATTCCCAAATTGGTTGATAGAGAACAATACAAAATTGGAAAGACTTCATCTATCAAATAATTCTCTTTCTGGGCCTTTTTTATTGCCAACACATCCTCACATGAATTTATCAATATTAGATATCTCTATCAATTCCTTCAGTGGACAAATTCCTATTGAAGTTGGCGCATTTTTCCCGAGGCTACTGAGGTTAAACATTTCCAGAAATGCTTTGAATGGTAGCATTCCCTCTTCTTTTGGACATATGAGGTCATTGTGAAGTTTGGATCTATCACACAATCAGTTGTCTGGTGAAATACCTAAGCACTTAAATATAGGTTGTTTGTCACTAGAATATCTTGTGTTATCAAACAATAGTTTGGAAGGTCCTGTATTCTCCAAAATAATTAACTTGACAAACTTGATGTCGTTATACCTGGATAGTAATAACTTCATTGGAAAGATCCTATAAATGTTGTCTAATTGTTCTTCACTATGTCGAGTGAGCTGTTCGCTGTATCCATGAATGTCAAGTATATATGCCAGTGAGCTGTGTAGTGATAAAAGTTCACGTGGGATATGAAAACAATTTCTGGTTCTTTTGAGATTGAAGAAAGGAAGGAAAAAGAGTCAAACAGAGAGATTTTGTAGTTAATTTTGCGAATTCCGCGTATTCTTTTGTGTAAACAGGATATAATATTACTTTTTACAATTGATTAACTGAAAATTTGATGACATTATCCATGGTATAAAAACTTAGCCAACCAACAGGAATTTATTATTTCTAATAGTGTTAATGATCAACAGTAAAAGCAAAGCACCCAACTCTCTAGAATGAAGCTCACTACAACCTCTGCCATACTTATTTTAATTACTTTTTTCTTAGTCATTGGGTTGATTTCAATAATGTGAATGTAATAACTTGGATTTAAAGAAAAACACAATCGACTACAAAAACAAGAGAGAAGATAGTTCAGATTTGAAGTTGGTACAGGCAGCCAAGTTGTACATGCGTCATTAGGCAACCAGGACTCTATTTCGGGTTCATAAATTTGATCATCACCATCAGTATCTATTTCAGCTTTGTTATGTTCATAAATATGCAACCACAGAAGAAGAAATACCTGTAAGACTCACACCTTTCCATTTGTGAAGATTTATTCTAGAATTGTAGTAACCAAACCCTAGGAATCGAAAGAGAAGAACATACACTATTAATGAAAAACAGATGAAAAACAGAGAATCTTTCTTCTTACTTCATTCAACAGAAAAAAAGCCTTTTTATATGTACAAAGATGGTGATCCAAGTGAAAAAGGATCATGATCGTTGATTGTACAGAAAACTAACACAATAAAGGAAAAGATTGTTCGTTGGATCAACTGCATCTTCAGCACTATTTTTACTTACAACTGAACTCTTCCTTCTGAAGTCAGAACAACTAAAAGCGGGAGAATTTCAAACTGGCGGGATAACTTCTTTTTAACTAAAGTTTGCCAATTCATAGAGTACAAAAACAAAGGCTTCATTTCTTCAACGTCAGTTCCCTTTTTACAAACAGCAACGTTAGTCCTCTTCTGGATTTAATTTTGAGTGCAGCTTGCTCATGTCCTTAACATCGTCCCTCAAGCAAACTCTAAATTGACTTCAAAATTGACTTCAGACTTGGCATAAGAAAGACACCAACACTTCCATCATCAAAAATTACCAGAACTTCAGTTCCTATCAAACATACTAATATCACATCAGTAATACTTCAACCACATATTAAAAAATAAATAAATAAATAAATAAAAATCAATCCTTCAACTTCTTATAAAAAAAAAAAACACCAACACTGCAGTAGCAATACACATCAAGTTCACCAATACTTTAACCTCTATCAAACATACCACAAAACTTCAATCTCTTTAATTCAATCCTTCAACTTCTTATCAAAAATACCAATATTGCAAAAGCAATTAAACACACCAATACTTCAACTTCTATCATCACACCACAAGACTTCAATCTTCTTATCAAACACACTAACACTGCATCAGTAATCACATATCAGACCCATCAATACTACATCAACAACACTTCAAGCATTTCGACACTACATCAGTAATCACATATCGGACCCATCAATACTACATCAACAACACTTTAAGCATTTCAACACTACATTAGTAATCACATAACAGACCCATCAATACTACATCAACAACACTTCAAGCATTTCAACACTACATCAGCAACACATATCAAACCCAACAATACTACATCAACAACACTGCAAGTGTTTCAACACTACATCAGCAACAATTTTTGTATCAACACACCAAATTCCTTACTTCAACTTCTTATTAATCATTAAACTTCTTGTCGTCCCTCAAAGCAAGTTCTGGATGACTGATAACATCATCCCTCAGACAGAACTTGCATTTGAGGAGGACAAAGAAGACTCATCAAAATTAAAAGAAGAGGAAGTAGAAACACCTGCAACAGGAAGAATGGTGAGATGATCTCGTAACCACTGAATCCGAGGACTAGAGAGTGGCTTAGTGAGAAGATCAGCAGTTTGAAACTCAGTGGAGACATATTGAACAGTCAGACGTTTAGAGGCAACCATTTCTTGCACAAAATGAACATCGATCTCTATGTATTTTGTGCAAGCATGGAAGACTGGATTAGAAGCTAGTGCACTCAGCACTAGTGTTATCACACCAAAGTATGGGAGTGTCAGTGACAGAGATATTGAGTTCCTAAAACAGATTTTGCATCCATGCAACCTCAGTAGAAGCCTATGCAAGTGCCAGATATTCAGCTTCATTGGATGAGAGCCCAACAACATTTTGTTTCTTGGAACTCCATTGAACTAGATTGGAGCCAAGATATAAACAATAGCCACTAGAATGACGATCGGAAATATTGGCCCAATCAGCATCCACATACCCTTCAAGCTTTAATTCTCCTCCAGATTGTAATGTCAGACCATAATCAGTAGTACATATCAAACCCAATACTACATCAACAACACTGCAAGTGTTTCAACACTACATCAGCAACAATTCTTGTATCAACACACCAAATTCCTTAATCATTAAACTTCTTACCTTTAAACAATTGAAAGACAAATTCAGTACGATGTTGTTTCAATTTTCTTCATTTTTCATCAAGGATATCACTAGTAAGGACTTTCTAAGATATGGCACTTATGCAATCAAATCTATCAGATGTTAATAGCTCAAGTAATTAATGCAGATAAACTTACATACTTGAAAATACATACCTGGATGCGTGAACCAGTCCAAAGATTTCCATTAACTATCTAAGCTATTCATCACAACCACCAATTTAGCCTGATCACATGTATAGGAAATTCAGCAAGATATAAAAGCTTTAGATTCCACAAAACTATATTAATCTTTAAATATTTCCCGCTGAGTGAAAAATAATAGTATGGAGTACGCACCTAAATGCATGACAATAAATGAAAATTATTATAATGACCTTCTAATTAAAAAAAAAAAAATTTAATGAAAGCACCTGATACCATTTGATTTGAAAATCTCCTATGCTTAAAATATATCTATTGCTCTTAACTTTGAAATTTACCAATAACAAGCTAGCCACAAATGTTGTTCCAATTCATTTGGAATGCTACTGCTGTTATTACAAACTTAATTAGTATCTCACCTCTTTTTTACTTCTCACCACAGACAAAAACTTCCATACAAACTGAACTCTTGAATCCTGAGAGCTATCTCAAAATAAGCAAAATTGGAGCACTCACCATAATCATGTCTTATGTATCATAATCTATAGTATCTAATTTATTTTTTCTACTACTCACCATAGAAGAAGATGTAATCCTAAACTGAACAGATAAAAAATCTTAATTAATATTTGAAGTACATGATATCAAATATTTTTTCACCATACATGACAGAAAAAGAATCAAAACAATCCAATTCAAAAACTTAAAAAATATCCCATCCAGACTAATTAAGATAAGCTAATCCAATTCAAAAGACTCATCTAGAGAAAGTTAAGATAAGCTAATGCAATTCTAAAAATAAAAAAAATAAAAAAAGTGTAAGCACATCAAAAGACTCACATTCTATATACGCAGAAAAAAGTTTACGAACACAACAATTCTAGTCACTTCTCATGAAACATCAATCCCACAATGAGTTGAAGGCATAGAAAACGTTAGCACAAAAGCATGACAAATAAATCCTACAGTAGCAACAGGTCACAAATTGTGAAAAACATTGCATCATTATTTATCTAACAAATAAATTCTACAGAACATCTTTTAAGAGCACCATAAGTGCATATAAAAAAATCTGGGTTAACTATTCATTATATAAAAATAGAGAAACAAAACTACTGTAGCAAAGTAATTATAAATTGTTAAGAACATCATGCGTTGTAAAAATTTTTATCAAATGTTCATATAATTAATCAGAAACAATGGGATTGGATTCGGATCAGAATATATTATATTCTTATTTAGAAGCAATACAATTTCAATGACGTAGAATATGTTAATTGCTTCTATTACAATCAAAATTCCAAAGCTAAAGCTAACAACTATAAGGTCAAGAATACGTACCGATAACCAACAAATAACAATCATACCTTAACATTTCTAGCTTCTTTGATCACCTCCTTAAGCTTCACCTGCAAAAAAAGATGTTGTGGCTCCAGAAATGAACCCGAGACATGGTGCAAATTACAACGTCAACTTTTTTCACTGCTTCCAGTAGGCTCTTATGATCAGAAAACAAGCCCTCAACCAGCATAGCCTCTTCCTTTTTGAACAATAGCAACATCTGAAGCTTTTCGATGTCAAGTCCAAATGTCCGATCTCTGGACGCTGAAGACCTAAAAGAAAGGGAAGGAGACAACGGCAAAGGAGCTCGGGGACGACGGGGAAGAGAAGGAATCTAGGGGATGCAATAAAATCGAAATGAAATAAAATGATGTTAGGGATTTCAAAACTGGGGAAAAGCGGTGAACTGTTGAATGACTTATGTTGTAAATTCGGGAATGTTGTGCTCTAATCAGCCCTTCATAGTTTCCAAAATATACAATATATACCCGACACAATATCATTTAACTTCCCTTATGTTGAGCGTCTTTTATTGGAAGCGAGTACACTGTAGTGCTACAGTTGATTGGAAGCGAGTCGAGCAATAGACTAACTTTCACTATTTGTTAGAGTGAGTTTACTGGGCCAATAAAAAAGAGTTTAGTTTTCAATTTAACCCTAGAAAAGGGGTTTTAAAGTAATTATTATATAGTTTTATGACTTTATAAGTATCATATTATTTTGCTTAGTCTTTGGAAATTTGGTACCAAGTTTCGGGATACCGTTGGGGTATCAAATTGTGTTTCTTTTCTTTTCATTCCTGAATGTGGCTTTATATGAACCATATTAAATTATCTTATTATTGGTGTGATTGGTGATTTATTACCCATAAATATAATTATATACTAATATTAAAAGACATAAAGACCCATATACTAATATCTATAGAAAATATGTTAAAAAAATAAATTATTGAAAAAATAAAATGAGGCAATTATATTAACATTGACTCAAAGTCTCCTCAAACAAAGATAAAATGTGTTTGGAATAAAAATTAAAAATAACATCGGTCCATAGTTGACTTGGAACAGTAATGTAACATTGACTTGGAAAATGACAACCGATCAATTATTGAATACAGGTAACACAAATTGACTTAATAATTAAGGTAAGCATTGACTTAATAATTAAGGTTAGCATTAATTACTTTATCCTTACATTTATTAATAGTTTAAATAATTGACCTTATATTTACTGATTTATCCTTATATTTATTCATATAATTATATATAGCAATTATGTCATTATATAATTATTTTATTATAGTAATTACTATATTAATTGACGTTAATTATGGTTCTAGTATTAAACTACTTTATCTTAGGAATCATTTAATTAATTGTCCTAATAATTAAGGTAAGTATTAATTACCTTATTTATGATTATATCTTTTAAACATTAATTATAAGTTAATATTATAAATTTAATAGAAATATAAACATAGTTATCTTAATATATAAAAATAAAAAATAAAATAACAATTACTCGCGAGTGTCGATCGTCGGTGACCAATGCCAGAAACTAACAAAGTATCCCAAGAATATATGACAACACTATTGACATCAGAATGTTGCTCTTAGGTAGCGTTTGGTTCAGATGATGTTATATTATTGAGGAATGTTGTATTACTGGAAATATAGATTACTATAGCATCTTTAGAGAAATATGTTTGGTCGGTTGGAATAAATTGATGGGTATGTTATAACAATATGTTTGGTTGGGAGGATAAATAAGTGGGTATGTTATGTAGATTACTAAATTGTCCTCATTTTAAAATAATAATATAATATTATTTTTATTATTATTTTATTCTATTATTATTTTAAATGATTTCTTTTAACCCCCCTATATTTGAAATTTTACCAAAACACTCTAACCATATACAACTTTAATTTATAGTAAAGTCACCCCCACTCACCCCAAAACACTACCGGCAGCCACCACCACCACCGGAAGCTGCTGTAATGGCACACGACCAGTCGGATCTGGCTGGTCATACATCGATCATGCCTAATCCGGCTAGATCTGGCCGTGAATATGGTCGTTTCACGGCTAGATCTGGCCGTTAATATGGCCATTTCACGACCACATCTTTGGCTGTGAAACAACCAAATCTGGTCGTTTTCGGTCATGGATCACAAATCCATGGTCGGAAATGTCCTTATCGGCACACGACCGACAAGATTCTGCCGGTCTTGTGCCGATATGACGACTTTCGCTGGTGGCTAGCGGTGGTGGCTAGCGGCCGGAGGTGGTCTTGGATGATTAAGGGTATTTTGTTAACTTTTAAACTTTTTTGTGCTGGGGGTGTTTTAGCTAAGTTCTCAAATATAGGGGGTCTGGGTAATTGTTATTTGGTAGACATATGAGGGCAAATGTGTCTGGAATGATAAAAAATTAAGGGCAAAATAGGGTAAAAATTATTATTACCCCGGTAATCTAACATTAACACCCCTAGAAAGGTAATCTGATTACCCCCAATATTACCAATAGTAACCACTATTTACAATAAAATATTACTGTAATATTATATTACTTGACAACCAAACGAGGAAATCTTGAAAATTAAACAAAGATTACACGATTTATCTTATTTCATCCCGAATCAAACGCATCCTTAAAGTGATCTATGGTATTATGTAAGAATAATTAGCAATTAAATTATGTTTTGGCTATAGGAGCTAGGAGGATGAGAAACTAAGGGCCGTCATTTCTCTCTCATGTTGTTGTGGTCAAACGCTACATATTCTTTTAATATATTTAATTATGAAATATAATAAAAAGATTTTTAGATTTGTTTGTATTATGATGGTAAATTGGGAACTTCAAATTTAAGTGTTTGATATGAATTTTTTTAGATTAGAATGGTTTTTTATATTTTAAATTCAATCAATTGGACTTGTATAGATATGTGATCAAAATATTGGAAAAGATCCCCAAAAATATTAAAGTTGGAATTTTACTTTTACTTTTTGATTTATTTTTTCAATATGATAATATTCATGGAAGCAATTTATTGACTTGAAAATGTTTGAGTATTTGTAGGTTTAGAGTGGCTATCAAAATTGAGTAATTTGGAGGGACTACCTTTAGGAGTCAACAAATTCAATAATAGTATCCTATCATCTCTAACTGGTGTGTCCTCATTAAAATATTTGGATCTACAACTGAATAATTTGAACGAGATTATTAATATTCAAGATAATTAGCTATCTTCTCATTCTCATAATTTCAACATTTTTTTTTTCACAATATAATATGGCTTTTAAAATTAAATATATGAAACAGTTTAATTTTGCTCTGCTTTTTGCAACACCCACCTCAATGAAACCCCTAATTTCGCAATCCTCTTTACCCCTTTCATTAATTATGTTCAATTTTAATCCCAAAATTCAAATCTTTTCATTCATTTTCAAGTGATGGAGAATTGATTACTAAAGTTCAAGTTGAAGGGGCGGGTAGGTTTTGCATCTTGGAGCCGGATCCTTTTCTTGATTTCGAAGGAGGATCGAGAAGCCTTTACTCGACTTAGTAATTGCGGTTATAGTGGGGATTTTAAATTGGAGAAATACATGAAAAAGTCTTTTGTAATATTTTTCTAAACATATTTTATTTATGACAAATTTATTAAAAATATTATTCAAAACATATTGTAAAGATTCTGGAAAAATTTCAACTATTTAATGAAAGTCTCCATTCTTTTATTAACCCAATGGATCAAATAATTGCTTACTATTTTATTGAACATTGTGTTTTGGTTTATACACATAAATATAAATATATTTATATCCGGTGAATGCTATTGAAAGGGGTGATGGAGTTTGGGTACCTTAGGATTTTTGGAGGAACTGGAACCGATCGGTTCTCGAAATTAGGAACCGGAACTAGAACAGACCGGTTCCAATTTCGGTTCTGGGTACCCTAGATAATCACAGGTTCCAGTTCCGATTCTAGGTACCCTAGATAATTCAGTGGTCCCTATAACTTTACAAAATGACAAAAAATCTTGTTAAATTTACAAATACACCCCCATTTGTTTAAATATTCTATAACAATATAACTTTTTTCTTATTAATTAATTTCAATATTTCAAATAATTTTAATATATAGTCTTACTTTTAACATATAGCGTAAGACTATATATTAAAATTATTCATAGCTTCTTCATATCCAAAATCCAAAATCCAAAATGTTCACTAGTTATGCATATAGTCTAGGAGTAAAGTTTTTAAAACCCCCCAATGTTGTATACTAGTTGCAAGGTACCTTGTTACCGGTTCCTTGTAAGGTACCTTGTTACCAGTTCCTAGCAGGGTACCCTATTCTATGTTCCGGTTCCGGTTCCCGATTCCTAGAATGAAGGAACCGAAACTGGAACTGAGGGGTCTCGATTCCTCTTTTTTTAGAATTGAAATCTACCCTGTGAGGGTCGGTTTCGATTCTTACCTGGAATCGAGACCCCGAGTACTTGCTGGTTCCCAGTAGAACCTATTTTCATGCTCACCCCTAATTGAAACAATGTTTTTAGACATGAAGAACGCATCAAGAAATTATAGATATTGAGTACAAAGTTTTATATTTATTATTTTATTCAAAATTTAAAATCCTCTGAATAAATTTCCAAGAAACAGCACGCACACATTCATAGAGAAAATCAATTTTGTGATGAAAATTCAACTTCTGGTTGTTTAGAGATTTAAAGTTGTTAAATTTGTGAAGTTAATTTCCCTCATAAATACTTTCCCCAAAAGTTATAAATTGTACAGTCCCTAATTCTAATTTGGATTCATCAAAGGAATTTCAATTGAGCAAAAAAGTAAATAAATTAATAAATTAATCGATTCATACTTATTTTTTTTCTCAAGGTCAGGTCCGGTAGTTTTTGCCTTTGGAGACTAAAGTATCAGTTCTCGAAAGATTGGGATTAAGAAAAATCCACAACATTAAGGACGAATATCAGACATTTAGACTCCACATGTCTCTTTTCACGTGGCAAACTATTATTGGTTCTGATTTTTGAACTCATTCTACAGCTCTAATACTTATCCCACCAGATTACTCATGTAAAATGAAAAATTCATAATTCGTAGCTTTCATCAAACTTTTAGAATTTAGATCCACCGTAAACTGCTGAAAGTCCCCGTCGCGCCGTCACAAGCTTTTCCGGTGACAAGGACACCGTCAGGCAATTGTGTATATTTCTTTTTCTTCTTTTTATTTTATTAGTGTTCTTTTGAAATTTGTTGATATTTGTAAAATGCAAATCTCCTTTTTTATTTTTTATTTTCTTTCATTCTTCGAAAGAAAATTTTGCATAATTAAATTCTGCATGTTATTTTGACTAGAAATTTCCGCTAAATTTTGCTTAATTAATGTACGATAGGCTTTGATCTTATTTACCATTTTGTTTTTATTGCAGATTTTGAGAGATCGGCTTTAGATGTTGAGTGTTGAGAATAAAGTGCAATGTGAGGAGATTGAATTAGTAGATAAAGGTGATGACTCCATTCCGAATTCTTTGTTTGGAGCGATTAAACGATGTTTTGTTGACAGGATTAACAGTGAAGTGTATGAGAATGTGGCTGGGAACTTGGTTTTGAGGTAGATTTTCGGGATTAGTTTTAATGGTCCTTTTTTGGCTGCCAAAGGAGGTTGGTTCATCATTTATAGTGCTTGAATCATCTTTGGTTAGAGACCCTGTTGTTATAAAATCTTCTGGGACGTTAATTCAGGGAATAAAGGTCAAGTTTGGTTCTGCAGAAAGTGGGCTCGGTTGTGTCATCAACTTCAAGGAGGTTTTATCTTACTAATGATGTTGAGTCACAGATGGTGAGATCGTTATCTTTAGATGTGGTTTTGTCAGGGTTGGATTTGTCATCAATTCTAATTTGGATTCGTCAAAGGAGTTTTAGTTGCGGGGCAGTTATTTGATTCCGTTATTTGCACAGCCCATTTATCCATTACTCTTGGTTTTGCATGATATATTTGCCGATCTCCCATCAATGTTAAGAGCTCTTGCCCTTGCAGAAAAGATGCTTTTTGATGTGAACAGAGGAGAAGTTGTGGATACTCAAGTTATTTTTTAAGTTTCACTTTTAACAATGCTGGTCGGCTACCTATCAATAAATTAAGGGATTCTAACTCATCTAATATTGATTTTTCTGAGCTTCCACTTGAGGATAAATCACAAGCACTCCTTGCACAGTCTCTCCAAAGTCAAGCTAAGAAGTTCAAGACTATGGTAGCAGTAGTGGGTGCTAGTTACTTAGCTGGGCTTTCAGAACATTGGAATACTCCTATTCCTGATAAGGTCAAAGATTTGATTGGAGAGTCAGTTACAAGCTGCAAAGATGATGGGGATATTTCAAATCACATGGATAAGAAGCGTTTATTATCTAATAAACTTGTCATGGCTGTGGGTGCTGGAGCAATTGTTGTTTTAGGAGCTTCATCTCTCACTAAACTTCTTCCTGCATCAACCTTCATAAAGGTTGTGAGGTTTAAAGCTTCTATTTCACTTAAGTTTTTCTTACCCAATTCCAAAAAACAATGGTGATAGCTTTAGGCAAGACTCGAGTTTTTGCCCCAGGACAAGCAACTTTTGGGTCAAATACATATATCTTAAAGACAGTAACTTCTGCTGAGAAAATTCGGGGCAATGGCCCACCATGTTGCAGCATCTGTTAAGAAGACCAGTTTTCAACAATTAGAACAGCATTTTATGAAATAGTGAGAAAAAGGCGGGTACCTCCAATCAGTGTCCTACCATGGGCTACATTTGCAGGTAGTATTGTAACTTGTGCTGATTGCTTGTGTATGGAGATGGGGTTGAATGTGTTGCTGAATCTTCGCCCATAGCTCCTTCAATTCCCAATTAAGAGCGTGAGATTCAATATCTACATGAGGCATCTCAGAAAATGAATCAAGACAGATGACACCATGATTAAAAAATCTATTAAATCATCGACGTACATGTTGAAGAAATTATAGATTGAATAAAGTAAGACTTCAATTATTTTCTTATCAATGAATAGTATTTATAGTTCTACTCATTGATTATTTTAAAAAGTTCCATAAATTAAAGATGACAGATTCTTATGCACAAATTGAGTCTGGGCAGCATCGATTGTATCATCATGGGTGTTTAAGTTCTAATCATAGAGTTCTTTTGGTGCACCAATGAGTACTCCAATGTTTTTAGACTATATTATATAAGTCTTGAGATGATGCGGTTCTTAGTCCTTACTTGTCTACTTCCTTCTCTTTTGCAATATCCTGATTTACTGTCTTGAAGCATAATTTTATTTTTTCATTTCAAGAATCTTTAAATTCTTAAAGTTACCTGTCTACCATATTACTGTTGCTTGGTTTAGCACTTTGTGGGCTTAGTGCAGTTTTTCTCATCATAATTTAATTGAGTTGAATTATTTTTTTCACTGAATTTGATATATTAGAACAATGCAATTTAATTTCTAAAAGGTATTATGATAGAGTTGTAGTGTTGATGTTGATGTTGATGTTTTCTTAGATAATTGGGCTTGGATCCAAAGTGGATATTCTTATATAATTAATGCAATTATCACTTAAATATTTTGGTAATGTAAATTGCTACACTAATAACATTATGAGTAATACTATACCAACAATCCTCTTTCACAAATTTTCTCTTACAACCCTAATATGGTAGATTGCAATTGGTTTTTTATTAAAAACTATTTCAAAATTACTGAAAACTTTTTTTCTTTGGAATTGCTAAGAAAATTCTAATTAGAAATATATTAAATATTAATAGATGTTATTGAAATATTATATTCATTATTGAATATCTAATATTATATTACACATTATTAGAAGTAACTATGGAGGAAATCATTCTCTTTGTAGACTGCCATTGAACAAAAAGTTGCAGCCCATTGAAATCGGCATCATTAGCATTAGCACCAAAAGCTTCATTAGATAATATAGAAGACAATAGTGAATTTGTTGATAGAGACATTTTCTATATAATTTTTTTAAATAAAAATACTTCGAAATATTTCAAAAGTTTATCCACAATTTTTTTTTGAATTGCTGTGATATTCTATTTATTAATATTGTAAAGATTTCCAAAATTAAATATTCAATATCTTTATTAATAATAATAATAAACCAATTCAATTGGACCGTTTTCACCTCAAGAATTTAATTCCAACCGAGTTAAAAAAAAAAAAAAAAAAAAACAGACTTATCGAATTAATTTTATCAAGTCCCAAAAAATCAATATCATTACATCTACACCCAAAATTAGTAAAAATTCCTCAAGTCTCAACCAAGACAAAATTGACATGTTACCCTCACCGAGTGGGGTTTAAATAATACTGCTTACTCCGCATGAGCCCATTTCTTTCGCAGAAGCCGAAACAGCTCTGCTCTGCTCTGCTTTTTACAACACCCACCTTAACAAAAACCCTAATTTCCAATCTTCTTTACTCCAGTTATCAATTCTATTCAATTTTAACACCAAAAGTCAAATCTTTTCATTCTTCAAGTGATGGAGAATTTGGTTACTGAAGTTCAAGTGGAAGTGGCGGGCGGGTATTCAGATCCTGGAGCTGGATCCTTTTCTGGGTTCCAAAGAAGGATCGAGTTTCATCCGGCTAGAAAAGTCTTTAGTGGGCTTAGTAATGGTGGTGACAGTGGGGATTTTAAATTGGAGAGATGCTGAATTCAAGTGGGTCGGAGCAGAAGAAAGCTGGGACGGGTCAAGGACAGGGTCCGAGTGGTGGGTCGAGGAAGAAAGTTGATGGGTCGGAGTTTTGGGATTGTGGGTTGGATCCTGAGCTTAGTTTTGGAATGACTTTTCGGAGAATTGTGAGTGTGTTTAGTTTGTAAAGATTGCTTTTTTTTTTTTATTTTTTTAAATTCTATGGCTTTGAATGAGTTTTTTCTGTATTGATAATTTGTTGCAAATTCGATCGTTTCGTTGTAGTTTGATTTAGTTCTGTTGAAGGGCAATTGGTATGTTACAGGGAGAGAAATCCCGGTATGATAACAGTAATTTATGAGTATTTGTTAGTTTCATGGTTATTTGAGGGGAAATGCTATGTTGCCAGGAGTAAAATTGTAGTATGGTTACTGGAATTAACGGTTTTGGTAGTCCATATGTCTTTAAAAATGTGCAATGAAACTAATAACGAAATACCGGTCATAAATGATATTTGTTATCATTTTGTATTCCATCAGTGCTGCCATAGTTTAAGATATGTTAAATTGCGCTTATTAGTTGGTGATTTCACTCAAAGACTCGGTATTTTGTTGAATTTGGTATTTCAAATAAATTTGGTGTCAATTTTTTCAATGGCAAATGTATTGACTCTTTTTAGGTAATAGCTATGATAAACTTGGTTTTGCGTTTAACCTAAACTTGTCTATATTGATATGTATGACTTACAGGGTGCTGGTCTTGAAAATCTTGGAAATACTTGTTTTCTCAATTCATTGTTGCAGTGTCTGACATATACAGAGCCTTTAGTGGCATACTAAGCTTGCAGAGTGGCAAGCATCGAAATTCTTGTAAGTGGCTTTCTCTTTCTGCTCAATCCTTACTTTTTTTTGCTTTTTATCTCCATGAACACAATAATATATGCATGCAGATTTCTGAATCAATTCATGTGTCTAGCTGTACTTTTATTTCTTATGATGGGGTTATAGAAGCATATTTAGCTTTGATATCGATCTCTCATGGATATGTAGTGGCTTCATTAAAAATAAAGTTCAAAGACTTCCATAGTTGTTTCAGAAGGTTTTGTGGTTTATTTATGTAGGATTTCTAGATTAGAATATGTCTCTTTTGCCATTTCCCAAATGTCCTTCGCAGTGGGAAGAAATAAGAACAGCCGTCCAAACTCCTCTTCCATCGAGTTGATCAACCAAGTCATAACAGTGCTATTCTCGGCATCCCATTCTCATATGCCGAATTATCTTCTTCTTGAGCTTTAACACTTCCAGTCAAGTGGCCCAACTTTCCTTTCCCTCTTTATCATTAATTTCATAGCCTGAGATCACGGTACATAATTTCTACCATTCAGTTTATGAACACTAATTTGAATGGAGTCTTGGTCCAAATTATTATGACTAGTTAGATGAAGCTGATCCTTGCTGCTTGAGGAGGATCTTGACCTTGAATCCCTTGGAGGACTCTTGCTCCCTGGGGTCCTTGGACTTATCTCCTGTCTTCAACTGGCCATAGCACTCCTCGCCATTATTAATTTTTCCGGCCAGAGGAACCTGGCTTTGATACCATGAAATCAGGAGAAAACAAATCCTGATAATCTTTTATTTCAAGCATATCTTATTGTATACCCAACATACTCTAGTGTGATCATGGAGAATTTGTAATACAATAAGATAATGATCATGGAGAATTTGTAATACAATAAGATATGCTTGAAATAAAAGATTATCAGGATTTGTTTTCTCCTGATTTCAATGTACTGTCACTACGAGTGGGCTCTATGGATGATGATTTTAATGTCTTTAATAATATGGAGCAAAGCAATTTGACATCTTTGGACACCATGATAACAGGCCTTGCAAAGAATGGTCTAGGGGAGGATGTCGTCAATTATTTCTCTCGATTCAAGCGAACAGGACTAAAACCGGATGGTCAGATTTTCATCGGGGTTTTCTTTGCTTGTAGTGTTTTGGGTATTGTGATGAAGGAATGTTGCCCTTTGAATCAATGATCAATGACTATGGGATTATTCCGTCCATGAAGCATTTTGTGAGTACAGTTAACATGTTGGGAAGCACAGGGTATTTACATGAAGCCCTGGAATTCATTGAAAAGATGCCAATGGAGGCAAGTGTTGATGTTTGGGAGACGATGAATATTGTTTGCAGAATTCATGGGAATTTGGAGCTTGATGACCTAGGTGCTGAGCTTGTTGAGCAGCTAGATCCCTCTTGTTTGAATGAGAAGACAAAGTTAGGCCTTGTACCTGTTAAAGCATCGAATATTGTGAAAGAGAAAAAAAAGGAGAGAAAATACCATGACTTTCAAACAGGAGATACATCTCATCCAGAGAGTGATAAGATATATGCTCTTATTAGAGGTTTGAAGGCTTAAATGAAAGAGGCTGGTTAATTCCAGAGACAAAATTTGTGCTATATGACATAGACCGAGAAGGTAAGGAGGAAGCTCTTCTTGCTCATAGTGAGATACTTGCTGTATCGCAAGGTCTCCTCAGAAGCCATGCCCGTGCTACCATTCGGATAGTAATGGACTTTCGTATTTATGGTGATTGTCATGCTGCAATGAAAATCATCTCGAAAATTGTTGGTAGAGAACTCGTTATACAGACTGAGGAGAGATTCCACCATTTTAAAGATGGATTGTGCTCCTGTCGGGACTATTGGTGACCACATTTGAGTCTAAGTTAGTTAGCACTATTTGGGTTGGTAGCACATCCAAGAGGCCAGAGACCAATTGAGGAATTTTGTAAGGAAAGATTTTGTTCCTCGTGTTCATACACCATGTCCAATTAAATAGATTTTTTATGCATTTAATCAGAAGAACAGGAAAAGTTCCCAAGATATATTTATGTTGTAATTTTACTTCAATAATTTTTTTTTTTTAATTTCTTGTTTTGTGAATAATGTTGTGATTTATTCGCCCGAAAATGTTTGATTATTTGCAGGATTTGAGTGACTTGGAGTATCTATATTTAAACTTCAACAGATTCAGTTCATTCCATCACTAAGAAATTCTTAAGATGGTCATACAATTGAAAAGTCTTCTCCAAGACAATGCCTACTCTGCTTGATAAAAATATCAGCATATCTTGCTTCCCTGCCTCCCTCCTTCCTCTGACCTCCAAGGATAAGTAAGCCAGATGAGCTATAATATCTTTATGTGTATTTTTCACAAAAAATCTGTGCATTTTAATCTGGTTGAATTTGAAAGAATTAGCCAACTATTAATGAGAAAAATTGCTTCATTGAGTTCATAGTCTTAAGTGTTTGAATGGATCTAAAATAGTCATAGACAGAAATACTGTTGCATCAGTAAATTTTGGATTTCAAACACTTTAATGCCTCTAAGCATAGTTTCTAATAATCATTCTTAAAATTTCCTAATATTTTAGAACTTGAAACACACCATTTTATGGCTTTTAGACTTGAAGAATGCAAAAACATATTACAATTTGTTCAAATTAAAATTCCCTAGAATCAATTTCCCTGAAACAACACACACTCACATGCAAAAATCATTGGCCAATTTAAGGAATAATTGCTTCTGTGATCAAGTTGCTCAATCGAAAAACAATGGGCAGAAATTGATGGGCAGCTCTGTTATAAGAGAGCAACTCTTCAAAGCTCAAACAAATTAAGAAGACCAGAAATTAATTGAGAAGTTGATTGAAAGGCATGGTAACTTGAACATAGATGTTTGTTGAGGAAGAAAAGAGATCCCCAAGTCAATAGTAAACTTGATCTATACCTATTATAGATAGCATAAAATGTTTGTTTTTGTGTGTGCCTTGTATGGGTTCAAAACGTTGATCAATCAACAGTATTTTATTATTTCTAATAATGATGGTGCCCTGGCACACACTTCACTTCACATGAGCATAAGGATCAAAAGGTCCAACAGGTGCATTTCCAAAATGATGATAAACCTGCAAAACTAAAATATATTTAAAAATACAGTACTTACAGACAAAAAAATATTTGGCATCCAAAGGAAAAAGCAATACACTTTTAATGTCAAATTTGGATTAATTAACGTCAAAATCAAACATTGCGTCAAACTCTTCTTTGATGTCCAGAAAATAAAATTTGGCAACTGCAATTACCTTTAACCATGCCAAAATTGATATGCTATACAAACTAAATGTTTTCCAGGTTGAGCAGTTAAAAAAACCAAACCAAATCGTAGAATATGCAACCACAGAAGACTCGCACCGTCCCTTTAAACAAATAAAAGACAAATTCAGTGCAATGTTGTTTCAATTTTTCTTCATTTTTCACCAAGGATTTCACCAGTTAGGACTTTCTAAGATATGGAACTTATGTAATCAAATTTATCAGTTATTTTGCCAGAATTTGTAGGTTCTAGTTCAAAGAGATGTTTAGCAGCAGCCTCACATATACTCAGATTATCGAGAACTCTACAAAAACTAAGCAAAGCTCCCCAAACACAAGCATTTGGCTCGAAAGGCTTTGCCCAATCATGTTATATGCCTCTTCTAGCCTTCCAACACGATCTAGAAGGGTCACCATACAAGCATAATGCTCCATCCTTGCTTCAATACCATGCTCTTTACACATGCTATCAAAAAATTTGCAGCCTTCGTCAACTAGGCCAGCCATGCAAAGCTGATAATACACAAGTGACGTTACTAAAACAAGGCTTTTGTCCACTTCTTTGCATCAAATGAAAAATCTCTATAGCTTCTTTAGCCTTTCCATGCAAAGCATATCCACGCATTATAGCGTTCCAACAAACCAAGTTTTTTGATGACATCATATCAAAACAAAGTCATGACATTTGAATCCTTCCACACTTTGCATACATATCACTTAGTATTGTAGACACGTAAATATCACCAAATATTTCTCTTCTGATAGAAAAGCAATGAGTTGCCTTCCCAATCATCAATGCGGCAACGCTTCCATAGGCTGATAGCAAGTAGGGTATTGTAACATTGTTTGGCGTCATCCCCACTATCTGCATCTCTCTAAAAAGTTCCAATTCCTCAATACCTTACCATTTTGTGAAAAACCAGCAACCATTGACGTCCAAGACACAACATTTAATTCCATTCCTTGGCTCTCAAATTGCCTAAAGACCTCCAATGCATTTTCAACAGGACCATTTCCTACAGAGACCTGTAACAAAAGCATTGCAATCATTTACATCCTAATTTTCCATTTCATGAAACACTTTGGACATCTTCCATGTACACCCACACTTTCCGTACATATCAATAAGTGAACTACTAATGCAGTTGTTCTCCAATAAACCTCCTTAATCACAAAACCATGAATCTGAATCCCAAGTTTGGGATTCCCCAAGTCGCCCACAGCGGAAAGAACAATAGACAACACTGTGCTTCTCAAGGGTAAATCCTTCCAAACGCATCCTGTGAAACGAAAGAACTGCGTCTTCATAATGTCCACTATGATTAAACCCTGCAATCATACCATTCCAAGACAACACATTGGGTTCCACTCTTAAACAACCTATCTCGTTAATGAGTTTTTTGGCTACATCCACACACCCTTGTCGCTCGTAAGCCACAAGCAGAGCACTAAAAGTTTTCACATCCGGTTGGGCTAATCTGTCAAACACTTTGTGAGTGTCCCTAATGTTCTGACATATAATGTACATACGAATCAAAGAAGACTAAAAAAACACTCGTATACAAACACCATATGAATCACATTGTCATCAAAGTCTTGGTGATTTACATATTGAGACAGAAGCTCTGTTGTGAGATCTGTGTCATTAAAGACACCAGTTTGGAGGATGTGAGCATACTGTCACGCACTTAACTTCTTTGCTAAGTTCGTGCGGCCTTAACTCGTCGGAAATGAGCTAAGCAGCCTAACGCTCACAGGCTAACAGTATATGAACGAGAGAGAAGTATAGAGAAAATATAAACTCTGTATATTGCTGGAATTCAAGTTATGAACTTTACATGGTGGAGTTGCCTATTTATAGGCTTAAGCTCCTCAAAGTAAATGAATGACTAAGCTATGTGTTTCAGCATTAAGAAACCATGGGTGGCACGCATGTGTGCAACCTTGGAAACGAAGCTCGTGGGTGGCGAGCATATGTGCAACCTTGGAAACGAAGGTGCTTAGTCGCCGAACCTAGCTGCTGAGTCGTTAACTTAGCCCCTAAGTTAACTTAGCTCTTAAGTTTGCTTCACCCTGAAGTACACTTAATCTGTGAGTAACGTGCAGCATGCTTGGGCAAGCAGGCTGGTCGTGACAATACGCTTGCCTTGTCTGTGATAAAGATGAATTGAATGAGTTGAGGGTATGAAAGGCGTTGACTGTTTTCAAAAAGGAGCACTATGCTTGCATGGTTGCCCTTCTAGTCATGTTGGCAAGCTAGAAGAGGCATATAACATAATTGAACGAATGCCTTTTGAGGAGCCAAAAGCAAAGCTCTTGTAGAGTTCACGGTCATGTAAGTATGGTTGAGGCCGCTGTTAGCATCACTTCGAACTCAAGGTCTGGTCAAGTAGTTTTTAGGACTAATGAAATATGGACTCCAAATATCTCTTCCCACGTGGCAGACAATTAATGGTTTTCATATTTGAACTATCCTACAAGAATAGTCCTTACCACACCGGATTACTGATAAGGCCAACATTCATTACTCACGTTCATCAAGAATAGTCCTAGCTCCTAAGTCCTTACCACACCGGATCCACCGAAAAACTTCCCGTCACGCCATTGAAATGGACACCATCAGGCCGGTATGCATTTTTCTATTATTATTATTTTTTTAATTTTCTTTCATTCTTGGAATGAAAATTTTGCATGTTATTTAAATATTAAATACTTCTATTTTGTCAGCTACGCTTTTTTGAATAGAAATTTTTACTCAATTTTGCTTAATGAATGTAGGATCGCTTGATCTTGTTGACTATTTTGTTTGTTACAGATTTTGGTGATGTTAATGTAATTTTAATGGCAATTGGATTGGTTTCAAATCTGCAAAATGTGTGGCCATTTTCATTATTAAAATCTGATGACTTGAGAGCTTCTGATGAGTTAGCTCGCAGGCTTCACATACCAAAACACACCAATTAGAGAACCTGAATCAAAATTGTGGTGTATATACTTTGTGCCCAGAATTTACTGGAGTGGTCGGCTTTAGGTGTTCAGAATAAAGTGCAATGTGAGGAGTTTGAATTAGGAGATAAAGGTAATGACTTGGTTCTTACTTCTTTGTTTGCAGTGATTAAACGATATTTTGTTGATAGGATTGATAAGAAAGCATATGAGAATGTGACTGGGAACTTGATTTTGAGGGAGATTTTTGGGATTGGTGGTAATGGTCCTTTTTTGGCTGCCAAAAGGGCAGCCAAGGAGGTTGGTTGATTGTTTATAGTGCTTCAATCATCTACAGTTAGAGAACCTGTTGTGGATAAATCTTCTAGGGAAGTTAATTGGGGATAAAGGTCAATGTTTGGTAAGTAGTTTGGTTCCACAGAAAGTGGGCTCAGTTGTCTCATCGATTTGAGGAAGTTTTATCTTACTAATGATGTTGAGTCACTGATGGTGAGATTGTTATCTTCAGATATGGATGTGTTTGAGTTGAGATTGAGGCCTCCCAATTCTAATTTGGATTTGTCATGAGACGTGGTTATTTGCACAATCCATTTATCCATTACTCTTGGATTTGTGTGATATAATTGCTGATCTCCCATCAATGTCAAGAGCTCTTGCCCTTGCACAAAAGATGTTTTTGATGTGAACAGAGGGGAAGTTGTGGATACTTAAGTTATTTCTAAAGTTTACACCTTTCGAATTGTAGTTGAGGGGTTGAGAATCACTCTTAACAATGTTGCTCGACTACCTATCAATACATTAGGGATTCTAACTCATATAATATTGATTTTTCTAAGCTTCCACTTGAGGATAAATAGCAATCATTCCTTTCACATTCTCTGCAAAGTGAAGCTAAGAAATTCAAGATTGTGGAAGCAGTAGTGGATACTAGTTATTTAGGTGGGCTTCAGAAACATTGGAATGCTCCTATTCCTGATAAGTTCAAACATTTGATTGGGGAGTCTATTACAAGCTGTGAAGCTGATAGGGAAACTTCAAATCACATGAATAAGAAACGTTTATTTTCTAATAAACCTGTTGTCGCTGTGGGTGTTGGAGCAACTGCTGTTTTGAGGAGCTTCATGTCTCACTAAACTTCATCCTGCATCAACCTTCATGAAGGTTGTAACGTTTAAATTTCCTGTTTTGCTTAAGCTTTTTCTAACCCAAGCCTAGAAAGCAATGGTGATAGCTTTAGGCAACACCAAAGTTTTTGTCCCAAGACTAGGAACTTCTGGATCAAATACTTCTGTCTTAAAGGCAGTAACTTTTGCTGTGAAAATTTAGGTAGTGGCCCATAGTGTCATAGCCTCTATCGAGAAGACCAGTTTTTCAACGAGAACATCATTTTATGAAAGAATGAGAAAAAGGCGGGTACGAACAGTCGGTGTCCAATCATGGGCAACAAACTTGCGCAAGATTGCTTGGGTATGGAGATGGGATTGAATATGTTGCTAAATCTTTGCCCGTAGCTCCTTCAATTGCCAATTTGAGGCGTGGATTCAGTATCTACATGAGGCATGCCAGAAAGTGAAGCAAATAAATGGCACCAAAAATTCAACAATCTATAGAATCACTGACTTACAGGTTGAAGAAAGTATAGATTGAATAAAGTAAGAATTAAACTTTTCTTTTATAAATGTATAGATTAATTCTACTCATTGATGATTTCAAAAAGTTTCAATCAGTTGATGATGAGAGATTCTTGTGCACAAATTGAATTTAGGCAGGATTAATTGTATTATCATGGGTGTTCAAGTTCTAATCATAAAGTTTTTTCTGTGTACTTTCTGAACTTCTTTTTTCCAACTTTCGTACTCAGTTTGACAAAACTATCTGGATATCTTGCTTCTTGTTATATATAATATGTTCATATATATTCCGCAAAAATAATTTTCTATTAGTGAGGAAATTTACTTTATTGAGCTCAAAGTTTAAGTGTTTGAATGGATTTAAAAAGGGTCATAAAGAGTGTTGTATTAGAAAATTTTGGATTTCAAGCACTTTAATGCTACTTTATGGCTTTGTTATTCTTCCCTTGTTACTTGAATTACAACTCAGAAAAAATAACCAAGGATGTGAAACGAAAATTTAGCGTAATTAAGCTATTCATATAATATATGATTAGTGTTTCCACGAAGATAACTTCAGTGTTCTAATGATTTGTAACTTTACTACAATTCTAAACACCGGATGTTACACCATTCATCAACGTCATCACCGTTCATCACCACCACAAATTCAATGCCTGCAACACTGTCCGGAATTTAGTCAGCAAAATTCACTCACGGCAACGCCAAAGCAAATTCAGCAAGAAAAATTCACTCTGAGAAGCTGAAAGTCAAACACAAATAATACACATGAGCCAATTGCTTATATACATGACCTTGAGTACAAGCTGGCCACCTAATCAAGCACAAATGATAAATGCCTTTAAACAGGCTACAACCTGAGCATCTCCCAGCTTGTTCTTCAAAAGAGTGTAAACAAAACGCAGTGTTTTGTTTAAGTAACAAACGGATGATTAACGGAACTTGAGGCTACCATTAGAAAGTATAGACCATTAGGTCTTTGGTTGATTTTTACAAGTCAGGATCAATGGTTGCTGATAGAAATTAAATCTTCCATTAAAAAGATGTAGCCTTTCATAATCCAATTTTTAACCAATCGAAAATGAAACTAATTACTCTCACATTAGGTGGTAGACAAATAATAAAGTTTGCAATATTCTTCACAGTTTTACCTTCGAACTTGTCAACCCAAAACACATCTTACTAGTTAAGGGACACCCTAAGTTATATACTATACAAAAAAGAAGTGCTTCATGCTACAGATCTTTGTTCAGGACAAAATTCAACAACTCAAATCATTACTTTTCCACCATTAACGTCTTTTTTACTACCTGCAATCACAATCAAACTTGTGCAGAAAAATTATGCATATTAGCTAGAGAACACAAGTTCATTCTATTGTTCGAGCATTTGATCTGGAGCATTTTCTCATTACTTCTGGAAAATTTGGATTTCAAACACTTTATAAGTTTTTTTTGGGTATAATAATTGGTGGCCACCTCTTGCCCTTGCTACAATTTGAATCCAAGATCTCTTAGTCTCTTAACTCCTTAATCCATCCTTCTCTCCATCATGCCACAAGAGATGCTTAACACTTTATAAGTTTAATGCCACTTCAATTGAACTATATATTATTAATGTTTCCACGAAGATAACTTCTCTTACTTTAGTGATCCGTTTTCATAACTAATGGGTAAAGACTTTACAAATGGATGATAGCTTCAATAAGGATTCAATCTGTTCAAATGATTGCGTTGTCCATATTTTCATTAATCTCGAAGCTTTGAACTGCAAATTGTTAAAGTCGGACGTGAAGATAGATATTGTTATGCCTGGAAAAGTAGGGCTAACGCATAAGCCTTGTCAACATGGGTGGTCAGAGCTTAAGAAAGTTCTACAACCGCTCAGATGCAACCACGTCGCGTGATGACGTGAGCGGCATGCTCCTGCCAGTGTAGTAGGTGTACGCTAGGTTGGCAAATGGTTGGAAACGATCCACGTGTTCAATTCCTACACAAGTCGAGGAAATCACGCCGGCAAGTGAGCAATGGGACGTAGAGAAGGATTTGCACGACATCTACCCCACTCATAGATTTAGTAATCATTACCTTGGTTCATCCCACTATAAATAGAGGACTTCTCTCCCATTTGCAGGATTAGTTAATTTCACTCTAGAAAGGCTTATTCTCTCTCTCTCTCTCTCTCTCTCTCTCTCTCTCTCTCTCTCTCTCTCTCTCTCTTGTATTCTCAAAGCTAAAACTCAGCTCGCTGATCGCGACCTGACTTTACTCATTAATACAATATCAGTGGACGTAAGATTCGCCTTGTGAGCATCCGAACCACTTTAAACGTTGTTCTTCTCTCTTTATCCAATTAAACACTTCCATAATCACATGTGACTTTTGAGCCCGCTTAGCATTTCTCACGTGCGAATAGTTGGTGTCAAAATCAAGCATCAACAGATATATTGGTTTGAATCCTCATAGCCCTTCATAAAAGGGGTAATTAAAATAGTTCCCCTGAAGTTAGACTATAATGATAAAAGGGTTACCTTGCCTCCCTGCTTTACAAATTAATCTTCACTTCAACAATTAGATATCTCTTCCAATCAAATTACCGGAAACATCGCTTCATCTCCCCTTATAGATCTTACATCCATCAAATTTCTCAACGTTTAAAACAATTTGTTCATAATCATTGATGCCAACATCATATTAGGGAAGAGCTTCAATCTTCACTACTAGAAAAACCTCCTTTCTTGACAGAATGAGTTGATAGTTTTTCTTGATCGTTCTCGAAAACTAAAATTCTTGACAGATTCTTGACAGTTTATGAACTGTCAAGAATTTGAAATAATCCTTAACCGTTTTAGATGATTCTCGACAATTATTAACTGTCAAAGAATTTTTTAAAAATAAATTTTGCGAATCTTATTCTTGACCGTTGTATTCTTAATCTTTGATAGTTTGAACTGTGAAGGATTAAGTATATAAAAAAAAAAAAAAATTGCCTTAAAACTTTTCCCACCCTTTTTTTGCTGCCCATTTTTCATTAACTATTCTCACAATTTTTTCCCTAAAACTTATGATTACCCGCTATTTCACTCATTTGTGCAAACCCTCATAATTGACCTATTTTCAGTACTAGAAAAAAAGTTCTCATTTCTATCCCTCCCGTTCAGTAGACGACGACTCGTTCACTGACTTTGACACTTACTCCATGCCTATTCCAACGGAGATTGTTAACTTCGATGAGTTCTTGGCAATGCATCCCCAACACTCAAATGTAGGAGTGTTAAGAAAAATATAGAAACCGAACTGGTTTTCCGATTATTCGGAAAACCAGTTCGGTTTTGGTCCATAGAAATACAGAATACCGAATTTCTGATTTTATTAAAAAACAAATTAAAAACCAAACAATTTTGTTTAAAATTTCAAAAGTAAATAATTTAAATTAAAAAGTTCCTAAATCTAAAATTAAAGAAACACAAAACCCCAAACCCGGTTTTATTAAAAAAAAAAAATTAAAGAATTTTGCCCAAAATTCAAATTGTTTGAACCCTTAAAATTAAAAAAAGTAAAATAAATAAATAAACAATCTAATTAATTTCTCCACTCCGTCGTCACTATCCATACAAAATCCCCAAACCACTAAAACCCCACCGCTGACGACGCAATTGCTGTCCACTTCTCCACTCCGTCGGCCTCTTCTTCTCCAATTTTTGCCTGAAATCCTTGACTGCTCCACTCCATTTGCCTCGTCTTCTCCATTTGACGGCTGAATCTCCAGTTGCTGAACTCCCTTTTTTTCTTTTTACTTTGTGGAAGTGCTTTCATTTCTCTAGTACTACTTTGTGTTTTCTTACCTACTTCTGATGACTTTTTATGAATCTTCTTTGGCTATTTTGTACCATATAGTAAAAGTACCTCTTTTCCAAAGTAAAAATCCTGTTAGAATGCTGAATCTTCCTCGCCTCTTTTGTATTCCTACTTCTGCTGACTTTTTGTGAATCTTCTTTGTTCTATATGTAAGTACTTTGGACTACTTTAACGAGACAGTGCCTCTTACTTTTGCATGTTAAAGTGAGACAGTGCCTATTACACTTGGGCTTCGTCTCTTTTTTTTTTTTTTGATCAAATTTTAGTTTATTGATTTTTTCTTGTGGGGGTTGTGTGCGTGTTCAGTGCTCGCAAGAAGGAGCTGAAGAATAAGCAGAGAGAAGAGGAGAGGAAGCGCAAAGAAGAAAAAAAGGCGAAACAGGTACTTAGCTTTCGTTTTAAGCTGATGATTTGTTGAGTTTTTTATATGGCTTTTGGGTATTTTTGTATTCATTTTTGTTTGCTAATTGGCTTTTTCTTTTCTTATTTGAGATTTTGATATGGCTATGCGGTATTTGGCATTCGTTTTTGTTTGTTAATTGGTGTTATTTTGTTATTGTTTAAGGATTAAGAGACAAGAAGGTGGTGTCATGTAGTTATTAATTTGAAGTTAGTAGCATATGTGTTTATGAATATTGGTGTTATTTTGTCCTTCTTTAAGGATTAAGAGACTAGAATATGTGTAATGTAGTCATTGATTTTAAGTTATTATGGATTTTGAATGCAGGGGTGGGGCCATAAAGTTTTTAGGGACGAAGCGACACCACGACAAGTGGCTGAAAGACACTGAGAATTATGTGGTAAAAGGTTGCTTTGCAATGACGGAGTTGGGACATGGAAGTAATGTATGTATGTCAAGGTTGTTAACTGATTTGTGGAATCTTACTATGTTCTTAATTTTTGAACTTTGTGATGGGTTTGTTATTTTTAGGTTAAAGGAATTGAAACAGTTACCACTTATGATTCAAACACTGGAGAGTTTGTTATAAACACTCCTTGTGAGTCAGCTCAAAAATATTGCATTGGTGGAGCAGCCAATGTAAGAAATTTTTCTTTCTTTAAGATTTGGTTAGCAATGTTTGTTGTTCAATTTGATTCCCATGCCATGGGTAGAAATTGTGCTTGCAGCATCTGTGTTTACATAGTTTTTGTTGTTTTGCCTGTTTAGCATGCAACACAGACGGTGGTCTTTTCACAGCTTGGAATTAATGGGAAAAATCAAGGGGTTCATGCATTCATTTGCCAGATCAGGGATGCAGATGGTAAAATTTGTCTTAATATCCGGATAGCTGATTTGGTCATAAGATTGGGTTGAATGGGGTTGATAATGGTTGAATTTGGAAAGAGTTATAAGACCTTTTGTAGTTAAACTGCTCTAGTTTATGTTTGAATGGCCTTAAAAAATTATGCTCTCTATAGTTAAGATGTAACTCAAAAGTTTTGGAATTTTTTCAAGTTTGATAATGTCCGAATCCCCAAGTAGAATTTGTTGAATTCAATTGCTGATGTTTCACCTGATGGAGAGTATCTTAGTGCAATCAGAGACCGAGATCAGGTAATTACCTTACTGATAGATGGCATATTGTTATCTTCTTCTAGCTTAATTTATCTGATGAGATGACTTTCTAAGCTCTTATATATTTGTGTTATTTTTAGAGATTTGCAGCTTTCATGGCCGCTTTAACATCTGGTCATGTAAATATAGCTTCAGCAGTAGTGTACATATACAAGGTAATAATGGATTTTAATTCTGGTCTCCCTTCAGTTGCAAAACTTTTGCAGTTGTATATGATTTTTGGGCCAGGGATGCAGGTAATCCTGAGAAACTTAATGAATTACTGGAAATTAACATTCTTCTCCTTTTAGATTGGCTTATCAATAGCTATAAGGTATGCATTATCAAGACGGGCATTCTCTATTACACCAAATGGACCTGAAATCCTGTTGCTCGATTATGCAAATCATCAACGACGACTATTGCCTCTCCTTGCAAAGACGTAAGCATCTTGATAACTTGTATTGTGACAATTAAATTTTATTGTAACTTTGGGATTAAACTTTTCTCCCTTCTCTTCCCTTACATTTATAGTATCTGGTATGAGCTGAGTATATATGTTACTGGATTTGCCAGTGTGGACACATCTACAAAATTTTCCCAATTGACTCTTATCTGTTTGCAAAGTAAGTAGGGAGTTTGATTCTATTGAAAGTGTATATTTTTCACTTAGTAATGCTAATAAATTTATCCTGATTGCTTTGGTAATATGTGGTATTTGAATAGAAGTAATTATACTGTACCTATCTATTGATGATCTTAGCTAATAAACTAGTGTTGTTATTTCTGCTGCTATCCTCCCCCTTTCCTCCTCATTATTGATTTTGCAGCAGATATGCTATAAGTTCTGCTGCAAACTACATGAAGATGTTATATGTGAATAGGACACCTCTGTCAAACAAAACCATTCATGTTATTTTAAGTGCATTCAAGGCTACTTTCACCTGGCACAATCAGCGAACATTACAGGTCAGGAACTTCAACTACACATCGATTATTTACATTCATGTTAAGTGGTCTGATTCAGACTACTATTCTTTTAGGAATGCTGTGAAGCATGTGGAGGACAAGGCCTGAAGACTGAAAATCATGTTGGTCATTGAAAAGTGAATTTGATGTGCAATCTACTTTTGAAGGGGACAACAATGTCCTGATGCAACAGGTTAATGTCTATGGTCTTCTCTCTTATAAATTATGACAAAGAATTGCAACATATCACTATTAATTGTTTACAAGTGACCTGCATATCTATATACTACATTTTTGTTGGAGACAGGAATAGGTATCAGGGAAAATGTTAGATTCTAACTTACCTTCTTCCGAAATGATATGAATTGTTTAATAGCCTTCCTAAAAGTGTTGGGGCATAAGAAGACGTTTGAACTTGATCTTTTATTGAATTAGTTTATATTTCCTCCATGTTTGACCTTTAGTAGATTATAGATTTTAGACTTCTTAGTACTATATTATAGCCTGCTGTTTATGTAGATTGCATGTTAATAATCCTCTTGTTTCTTTTAATTGAAATTCTGCGTATTGCAATAATTAGTTTGGTTTCCATATTAATTCTGTAAGCTTTACGTACCAATTTGTAGTTTGTTTTGATCAATGGCTAAATATTAATATGGAACTATATTTATACTCAATTTTACTTTCTCCATAAATCTCACTTCGAAATGGCTGTGCATGTTTTTCCATTCCTCCAGGAAATGAAATTTTGCTACTTGCTAACATAGAGAGCTTTAAGGTAACTGTTTCTTGGCCATTTTTCTTTCCTCAAAGATATATGGTTGGTCAACGTAAGGGGATTTTTCTAGTAGCTAGTGATTTATTTGGATACACTGATTGATGTTTATGCAATTGTCCTTTCGTGTTCACTTATTGGTGTGGTTGCTGCTCTGTATGTTGAAGCAGATCATATACCCTAGTTTTGCATTCTAAATATTGTCATTATTTTGGTGGTGTTTGTGGATCATGTTATTATGTGATCAATGGTATGTACTTCTAAAAATAAGGCCATATCACTTGGAATACAAATTTGGGATTCATAGTACTAATAGTTGTATATTAAACATAGTAGTGGCAAATGCATTAAACTGCATACATGTATACAAAAGAATAATTTGAAAATAACTCCTAGATCTTGTGCATTATTTTATGTAGCCAGTAGTATGATTACGAAAGCCTCACTGGTGATTAGCTGACTATTAGGTAGGAGCTGTATGGCTTGCATGTTTGCCATACAGCTTGTTCACTTATGCATTTTCATTTCAGGAACTGCTCTACTAGGCATAATTATTTTGTGTTTGGGTTAATTTTTTACCATTTAAGAATCGGCAGGTTGCTAAGCAAAGGATGCAGACTGGGCAGTTTTTATACTAAGCAACTCTCTTAGAACCAAAATAAAAGGTCTAATATTTTATTATGACAAATTAGAACTTTTTTTCAAAATATAGTTTGAAAGTTTCACATTAGACCAAATTTAACTATCTAATGCAAATTCCTATTTCAAAATTCTAATTAAGGCTTTTTCTGTGTACTTTCTTAACTTCTGTTTTTTCCCACTTTCGTACTCTATTTGACAACACTATATGTATATCTTGCTTCAAGTTATATATAATATGTTTATATATATTCTGCAAAAATAATTTTCTGTTAGTGAGGAAAAATTGCTTTATTGAGTTCAAAGTTTAAGCGTTTGAATGGATTTAATAACAGTAATAAAGAGACTGTTGCATTAATTTCTACCCTTAGGTTTTCCCATTATTACTGGCGCATGCCACTCTGAGAAGCTGGCAATCCGTGTGATCTGCCAGCTAATCAAACACAAATGATAAATGCCTTTGAACAGTCTACAACCCGAGCATCTCCCGGCTTGATCTTTTTGTACTTCTGATCTTCATGAACAGCCTGTTTTTCAGAACTCAAGAATATAAACAAAACGCAGCGTTTTGTTTAAGTAACTAACCCAATTGATAGAAAAATTGCATAAATTTTTATTGACTCTGAAACACAGAAGTCTTCAATTCAAGAGAAAGGACAAATGGTTGTTGATAGAAATTAATTTCGGTCCGTAAAGAATTAAATTCTGCCATAAGTTTGAAGCAAGAACATTGACTTGGAAAAAAAGGAGATAGTGGTCTATGTCAATACAAATGGATGCCAGCTTTAATAAGGATTCAATCTGTTCAAATTATTGCATTGTCCTCCCTCCAATGGGTAAAGGTTAATTTTGGTGTATAAATAATTTGGATGTTTATTAAAATCTTTGGATCTACCTTCTAATCAACAAGTTCCAATTAAATTCTATTATTTTATCTCTTTATAGAGATGATGTCATAGATATACTGTTTCTTTTTGTCTAAAAATTTAAAATTGATAAATTTGGATTTCAAATACTTTAATGCTACTAAGAAATAGTTTCAATTCAGAAAAATGACAATGTGAAATTTGAGATGAAACTTAAAATAGGGATTTAAATATGCAATGACCATGGTTTTAATCTTTTCTTTTAGAAATTTGTTATTATTTACCGGTGAGAGGGATCCAATTGGCAATTGCATTTTTATCCGGTTGAAAAAATAAATAAATAAATTTGCACACAGTTTTAACACAACTATATCTCATCAAAGATTGATTTTAGATTGAAATTTTCATGTCCAATAAAAAACAAAATTATTGATTAAGTGGTAGCCATGACTTGATTATTTTTGTTAAAATTATAAAATCTCCTCTATCAGTTTCCTAGAAACATCACCCTCTCACATGCAAGAATTAGTGGCTAGCTATTTATATCGTAAATGGGACAACTGAGGAGAGACTTGACTCTGAAACATTAAATTCTGCCAATACAATGGAGAAATATATAGCTTGAATTAAATTCTTCCAATACAATTGAGAAAACATTTGATGAATTAATGTGTGTATAGGTGTATAGAAGGACAATAATTGTTGATAGAAATTAATTTCTATCGTAAATGACCCGTTCCATAATTTTTAACCAAGTACTCTAAGTCAATACAGTTGGAAAGCCAGCTAACATTAATTCACAAGTTGATATATTTATTATTTCTTGTTCAAATTTTAGAATGCCCTCATTAATTTCCTGGAAAAAGCCCACACACACATGCAACAATCGGTCTAGAAATCTGACATGGTTAGTAGATATTATAATGCCTAATAATCATCTAGAAGGTCAGTTCCAAACTGATTTTCTATTAGTGAGGAAAAATTGCTCTATTGAGTTCAAAGTTTAAGTGTTTTAATGGATTTAAAAACATAGTCAACAAGATATTGTTGCTTTACAAAATTTTGGATTTCAAACACTTTATGGCTTTGTTTTTTTCTCCTGTTACTTGAATTACAATCAGAAAATTAACACTAACCACCCTTGTAGTTAACTCTGTCTAGAGATCTCTAACGGATAAGGGCTAACTAGGTAATTTTACTGCAATTCTAAACACCGGATGTTAACTAATGAGCGAATACAACCAATTGTTTATAAACATGAACTTCAGTACAAGCTGGCAATTCGTGTGATCTTTCATAATCCAATTTTTAACCAGTCCAAAATGCAACAAATTACTCTTACATTAGTTGGTAGACAAAATAGGTTATTTTAGTGATCCGTTGTTTTTATCGATCGTAGAGACAATCAGTTCTATTTTTAACCCAATTGATAGAAAAATTGCATAAATTTTTATTGACCTTGAAACACAGAAGTCTTCAAGTCAAGAGAAGGACAATGGGTTGTTGATAGAAATTAATTTCGGTTCGTAAAGAATTAAATTCTGTCATAAGTTTGAAGCAAGAACATTGACTTGGAAAAAAGTCAAGAGAAGGGCAATCGGTTGTTGATAGAAATTAATAGATTACTAGTGCCACAGTGTGGGATTTTAAATATTAATGTAAAGCCCTTAACATATTTTTTTCTTATAGAAAAACGAGATTATTATTTTAACGTGTTGTGCCATAAGTGTTAAGCAATTACATTGACTTGGAAAAGTGAAAGTGAAAACCGGTCAATGCCAACTAAAATTATAATCTTTAAAATAAAAAGGGAAAAAATTAATAAGAAAAACTATTTTTTATATTTTTAATTTATAATTTATAATTTTGTTAATTTAGATAACATAAAACTATAAGCTAAAATTTAATGTTTCTTTTTTTTACCAATTGATATTAAATGTCTATCTTGATGCTTAGAGACAGAGAGTTTATTAGAGTATTAATACATAAAATTTAGAGTATTAAAAAAAAGGAAAAAAAAAAAAACTTATTAATGGAAAAGACAAGGAAATCCAAACATAAGTTGATGCCTCTTTGTATAAATAGCGTAGAAGTAGTTTGTTGTGAGTCACAAAGCTTGAGTGTATTAAGAGATGGATTGTAAGTGGTCTTGGGTGTTGCTAGTAATGATGTTGGTCTCTTTAGGAGAGGGGTGTTGGGAGGAAGAGAGAATTGCTCTCTTGCAACTTAAACATTTCTTTCCTAATCCTTATGGTCTTTTTCACAATTCGGTGGCTTCAGAGTGTTGTGGATGGGAACGTGTTGCGTGCGACAAAAACACTGGCAGAGTCATCAAACTCGATCTTTCTTTTGCAAGGGATTCGAATTTGAAAGAGTATCTAAATGCTTCTTTGTTTTTTCCCTTCCAACAACTATAATCCCTTGACTTAAGTTTCAACAATATAGCTGGTTGTATTGACAACGAAGGTCAATTGTCTTCCTCCCTTCAACTTTATTATTTCTACATTTAGGTTCATATTTAATTTCCTGTAATTTCTTTGCATCTAGCTAGTATCATATGATTTTAATAAAATGATTTCACATTATTAAAAATTCCTCAGAAATCTCTCATTTACAATTAAATTTGAGGATATTTACATATTTTCAAACTCTTAAAAGTTATATTCTTAATAGATATTCAATCAACTGGATTTATCTGCATAAATTCAATCAATTAGACTTGTATGCATATTTAATCAAAATATTGGAAAAGATCCCCAAAAATATTAAAGTTGGAATTTTACTTTTACTTATTGATTTATGTTTTCAATATTTTGTGATACATTATATGATAATATGCATGAAACAATTTATTCGATTGAAAATGATTGAGTATTTGTAGGTTTGCTATCAAGGTTGAGTAACTTGGAGGAATTGGATTTAAGCTATAACAACTTCAACAGCAACATTTTATCATCTCCAGCTGGTCTCTCCTCATTAAAGTATTTGTATCTAAAAGATAATAGATTTAAAGGAGTTGTTAATGTTGAAGGTAATTAGCTAGTTTCTTATTATCTTAATTTCAACCATTTTTTTTTTTTGTGAATTTCTGGTAACTGGACTTTTAAATTATATATATGAAAGAGTTTAACCTTGCAAAATTGTTTAATCTTTTCCTACAATTACATTCTTTGAAGGTGTTGGACATGGTTTGGAATAAGATTTGACCAATTTGTATTTAATTACGATAGTCTTAACTTTTGTGAGACTCTTATATCAAGGGAAAACGTGAATACTTTTGTACAATTATTCTTATATTAAAAATGAAAAAAATATTTTTTTTTTATGTTAATGAAATATTAAATTAAATGGATTTTGACATTATTAACTAAAAAATGTAGGGTAAAATAAATTTCTTGTGTTCTATGAATTTTGTTTTAAAATTTCCAAAATATAATTTTTGAGTTCAATTTTTTTATATATGTATTTACTAATTTATCCTTATATTCATATTAATGTAATTATACATAGCTATTATGTTATTATATAATTATTTTTGTTATAGTAATTACTATATTAATTGACGTCAATTATGGTTATAGTATTAAACTATTTTATTTTAGGAATCATTTCATTAATTGCCTAATAATTAAGGTAAGTATTAATTACTGTATTCTTATATTTGTTTATTATTTAATTAATTGACCTAATATTTACTAATTTAACCTTATATTTATTAATGTAATTATATATAGCAATTATGTCATTATATAGTTATTTTATTTTAGTAATTACCATATTAATTCACGTTAATTATGGCTCTAGTACTAAACTACTTTATTTTATGAATCATTTAATTAATTGACCTAATAATTAGGGTAGGTATTAATTACTTTATTTAAACATTAATTATAAGTTAATATTATGAATTTAATAGAAAATATAAACACAATTATCTTAATATATAAGTATATAAAAGAAAAAGAAAAAAATAATGATTACCAGTAGTGTCGATCGCCAGTGACCGGTGCCGGAAAATAGCAAAGTCACCTGAGAGTGTCCGATGACACCGCCGGCACCAGAGTGTTGCTCGCGAAACGATCTATCGTTGTATGTAAGAATAATTAGCAAATAAATTATGTTTTGGCCGTACGTTGAGAAGAAGATAAGGGTCGCCGTTTCTCTCTCCTCTTCTTGTGGCCAAATGCTGCGTTTTTTTTTTTTTTTTTTTGGTGGGCATAATCTAGATATGTAGATCGTTACAAGAGTGTCGTTCTGATATTCGTTTTGTCTCCGAAATCACTCCATGACGTCGCAGGTCACCAGCCATGGGTTTATGTTGTTGAAAATGATTACCAGCGTTGGTGACCATTGATTCTACCGGTGTAAATACTCTTTTAATATATTTAATTATTAAATATAATAAAAAGATTTTTAGATTTGTTTGTAGTATAATATTGAAGGTAATTAGCAAGCTTCTAATTCTCATAATTTCAACTTTTTTTTTCACAATATAATTGAACTGTTTAAATTAAATATATAAAATTGTATAATTTTGTAAATTTTTTTTACTGTTTCCAGGTTTGAGTAACTTGGAGTTAATCGATTTTAAGTGGTAACAAGCTCAACAATAGCATATTATCATCTTTGGGTGGTCTTTCTTCATTAAAATATTTGTATCTAGAAGATATTGGATTGAATGGAACTACTGATATTGAAGGTAAGTTTGATCAAATTCCTCATGTCTTCTTAGGGAGTTTTTAATTAACTTTGTTTCATTTTTTCCCAGGATTACAATCCTTGGAAGACTTAGAGAGGCTGGACATGAGCTCGAGTAGGATTGACAAATTTGTCAACTCCAAAGGTATTCAATTCATTCCACAACCATAGGCCCATAACTAAACTGAAGTAATAATATTTAATGACTTTATTTTTTAATACAAAGACAATATTTGAGACTGTTATACTAAGTGATGCATAGAACTGCTGTGTACAATTATTTTTATATTATCATTTTTTAAAATAAAAATGAAAAATCAAATTTTTATTCTGTTGTGTATTTGAAAATAGTTTTCGTATTATTGAAATATTAAACAACAATGTTGTAGGGTATAGTTTGTATATGAGTATTATCTTTAAAATCAAATGCATTTGACAATTTTAACTTGGAAATGTAGGGTAAATTAAAAAAAAAAAAAAAAAAGATTTTCTATGTACTATAAATATTATTTTGAAAATTACAAAACATAATTCTTGAGTTTAATTTTCTTTTTTTTTTTTTTTAAGAAAAAAAAGTTTTGAATCTTGAGTTTAAATCTTTAGACTCCAACTGTGGATTTTGAGAGTAAAGTTGCAAAAACTTAAAAGAGAGCTTGAGAGAGAACACGAAAGTTTCATTTACTAAAACTGAAGAGTACAAAATGTAATTGACTTTTTCTTTATACAAGTGAAGAAGTTTAGCTCTGTTTCTAGAAACAAAAAGAAGCGTGAGAGAGAAGACATTTATTAACTGACAAAAAAGGGCAGTGTTTTAGACTTAAGTCTAGATTTGCCTTACTAACACCTGCTAGCAAAATATTTTTATCATTTTCTTGAATTTGAAAAATATGAAAACTGAGTTTTAGAAACAATATATAATCTTATGGATTAAATGAATGAAACTTCAATGCACAATAAATTCCTATGTAAAATCATTTCCTTGTATCATGTTAAAGATTGTTAATTATAATTCAGTTTTTTAATTTACAGATTATAGAGGCTTGAAGAAGTTGAATGCCCTTGATCTAAGCGATGGTATTGAAACCATTGATGCAACTATTTTTCTACAGTCAACATTGAGGTTGTTCCCATCCTTAAAGACACTTGACCTTTCATTAAATAGTTTTAATCGAACAATGATTACTCGAGGTAAGAGATAAGTTAAAGTTATGTTGTTGAAACAAAGTTGCTGACAATTTGTCAATTACTTACCTAGCATCATTTAAATTTGTTGTACTGTTTTAACAGAGTTGGCCAATTTGACCACCTTGGAAGAATTGATCTTGGATACGACAAAGATCCATATAAGTTTTCTACAAGCCATTGCAACTTCTACTTCTTTGAAACATTTGTCAATGAACTTTTGTGAACTTAATGGCATCTCACAAGTTCAAGGTAAATTCAAGATTAGTTTCATTTGCATTAATTCATATATAAGATAATGTTTAAACTTAATCCTAGATATTAAAATTTGTTTTCAATTTGGGGATCAAACACCTCTTATTGTTCTCAATGATTAATCTGTTATCAATGAAATTTTTGTACATATAGAAAATTTATATTCTAAGTCAGATGTAGAAAAAATGAAATGTTTACAAAAATGAGATAAAATATTAATTTCTATACATATTGAAAATTAATTGTTCTTTTATTATAATATTCTAGATTTGGGAATTCTAAAAATGAGATCAAATATTTATATTTTAATCGACCATGCTTCTAATTAGCCTTAAATGTTGGCCATAAAGTATTGAGAAGAGTAGTAACTTTCCTTTTTTGGAATGGATTGGATTGAATTCATTTTACTATTTAAGTCCACCTCATTTAATCTTTAAAAATAACAGAAATGTGGGGTATTCTACAAAAAAAATAAGTAGAATGTGCAGTTGAGCTTAATTTTTTTTCTTTTTTGATAATTTAATATGGTTTTTAATTTCAAATTTTGGAACATTTGAGTTATATGAAAATAAAAAGAACTTTTAAACTTTATTGTTTTCAATAGGTAGATAAAACACTTACTGGTGTTCTCAATGATTTACATAGAATATGAACAAAATTTTATATGCATAGAATATTTATGTATATTAAATGGTAATTTTGCTTTCTATTAAACTGTGGGTAAGAAATTCCAAGAATATTTATATTTTATATTTTAAGAGAGTAAGCATTTACCTAGCCCTAAAATCTATATATTTGCCATACGTTATTCTAAGTGGAACTTTACTATTCAAGTCCACCCTATTTAATCCTTAACAATAACTTAATTTACTTTTAGAAAAGTTAATATGGTTTTTAATATAATAGTTTCATAATTTCAAATTTTGGAACATTTTTGCTCATGAATATTCACAAAAATTCATGTCAATATGTGTAGGTCCTATTGAATTCAAGAATTTAGAAAGTTTATTTATGAACTGGACTATTTTTAACAATAACTTTCGTCAAATCATCAGACCGATAACTACTCTAAAGAAGTTATCATTGCATAATTGTGGACTCAATGGCACATTACATGATCAAGGTTAGTGATTTTCTCACTCGTCTTTTTCTCTTCCATTGATCATGACTTATTCTTTCTTTTATGATTCTTAATGCCTTTTTTTTTTTAATTAGCATGATGCTATTAATCGCATTTATGTTATAAAATTAGATAAAAAAATTTGAAATTATAAGCATATCTAAAATATTATGCTACACAATAAAATCCACCGTATCAAAATACCATTTATTGTAATAATTGTATGTTGTTAAAAAAATGATGGCAGATCAAGAAATTACAAAAAGTCTGATTTTCATTATCATAAACAATAAAGAAAAAAGGAAGTTGATTCTTTTCTTAGATCAAATGGATACATTTGCAATAGATAAAAAAATATAAAGAAACAATTTACAAAATTTATGATTTATTACAAAAATCACTTACATTTTTAGGCTGAGGTGAAATTGAAAAGTGAGAAAATTGATATTAGACATATATATATATATCAGCTATAATGCTTTACGGGATACTTTGCCTTCGTGCTTAGCTAATTATATTTTGATAATTCAAGGAAATGTTTTATTTCAGGTTTGTGTGAGATGGTGCATTTAGAAGAGTTAAATATTGGCTACAATACTTTACGGGATACATTGCCTTCATGCTTAGCCAATTTGACTTCCCTTCAATCATTAGATATATCTTCCAATCAAATTATTGGAAACCTCTCAGGTTTGTGTGAGATGGTGCATCTAGAAGAGTTATATATTGACAATAATACTTTACAGGATACATTGCCTTCATGCTTAGCCAATTTGACTTCACTTCAATCATTAGACATATCTTCCAATCAAATTACTGGAAACCTCTCTTCATCTCCCCTTAAAGATATGACATCTCTTAGAGTCCTCCGAATTTCAAACAATCTCCTCCAAATCCCAATTTCACTCTCACCACTCTACAACCTATCAAAACTCAAAGAATTCGCGAGCTACAGTAACCCGATATATATAGAAACAATGCCACATTCTTTGACCCCAAAATTCCAATTAAATTCCATTTCTTTGTCTGGTTATGGATATGGTGCTACATTTCCAAGATTTCTTTATCATCAATATGATTTGCATTACGTTGATCTGTCTGACATCAAATTGAATGGAGAATTCCCAAATTGGTTGATAGAGAACAATACAAAATTGGGAGGACTTTATCTATCAAATAATTCTCTTTCTGGGCCTTTTTTATTGCCAACACATCCTCACATGAATTTATCAGTATTAGATATCTCCATCAATTCCTTCAGTGGACAAATTCCTATTGAAGTTGGCGCATTTTTCCCGAGTCTATGGGCGTTAAACATTTCCAGAAATGCTTTGAATGGCAGCATTCCCTCTTCTTTTGGAGATATGAGCTTATTGGAAATACTGGATCTATCACACAATCAGTTGTCTGATGAAATACCTGAACATTTTGGAGATATGAGCTCATTGATAAGTTTGGATCTATCACACAATCAGTTGTCTGGTGAAATACCTGAGCACTTAGCCATCGGTTGTTTGTCACTACAACATCTTGTGTTATCAAACAACAGTTTGGAAGGTCCTGTATTCTCCAAAATAATTAACTTGACAAACTTGGTGTCGTTATACCTGAATAGTAATAACTTCATTGGAAAGATCCTATAAATGTTGTCTAATTGTTTTTCACTATGTCGAGTGAGCTGTGAGCTGTGTCCATGACTGTCAAGTATATATGCCAGTGAGCTATGTAGTGATAAAAGTTCACGTGGGATCTGAAGAAAGGAAGGAAAAAAAGTCAAATAGAGAGATTTTGAAGTAGTTAATTTTGCGAATTCCACGTATTCTTTTGTGTAAACAAGATATAATATTACATTTTACAATTGATAAATTGAAAATTTTATGACATTATCCATGGTATAAAAACTTTAGCCAACCAACAGGAATTTATTATTTCTAATAATGTTAATGATCAACAGGAAAAGCAAAGCACCCAACTCTCTAGAATGAAGCTCNAAGCTCACTGCAACCTCCACCATGTTTACTTTAATTACTTTTCCTAAGTCATTGGGTTGATATCAAACCAAGTTGATTATAATAATCTGTATGTAATAACTTGGATTTAAAGAAAAACACAATCGATTACAAAAACAAGAGATAAAACTAACCAAGTGTTTCACTTGCCAATCTTGAAGATAGTTCAGATTTGAAGTTGGTACATGAAGCCAAGTTGTTCATGCATCATTAGGCAACATGGACTTTATTTCGGGTTCATAAATTTGATCATCACCATCAGTATCTATTTCAGCATTTTTATGTTTAGCCCTGAAAATATCACAGTCATGGCAAAACCAATCACCTTCAGGTACAGTAAAATAGACTATCATCACTGGTGCCCTAGCACACACTACACTTCACATGGGCACAAGGATCAAAAGGCCCAACTGTTGCATTTCCAAAATGATGGTAAACCTGCAAAACTAAAATATATTTAAAAATACAGTACTCATAGACAAAAAAATATTTGGCATCTGAGGAAAAAACAATATACTTCTAATGTCAAATTTGAATTAAAAATCCAAAATCAAGCATTGCATCAAACTCTTTTCTAATGTCCGGAAAAAAAAATTTGGCAACTACAATTATCTTTGACCATGCCAAAATTGATATATGATATACAAACTAAATTTTTTTCAGGTTGAGCACTTAACAAACCCAAACCAAATTATGGAAATATGCAACCACAGAACAACTAACACCTGTAAGACTCACAGTCTCCCTTTAAACAAATGAAAGACAAATTCAGTGCGATGTTGTTTCAATTTTTCTTCATTTTTCAGCAAGGATTTCACCAATAAGGACTTTCTAAGATATGACACTTGTGTAATCAAATTTATCAGATATTAATAGCTCAAGTAATTAATGCAGATAAGCTTACATACTTGAAAATACATACCTGGAATGCGTGAACCAGTCCAAAGATTTCTATTAATTATCTAAGTGTTTCATCACAACCACCACTGCAGCCTAATCACATGTATAGGAAATTCAGCAAGAGATAAAAGCTTCAGATTCCACAAAACTATATTAATCTTTAAATATTGCCCGCTGAGTGAAAATAATAGTATGGAGTACGTACCTAAATGCATGTACTAAATGAAAACTATTATAATGAACTTCTAATTAAAATTAAAATAAAATAAAAAAAAAATTAATGAAAGCACCTTATACCATTTGATTTCAAAATCTCCTATGCTTAAAAATTAATGACCTTCTAGCCACAAGTGTTGTTCTAATTCAATAGGAATGCCACTGCTGTTATTACAAATTTAATTAGTATCCCACCTCTTTTTTACTACCCACCACAGAAGAAGGCTTCCATACAAACTGAACTCTTGAGTCCTGAGAGCTATCTCAAAATAAGCAAAACTGGAGCACTCACCATAATCCTGTCTTATATATCATAATTTAACTTCTCCATGATTTGGGCCATTCGAGGATGTGATTCATCTCCGGCAAGAAGTATGTGCACTTTGTTTTTGACCTCAATCCAACAACAGTCGGGGCTCTCCCTCAAACCCATTGCTTTCATCATATCTCTTTTTTATCATATCCCTCAAGCATTTAATTCCATTCCTTGGCTCTGGAATTGCCTAAAGACCTCCAGTGCATTGTGAACAAGACCATTCCTACAGAGACCCGTAACAAAAGCACTGCAAGCACTTACATCCAAATTTTCCATTTCATGAAACGCTTTGGACATCTTCCACGTACACTCACACTTTAAGTTGCCCACAGCGTACATATCAATAAGTGAACTACTAACGCACTTGTTCTCCAATAAACCCTCCTTAATCACAAAACCATGAATCCGAATCCCAAGTTTGGGATTCTTCAATCGCCCACAGTGGAGAGAACACTAGAAACACTGTCCTCCTCAAGCGTAAATCCTTCAAAATGCGTCCTTTGAAACAAAAGAACTGCCTCTTCATAATGTCCACTATGATTAAACCTTGCAATCATACCATTCCAAGACAACACATTGGGTTCGACTCTTAAACGACCCATCTCGTTAAAGATTTTTTCGCTACATCCACACACCCTTGTTGCGCATAAGCCACAAGCAGAGCACTAAAAGTTTTCACATCCGGTTGGGATAATCTATCAAACACTTTGTGAGCGTCCCCAATGTTCTGACATTTAATGTACATATAAATCAAAGAAGACTGAACAAACGAATCTAAATTAAACTTGTATACAAACACCATTGCATGAACTTGTTTTCCAGTTTCCAATGGCGACAATCCCGTGCAAGCCTTAAGGATATTAGGCAACAAGTAAGTATCAGGTGCCAAACTGTGAGAGAGCATTTAAGGGAATACACGGAGTGATTGAGTAAAAAGATTTTGTTTCGAGTGGGCGTAGATAAGAGTAGAGTAAGAAAAAGTTGTCGGCTCAAGGGTAGAAGAAAGGATTTGGTTTGCGTCATCGAAGTCTTGGTGATTTGCATATTGAGACGGAAACTCTGTTGCGAGATCTATGTGACGCCGGTTTTGAGAATGTGAGCATGCGCTTGCTTTGTCTATGATAGAGATGAATTGAGTGAGTTGAGGGTATGAAAGATTGAGCGTTGAATGTTTTCGAAGTGAGGAAGAGCTTGTTTTCGAAATGGAGCATTATGCCTGCAGTAGATAAATTACATCATCAAATGAACCAAATCATGGAGAAAAATGCTATGCAATCGCCATTTTTTAGAGTGGTTTTATTCACCCATTAATGGAATAAAAAACCCCATTTTTTGGTAATTTTTGTAATTACAAATTTATCTTTGCAATNCCGGCTCCTCCCATGCCAACAATGGGTATTACAACAAAATTATTGTCACCTGATTCACATGTGGACATCATATTGATTATTTTGGCTTTATCCCCATCTCTACCATAAACAGCAGGTTCAATTGGCAGACATGTGGTGGGTGGAAGTCTTTGCCGTTCAGAAGTTGATGACCCTCCAGCAATCTTCTCCAATCCAAGATCAATTCTTTGCTTACATAGATCGTCCATCCGGCGAGTGATTTCTTTCATCTTGGACCCCATGCTAACATTGAAGTTGATAGCACTTAGGCTCCAAGTATGGAAGCAAGCAGGGATGAAGCTCCGAACCTTACTAGTGCTAGCCTGATCTTCCGCCACCAACTTGTTCCCTAAAGCATCAGTTGCAAATTCATCCAATATATCCTCCACATCATAGGCCAAATCTCGGAGATCATCCAGCCACATCTTCACAGCCCCGTCTGTCAGTTGCTTCTCCTCTGCGTCGTGGAGCACTGCTTCAATCATCTTCAACGTTTTTTTCCACTTTTTTAGCTTAGAATCGACCCCCTCCCGACGTGCAAAATTCAGCAACTCCCTGGACGCCAGTCTGTCGAACAGCACCTGAAGGAACGCGGACAGAAAGAGCTCTCCCACAGGCATGGTTTCGTTTTTGAAGAAGAACAATAACTAAAGATTATCACACAGAGATTACTAAAGAACAAGGAAGAGATCGAGATTTTTTCTCTGATTCTATGGAAGGCCGTGTGAGTTGTTCGAAAGAAAGGTACAAAACGATGATAATTCTAGAGTATGCGTAGATTCCACTCCACAATAATAAAGTTGATACAGGCCATTACTGACTAGTTTTGCCGGCATTTCTTTATTATTATGATTTTTAATATTTTTAATTGCTTCCAGGATTTGCTGAAATGAAGCCTTAAATTGTATTGGGTTTCGCGGTTAGTACATAGCACTGTTGGGCTTGGGTTTCCCTCATGTGAGGGTGGCCCAATAATTGAGAGAGAGCCCAATTTTAGTTAGAAAGCCTCTTTTGTTTTGAATGGTGGAGAACGGTAGAGATTGAATTTGGAGTAGATTTGCCACAGTAAGTTTTGTGTGAACAGTAATTCTGGTTGGTGAAATTTCTCCATTTTCTTGAGAAATTGTTAGTGTCCAAGAAAATTTGTTCTTGAGATTGATGTTGATTGTTTGCCTCTAGTTTTATCTAGAGAGAACTACTATTCTACAAGAGTAATGTTAGGTCTATAACCCACTTTGATAATCTTTCCTCACAACTCATGATGTCACAGTTCATAATTGATTAGTTCGCAAATAGGTTCCAAATCATGTCTGCTTATTTGCTAATTGATCAATTACAAATTGTCACGTCAAAGGTTGTGAGAGAATGTTGTGGACTTAGCATTATACATTGTACAACCGTTTTGTTGATGGTGGAAATTTGGGTGACGGAATGCCATGGTTTTTACCTCTGGAAGGTTTTCCAAGTAAAACTTGATTGTGTTGTTGTCGTGTATGTTTTACTTTGAACTCTACTGAATTGCTTTCTAAATGATTCACACAAAGAGGGAGATTGGGTGGTCTATTTTTCCCATCAAGCAGACAAGCACCGCACAAGTCGAATGAATTAGAATTTTTAAAATGTTCTTTCCACTATTTCAATGTTAATTATCCTGGTAAAACATCTACTTATATTGAAAATTCATTAATGATAAAAATATGTATCACTTCAGAAAATTAAGTAATAAAACTCTAATTTTATAAATTATAAGATTTACATCAATGCCATAGCATTTTTTAATGATAGTATTTTTCTAATGAGATTCTCCGGGATATGACATTGATATTTGATATAAATCTTATAAAAGAGAAACAACTTTTTCCCACTCAAATAATGGTTTAATGACACTCACCCACCTACAGACTTTTAAAATATTATTTTACTACCCAAATTTATATTTTGTTTCCTATTCCAACATTGTTGTGATCCCATACCAACACCATTTTCTATCCCGATCATCACTCACCAAAACCCCTTAAACCATACTACGCTAGAAATTGAGCTATTAGGGTTTATGCAACTATCCCTCTCAAGTCAAATTTCAATCAATCTCAACCACCAAAAGACTCATCGGCCTTCCCTCTTCAAAGCTCCAACAGTCTACACCGAGTTTGCTCAAAATTTGCCGCTAGAATATAAATTTGGATAGTAAAGTGGTATTTTAAAAATCTATGGATGGGAAAATGTCATTAAATCATTATTTGGGTGAAAAAAAGTCCTTAACTCCTTATAAAATTAGATTTTTTATGAAAAAAGAAGGGAGGGTTGTCACTCATGCATGGGTCATGAACAAGTTTATTTTTATTCCAATTTCAGTTTTAATCTTTTTTATGTAAAAGTCGTTAACTCCTTATAAAATATGTATATATCTTGAGTTCACTAATGTATGATCAACTTCAACTTTATTCCAATTTCAGTTTCAATATTTTTGATGTAACTCCAAAAGTGAGTCAGCTGCAAGAAAGCCATTCGCACATTGTTGAACAAGTTTTAAAGTAGGTAAATCATCGGAAAAGGTCATGTTCTGGAGGCGGAGAACCACTCTCGCAAAACTTGATTATGCAACCTGCTGACGTGCAAATTTCTTGTAACCGATGATTGATCTCCTTCTGCTTCTCCAAATCAGTGGCATAGTCCTCAAAACAAATGATTGTAACTCTCTCCAAAAATCTTGCATTCTCAAGCACACATTTTATGAAACGATCGTCCATGACATCCAAATCAAAATATGAGATACTAACAGTTTTGAGGGAAGACGTTAAACAGAGCGGTAAATCTGCCAAAAAGGAATGATATCTCGGCAGTAGAACCTGCATAAAAATTGCAGCAAATTTTATTACTTCCCGAAAAGGAGGATATAGATTTTGGAAATTTTAATTTTAAATAACTACCTGAGGAATCTCAAGAGATTCTAGATTAGGAGATTGTTGAAGAATAGTCTTTAACACTTGATGATTTGTATAATCAAGCTCCCCCCAAATCAGTTTCAAATGAGACAAGCAATGAAATACTGGAAGACGAAATTGGAAATTTTCTTCATAAGAGAGATACTACTTGGCAAACACAAAAACAAAAGAAATTAATGAGATAAGTTGTTCATGTTATGTCTTCTCAATGAACATAAATAATTAGCTAAAGAATGTTATCATATCTCAAGTATATCATTTGACAGAGTAGGAAATTTGACATGATGAATTCCAAGCATGAGTTTTATTGCATGTCGAGCCATAATTTCCTTAGCCCACTGTTTCGAAATTTGTTCATCGATGTATGCATAATTTAGTGAAGACAAATGACATGGTAAAAGTTCTATTGCTGCACAATTTATGCATTTGAGAGAGCTCAAATTTTCTGCATAAATTTCTATAACATAATCCTCTAATGGCTTTAAAGAGGAAAGTTCGTGACAAACAACCAATGTCCTTAGAGTGGGAATAGATATGATGATTTTCTTACAGTTATTCCAACTGTCTATGTGTAAAGCCAACTATTGGAGGGCTGGACAGCCAGAGAAAAGTTGTTCGAGAAGTCGAGCGGATAGACCACCTAGAACTCGTAAACGCAAAGTTCTAAGTTTCGGGAGTTGTATGGATTTAGGAACCTTGAAACTGAAATTCAATTTCAATATGCTAAGTGATTCGGAAGTAAAAAGGTCATCAGGCAACATTTGTGAAACAGGGAGAGAAAGATCAAGCTCTTGAACCTTAAGATTTACTGTAGTAGAGACCTATGAATTAACACGAGATAGACCAATACTCTTATCCTTCAAAATGAGACTAAATTTTCTTATACATGGAGCACTATGAAGGAAGAGAATTGTTTCTAGAGAATGGAAAAAGCCTGTCTTCAAATCTGGCCTCGATATTTAGTCTCATAAAAAACAATGTCAAAAATGGAGGTCAGAAGAGATTTCCATCTTTTTGACAGTGCTGAAGACTGATTCAATCTTCTAAACCTTGTGAGAACAAATCAAGGCGAAACCCTAATCCTCCAGGATGTTTCAGCTAATGTCTTTCACTGTTATACACTTAATATAATTGTATTAAAAAAAAAGAGAAATTGAAGAAGAAATCTCATCTTAATCACGAAGAAATAACTCGGATTTGTCCTGTCCTTCTAGGATGAAAAAGAGACCACAATCCTGACAACTTCAAAGTTCTACCCAGACGGGATTTAATAGAAAAAAAAAAAAAAATACAGTATATAAATTGGTGCAGAATTTGGATAGGCACTAGATACGCGGGCACTAGAGAATCCAAGACAAAAGGTTCCAAAGAAAAACTTTGTAAATTTTATTGTTATGACCCTATTTATAGTTGACTAATCCTAATACAAATTAGACTCCTAATAGAATAAAATCAACTTGGAATAAAGGATGAAAAATAGGAAAGCTTGTCCTACATCATAGACATGATATCCTGGTTGAACTTCAAATTCTTATATACGAATATTATTATAAGAATAATCCTGGTTTTTTCGGAAAAACAAACAGCACAAGGTCACTAAAAGAAATCTTTCTTCAAAGCCATTTCCTCGCCAATATCTGTACCCCAGGGTGAAACAAGACGACACTCAATCTGCAATACAGTTCAAAATCCAAGGCTATCTGTGGTTATTCTGCTTCTGGATGGCACTCCACAGGTATTTAATTATTTTATTTCAGTCATTGAATTTGTATTTATGCTTCTTGTTTTTTACTGTTTATTTGACAGTTCTATTTCTTAATTGTACGTCCATTTGAGGACCAAAAGACAATGATGTATGCAACTTCTACTAGATGCGGTAATTTAATTCAATTTTAACTTTTGTAATTATCTCTGGAACCATCCTGGCTTGGGATGATAATCGTAAGTTGCACTATTTTATGTGTTTCTCAAGTTTTGCATGATGTATTGCTCACCTCCTGTCTTCGTATATTAGCAGCAGGGCAGACTATGTAAAGTACTGATCGTCAGAGGAAAAAGATGAAGCCGCTGGGTTTAAGATTATACTGCTCTTTCTTCTCATCAGATTTTTAAGGAATAACTTATGTTCGGAAATTACATACCAATTTCATTGGAGATGTGGAGACTGCAACCACTATTGTTCTGGATCAGACGGGCAGGTAGGCCAAGCTAGGAGAATGATGGCGAATCAAAGCTAAACTCCAGATTGCACGGGGCCAATTAGAAAATGCCATAGAAACATTTACACATCTGCTTGCTGTTCTCAAAGTTCTTATGACAAGCACGGAAGAATTGTCATTAGGTATATTATGAATTTTATATGTATATATGGTCTGTAATTCGGGGGCATGTTACTTTTTATGAGATTGCATTTAGCTGACAGCTCACGTCACTATCCTCAGAAGTTTAATTGGACAATTGTTTGATTAATTATTTTCTTCATTTGTTTTCTTCTCACAGAAAAGGGCAATCACGATAGGAGTATAGAAATGGAAACATGGGACTATCTAATGAATGTATAGACCTGGTCTGAGTAAGTGAAAGCTGCGAATGACTCTAAATATGCGACTAGAAGAGAAGGTTGTGAATGCAGCGGTTGATGCTATTAAGGTTTTCAAGGCAGAGATAGAATATAAAAATGGTGTAAACCCTGAGCTTGTGCAGTTTGTTGAATTGTCATCATTGAAGAGAAGACCTAGGAAAGGGGAGAACGAGATTGAAGATGGTGAAATGGAATCGCACATGTTATCAGGCCAAATTCTATTCACTGATGATGATTACATGATGGCCACTGAAGTTGAAGTTGACGCCAAGATGGTGGCCTGCTAAGGCAAGAAATGAATCTGGTTGGCTAGCTCCCTTGGTGAAACTAAAGATGAGCTGTTGTTCAGCTTTTAAAGACCAGAAGCAAAGGTGTTGGGTGAATTCCTCTGGGTTAATTGGTGATTAGTGTAGTTGTTTTGCATTTGAAGAACCAGAAGCAATTATGTTGGCTTGAAATTCCTTTGGTGTAATTGGAGAGAGCCAATGCTTTCTTATTTGGGCAGCATGAACAAATTGAGGCAGGGAACGATGGGTCTTATGCCTTGAAGAAGAAATTGATTTTCATTGGGGCAGCACGAACGAATTGAGGCAGGGAGGATGAGTCTTAATGGGACGTGGAGTATGGCTTTCAAATCCAAGGCTATCTATCGTTATTCTGCTTCGGATGGCACCCAAAGTGTATTCTAAGAAACTCGATGCACTGTTTTAGATAATTATTTCTGAAGTAGTTTTCCTCTTACGGGTCTGGGCAATCACTAAGAAATGGAAACAGACACTATCTAGCTAATTGGACAGTTCTAAGGAGGAGAAGGCTGTGAATGAAGGGAAATGTCTGTGGAAGAGAAGGCTGCGAATGGAGAGGTTAATGCTTTCAAGGATTGAAGAAAGAGAGAAGAGAAACAATGTTTACACCCTGAGCTGGAGCATGCCGTTCAATTCATCAGTCATAGAGTGAAGGCCTGGAAAGGGGAGAAGATGGTGACATTGAATACAACACGTTATCAGGCCCAAATTTTTCTAACAAAAAATTAAAAAATAATAAAATAATACTTAAAAAAAACATAATATGGAACTTGTGCGGGGAATTTATTAATGGTCGTTCGGATTCACGGAATGACATCATATATTGGTAAGATTTTGTCTAAAGCCTTGTTATCTATCGTCCTTTATGTTCTTGACAGGAATCTAACCATCAGAAGAAAAATGAAGGATGCATATGCGAAAGACCAAAAGTAATGATGTATGCAACTTCTTCTCCGTATTCGTACATCCATTACACCTCTGCTTGCTGTTCTCGAAGTTTCAAGTTCTTATGACAAACGTAGGGTGGGAAGATCTCTTAAGGTATTTTTTCTTATTTTAATTTTTTTTATAATCTATTGTTATTCTCTGCATAAATATAATATGATTTTTCGAATAATTATAGTTGAAACTTTGAATGACAGAAGCAAGAATTCCCAAATTCCATAATAAATTCGTAACCTACTCCCTTAGATAACCGATTACGTATAAAAAGAGTTTGTATGAAGAGAACTTGTCATATCTCTGTGATCAAATGAATATATGAGCTGTTACTGGCTCAATGATTAAAAGCTGTTTTGATCTAACTTTGTCTTAAAGAAATATTTTCTGGTAACACCACGCGTTGGGTAAAAGAGTTTACATTCAACATTTAATATAATCAGTCTAATTTCGATCATTTTCCTTCTCTTTGTCACCCTCTTCTCTTTCTTATGCATCTTACGATATCTTCTTCGTCTTATTTTTTCTTCTTTCTCTCCATTTTCTCTTCTTCTGCATCTTTATTTTTTTCTCTCTCTCTCCATCCTCTCTCTTTCTTCTTCCACTTCTTCAGTTCTTCTCCTTCATCTTTTTTTTTTCTTTCACTTTTAAGCTCAATCGAATCGAAGATGAATAAAGGTGGAAGAGAAGTTGGATTAAAAGCCAGATAAAACAAATAGATTAAAGAAACAAAGGCGAAGCAAAAAAGCTAGGATTTGCCTTTTAAAACAATCACATTGTGGGACCGAATTTCCATCTGATCCGGTGGACGGCGGTCTAATACTATTTTGCCGGTCCAAAAGGTCAGAAAGGTTTAAATCAAAATACGAGTTTCAATCTTAATGAACCGGAGTTATTGACGAACTTGATGGATTGGCCAATTCGGTCGGGTTCATAACATTGTACTTAGCACTAGAGTGCAGCCAATCAAGCTCTAGAGTGGTTTTCCTTAGCTTTTAAAGTAAAGAGGATAAAAATGAAAGAAATTAGATGATGGGACTTAATACTGTAACACCCCCCCTCCAGCGGGTACCCTCTAAGTATTCCATTAGGATGGAAAAATTAGAGAATTCACGCCTGGAAGGTTGGTTTTTAACGTAAATCCTGGTTATTAACATGTCTATATGAAAAAAATAAATAAACTTCTCCTCTCATTAATCACTTTCTTAATCACCTATCAAGACATATATAAAAATATGGTTTAAAGAAAATAACAACATCAATTGTTTAATAGCGGAAGCAATATAAAATATCTCCCATTATTTATAAGCAAAACATATTTACTATTTCATGAAATAGATTATAAAACTTAAACTATATACATTAAATTCAAAAGCAACATCCTTTATAAACATATTAAGTCTAGCTAGAACAAAAACATGCATGCCCACGCCTCTTGACCGCCGCTCGCCGTACCGCTTTAACCATTACCGCAAAATATGAAAACTAAGGGATGAGTGCTAATCACTCAGTAAGGGTATCGATCATTTAACCCTATGTAACATTCTTAAACTTAGGAAGTATCTTTTTACTTGTACATGAACCAAACATTTATAACATAAAAGTAATAAACATAGCATATTCAATCCATTCAAATGCATAATATAATTCACGCAAGCTTTCCTTTATATTCATGAATAATGCACATCAATGTCATACATGTATAATAAATTTTTCTTGCAACCTTTACTGTTTACCGATCGGACTAAGAGGGGCAGGATTACGGGACCTTTGGCCAATGAGCTACGCTTAACTTATAACACAGTCCCCTGGTCATGCACGCTATGGACTGTTCATTTCTTTCGGTCTAGAATGTGCATGAGTGAGCTCAGGTTCCCATAACATGCCAACATTTCCATAACATTACAAATCATTTTCCTTCACAAAAATGATCTGTCTATGTACCTTGGGAAGTATTTGCTAAACTTGGGATCAAGTCCCACTTTTTATCATTAATATGTTGACATGCTTTATTCTAAAAAAAAACATACACTTTCCATATATGAACATATCATTTCATCATGGCCATTTTGTGGATGCATAGATATTCATAAAACATATCGTACCTAGGCTTGGTTATACATACACAAGCTCAAATTAGGTAATACAAACATATTATACGTAACCTCCCTGGTCATTCATTACTAACTATATATGCTCATACAATCACTAAATAATCATAAAGATCACTCATTCAAACGTACTTCAAAACCCTTTAAGCATCATTTCCCTAGGATCATCATTCTGCACAGGTCAGATTCAAAAAGGATAACTTGAGTATACATCTCGGATTGCTATGGTTTTGGTCTCGTTTAAAGCTTAGAGAAAGGGCTACAACTTTTATGTTTTGTCTCAACCCAGTTCAATCATTAAGATGCCCAAAAATTACTTATAAAGTTACGGCTGTGATGGGCAACCATGTAACATGCCTATTTTAGGGTTTTTCCTACCTATTTAGCTCACTTAACTCCCTAACATTTCCTAAACCATTCTCCCCTGTGAAAACATGTAAATGATCACTAATAACCTCCCTGTAATATGTTAAAAAATCATGTCACAACTAATTCCTTGATGTCATCAAAGTTCATTGTTTACAATTCACATATAAATCCATCAATTATAGCATCAAAAACTAAGCTCAATTGCTATTGTGTGACAATAATTAAGGTTCCCTAATACTAACCCTAGAACCTAATTCTATTTCCTATTAAAGGGAGGTTTCCCTTACTTATGTCAAGAAACCACACTCCTTGCAAATTTCCTCCTCCTTATCCCCAATTGACCCTTATCCTAACATAAATTATAAGGAACTTCAATAATTTGCAATACACATATTTATATAAGATAAGGAGTTGAACTTTACCTCCTAATATCCTTAATAAGGAGAAATATAAGACACTTGAGAGATTTGCAACTAAAAGACTTGAAACTTTAATGGAGAAGTGAGAAAAATATGGAAGCTTGTAGAAAACTTGAAGAAAAGAAATGAAAGTGGTAGAAGACATGTTGGCCGACTCTTATCACCTAATATCTTCTTTCTTTCTTTTTTTTTTTTGCTAAAAATTATTCATTTGACCTTGCCTTTTGCATTTAATGTCCTAAACATTATTTCCCTTTTTGCCCTCAAAATTGTCTATTAATTACTCCTTAATCCTTCATCATCTTTATCTTGTCAAGCCAACAAATATCATTATTCTTTACCACTTACCCCTAAGGCATGTGCATGGTAGTTAACTTAACACATAAAAAGGAAAAGACTATTTTACCCTTGGATGCACGGTGGGGTTTACAATTACTAAACCAATTAAGAGATTAGATTTCAATTGATCCCTTTAAAAAGAGATTTTTATTAATTGTTTCTGTAAATAAAACAAATTGGAACTCAAAACATTTATGGCTAATTATGTCAACAAATCTCTGATGAATAATGTATGAGATACCCATCATCATAATCATTTTATGAAATCTACTCTTTACATTAGTAAAACTAACAAATTTAAAAGATCTCTCATCATGTAAAAATGTAAAATAAATCATTATTTTATTAAAAAAAATATTGAAAGCAAGAAAATACGGAAAATAAAAATACATTAAATAGTTTTGTCCAAAAATACGTTATAAAAGAAATGAACATACACAATAATGTTTTACAAAATTAAAATTAATATTACAGCATAATCTTAGGCCCAAACTAACTTTCAGCGTAATCTAAAAAGGGCTCAAGCCCACACTTTTTAAGTATATAAAACTTATTACATAAAAAACATTCAACATTCAAAAACTTAATGAATTATATTATTAACAAAAGCACTTATATCTGTATCTGCACATAGCCACATACCCACTGGTTTCATGAAACAAAATTTTGATGTACTCAAGCATGAAGAGTGTTTGACAGAATTTGAACATGATCCAGACTTAAAAAGAAAAACTGGGGATAGAGAAGAAACCAACACCTCTTTCCCTTTTCCACACTTTCATTTACATTAGGCAAGATATGTTATCAGACTTATGCATAATGGAAAACTCTACAAATTAATTGAAGTAACATTTTACTAATTAGTACTAAATTATTTTCTTTGTAAACAAGGGAAACAACTTTTGGCTTTAAGGCATTGTTTTTATTAATATGCTTAAAGATGGACATTAAAACTAAATGACATATTATCTACTTCTATATTATCAATAATCATCCTTTCTTTAAATAATTCGACGCCAATTAAAGGAATCTTTTACCCTGTTTCCATGGAATAATACAAGATCTTATCACTATTACCCTGTTTCCATTAATAAGCTACAAATACAATGAAGCCCTTAATCTTCTAAATAAACAAACATATAAAAAAAAGTTCATCAAGATTTGATGTGAAACACTGGTTAGTTTCTTCTTTTGTACTTTGCAAGTGAAACAACGGTGAAGAAGCATTTTTTGATTGCGACGTTGGATCATCGTTGGGAAAGAATACTTGAACAAAGATCTACCAAGGAAAATTATACATGAATTGTCGTTCAACAGGGTCACTCAATGAAGACAGGCAAATTGATAGAAGAATCTGATCATGATCTGAGAGAACTTGTAGGACAAGTGTTACATTATTGAGCTCAATCAGGTATGATCAACTTCAGTCAACTGCAAGAAACCAGAAAAGTGAAGGAATTAGATAGCGTTTGGAATCAAGAAAACAATCAACAAACAAGTAGCGAACTATAAAAGAAAAAAGCAAACCCAAATCCGCAATACGTCATCAATATTATTGCAATATTTTATACCCCTCGTCACAGTGATTGTATTGCTAATAGAGATATCACTCATATAAGATAATAATGTGTTTACCCCCGTGGGTCACCCTTATAGGTGAAACCCTTATTGTTGAAGTGGTTGTAACTCCAACAAAAAGGTCTCGTTCAGAGAACCATTCTCGCAAAACTTGATTAGCAACTTGTCGAGGTGGGCATTGCTTGCACTGATAATTGATCTCCTTCTGCTTCCAAGTCTGGGCATAGTCCGTCATTTGTAACTCTCTCCAAAAATTTTGCATTCCTAACCATAGTGGTTCAGAAACAAATCATAAAAATATATAATAAATTAAAAAATCTGATTTTTTGGTTTGCCCTCTAGGATGTAATAAATAAATAAACAATTGAAACACAGAAAGATCAAGCTCGTGAAACTTATGACATGTATGAATTTCTGGAAAGAGTTGGGCAATCATTTTGAGGAGGCAGAACCTTGTATGAATTTCAGAGAAAGATCAGGCTCGTGAAACCTTGTGGTCCTTTGAAGGTTTTTCTAAAAAGACATCTCATTAGCCACAATGTATGAATTTCTCACGATCAATGATACTTTCTGACATCTTTGCTTTAATCAATCACCAAACTGAAATTCACAGAAGTCATAGTGAATTGGAGTTAACTGGATCTTTGCTCACCATTGAATCTTTTGGTCCAGTGGAATCTGTGTGTTTGTATTCCATTACAGTTGAAGGAAGATTTCCTGAAATGAAACAGGGGATTGAAAGAGTGTGGAGAATTAAATGTACAAGCTAATATAAGACGGGATGACCAATCTTTGATACTCATCTTCAAATAAATTTTGCATGCTGTAGTTTCCTATTGCCCATTCTCACATACCATACAAAATGAAGTGAAATGAAACAATAGAGAAGTGTATAGTTATTTCCTTGTGTAATATGTAAAATACATTTGATTTGTAGTTAGGTATTAATGGTTGCTTAATTTCTGTCTTGGGATTTTTCTTTTTCAATAGAAGTTTATTGGTGGCTACTTAATTGTTTTATGTTATGAGTTTTGCCTATTCATTTTTTTGTTGGTTTTAAAGATATTTTTGTTTCTAAATCGGATTGTACATTGTTAATATCAAGAGGTGTCATTTTCTCAGGCAGTAATGCCCATTTCTAATGGTAATATTATGAGACTTTTGACCACAAAATTATGCAAACTTGTATGAAGAACTTTGTCATATCCTGAGATCATGAGCTGTTACTCGCTCAAATGATTAAAATAACTCTTCTAATCTAAATTTTGTCTTAAAAAAAAAAAAAAAAAAAAAAAAAAAAAATTCTTCTGCAATAAAAGGTCTGACCGAAATGGCATTATAGAATACTATCCTTTGCACTAATGTAATGGATTCATGGGGAGATCAGCAATTTTCATGCACAGAAACCAAAACTTCAAGCCCAGAACGTTTAGTATGAAATTCAGATGGGGATTTATCCCCATATATTAGAGAAAAATGAATAAGATATTTCCCACATCCATGCTCTGATCATCTGGAAAGTTAATTTACTACTGCAAAAATTTAGAGGCATCTACCTCACACATTGCCTTCATAAAATAGTCGATTGCCACATTCACTTGACCATAACACCTGGAAAAACACCAAATCATGACAACTGAAATCGAAAATTAAAAACAATTGCGGTAAAGGAAGTTAAGATTGATCCTTACCAATATTAATGAAGGCCAACGAGAAATATTTTCAGGATCGAGTAGTCCCACTTTTCTTCATCATGTTTCTTGCTTGTGAATTGACATCTTCGTACCACAGCCAGTGAATTTGTGACACATTTGAAATTTGAAATTTGACTCTGATGTAAAAATCTGAGATAAGTTAATAAACTTCCCGGTGAAGGTTGAGGACTGATTACCAACGATCAAACTTAGGAATGAAAATTGCAATATGGAAAAGTAAAATTGACTGACCTGATACACTTGTTTCTGAGATTAAATAGAGCTCATCATCCTCCTCTGGATCATAGATGAATCGGGAATCTACTTCGACAAAGGCATGTTTGCTATCTAGACCATTCTCGTCTTTATCTCTCTTGCATTTTTTTTCAGCAAAGGACAATCGTCAATGATAATTGCAAAAGTGAAGATGGCAGGCCATCTCTGGAAAAGATGTAAGCTTTGGGCAACTATAAATACGCAACGTTTTAGAGAGGTTAGGTCACGAAAACCTCTGGAAGATAAGTATTTCAATTTAGGAAATTCTGAAATGTGCAGATCAGTTAGAGACGTGGGCAACGTCATTCCTATCTCATCCTCTGGAAAAGACACTGCATCTGGACATCATGTATCCAAAGGTTGTAAGGCAGGTGAACTTGTGCAATCCCACCCCCCTCAGAGGCTTAGATTTCGTGATTACCACCAATCCCAGAATTCTTAGGCTGGTAGGAAACCTTCTTCTGGAAACGATTTGATACTTGGACAACCCGATATTGATAATGCTTGGAGACAGTGAGATGTGTTATCAGTCGGGCAGGGCTTTAAGCGCTCACGTCAATCAAAAAAACAAATAAACTGGTATTGGGAAGCCCTCCTTCTGGGAAGGAAACAAGGTTTGAAGACGCTACCGTTATTTGATAAGACGGTTAAGATTGCACAGGCCCTCTGGTAACGAATTGAGATGTCACATTCAGAGATAATTATTGCTCGAATAGACATGTTACTGTCGAACTCTCTGCTATCGACTCTAGCTTTGAGCTTCCGAATCTTAAGATGTGTGAGTGCCATGGGTAATGGCCTCTTGGTGAAGCTGTTAGAGATGGACATTTTTTGATACACAGTCCTCAAGAAGGATGTAGAGGCACTAAGTTATCCTCTGCATCACCAAACAAAAACTGCAATTTCTCACAATTTTTATTGAAAGCTGTTTTAGAGATGGAGGTAGCTGACCTTTGACAATGAATGCAAGTGAATGACAACCCAATTTGCAGCCTTTCAAGAGAAGCATTCATGCTTCATTCCCTCAGGTAAGGATGTTAACGCACGGCAATTTGTAATCTCAAGTTCACTTAGACTCGGCAAAAAACCGTCCTCTAGAAAAGAAACAAGAGTTGGGCTATCCTGAATACATAGTGTTTGAGGGAGCTGCAGCTATGCAACCCTTGTGAAGGCTTCTCAGAGAAGTCTCAGTTGCCACAAATACATGAGTTTCTGCAATCAGTGATACTTAGCGTTCAACTTTCTGGTACCCTTGCTTAACCAATTACCAAACTCTGAAACTTGTCCTGAAGTCATAGGGTTCTGTGGATTGACATCAACTGGATTACTGCTCACAATCTCTTGCTGCCATCTATGTTAAGTTGCTCTGCATGGAAGGCTGGAGCACAAAACCACCAATTGCGGGCATTCACGAATTACAAGTTCTTTCAATGAAGGAAGATTGCCGGTAATTTCCATGAGATTGGGGCATTTAGAATTGAAAGGTTGCTGAGGTGAGGCAAAATCATCATGATCACTTTATCGATAGGCACCCAATGCTTCCATCTGGCAATCTTCAAAACAAAGAGTCTCTAGTGACTGAAAAGGCTTTGAGGAGTTCTCTCCATAAATTCAAAACCGATACTTCTTATTTCTGTCATCCCTTGATGGTGAGATCTTTAAGTGAGCTTAATTTTCCAAGAGAGGTAGAGAAGTACATTTGGACAGTTCTCCAATCTTAAAACAACCATGTTGGATAACGATGAATCTCTAATCCAAGATGGAAATCTCTCCACAGTAGCTTTGATGGTCAACTTTTTTAATTTTTATGTGGTCGAAGCATATTAAGTACATTTCCTCTTCAATTCATTTGTGGATGATCAATTTAGAGCTCATTCTAATGACCATACTTCTAAGCCTTCTTATCACTTAATAAGCCTCTCCGATGTCTCTTAAATTGGCCACACTCTTAATCCTGAAATGCAAAGCTTTCCGTGAAGAAACTTCAAACTTCAAATCTTTCAAACTAGATCCAACATTCTTGCCCACAATAAAATTTGATAAAGTTTGCAGAACATCATTCTCTCCTCCTGGGCATATTTTTTATTTGTGCACCTCCAATATCAAGATGGCGTAGATTGATCAGATGTCTCATTCTCTCTGGAACTTCTTGAGACAAGGACAAACTTTATAACAAACATTGCAGGTTGAACAGAGAACTTGTTGATTCAGGCAAAGTTTTGATCATACTGCCGGAAAGATGAGGTACCTCAAGTGTTTCATATCTCCAATTGAATTAGGAATCCCACGATATAATATCTTCTTAGAGATAACACCCTTAATTTTTTGAGCTTTAACAGCAAACAGAGAGCACCAGAATTGTTATATAATAATGACGCGACGATGACCATCATAACATCATTGTATAACAACTACAGGTAGGAATGTTCTTAGGTGCTCAAGTTCATGCAAAACCTCAAATTTGTTTTACCATCAAATCGAGTAGAAGTATAAGAAGAATGACGCACCTTCAAAGCTTTTCAGTTGCTTATTGTCCCGTTCCATCTTCCAGCCTTAAACTTGTCTCCGGCAACCCATTGAGCCAGATCGCTCACAAGGTCATGCATTTTAAATTTAGAATTATCACTATCTGATTGTTGGAAAAGTGATCTCGCAACTAGATCACGAAAATACTCCCCTCCTATGTCTTCCAATTGTTGTTATCTTTTGATTCGTGAACAAGACCTTCTGCCATCCACCAAAAGACGAGTTTTCCTCTTCAAATTCATAATCTTCGGTAGAACGAGCAGTATGCAAAACATCTCTTTACATGGAAGAAAGGTGGTGGTAGCTTAATTTCAACACCGGGAGATCTCATCATTGTATTTGGTAAATCCCAAATTTTGCTGTTAAATATTTCTCCACTCATCTTCTCTCTTTTCAATTGTAGAAGGCTACAAGAGTCCTTGCTGCAAAGGCAAACCTCCACACTTATCAAACAACTTCTCACGAAACGATTCCAACTTTGACCGCATTAATATCTCTCCCCATAAAGCAAGTTCGCAAACACAGACCAGCAGTCATTGTCTGATAAAAGTTTCAGTAATAATATTCACCAGGGTTGTCTTCGTGCAACATTTTATCACTGTGTAAACAATGATCTTATCCAGATGCTCCGGCCATAAAGGGAGATTTTAAAGTTTCCCAAAACCGATAATCACTGCTCCAAACATCATCCAATACAAGCAAGAACCTTTTATCTGCTATTTCCCTTTTTAGAAGGAGCTGCACTTGATTCAAAACCTTCAAATTGCAGGGTGAGAGGGGATAGACTCGATAATCGCTTTTGAGATTCTCAAATATCAGAGTCATTGGAGACACAAACCCATGCTTTTGCGTCGAACTTAAAATCTTCCATTGCTTGTCATTGTACACAAGTCGAGCAAGAGTTGTTTTGCCGGCTCCTCCATGCCAACAATGGGTATTACAAAATATGTCACTGATTCACAAGTAGACATCATTTGGATTATTTTGCTTTATCTTATCTCTACCATAAACAGCAGGTTCAGTTGGCAAACATGTGGTGGGTGGAAGTCTTTGCATTCAGAAGTTGATGACCCCAGCAATCTTCTCCAACCAAGATCAATTCTTTGCTTACATAGATCGCCATCCGGCGAGTGATTGCTTTCATCTTGGCCCCATGCTAACATTGAACTTAATAGCACTTGGGCTCCAAGTATGGAAGCGAGCAGGGATGAAGCTCCGAACCTTACTAGTGCTAGCCTCATCTCCGCCACCACTTGCGCCCTAAAGCGTCAGTTGCAAATTCATCCATATATCCTCACATCATAGGCCAAATTGGAGATTATCCAGCACATCTTCACAGCCCTGCGTCAGTTGCTTCTCCTCTGCATCGTTGAGCAATGCTTCAATCATCTTCAACGTTTCTTCCCACTTTTCAGCTTGAATGACCCCCTCCCGACGTGCAAAATTCAGCAACTCCCTGGACGCAGTCTGTCGAACAGCACCTGAAGGAACGCAGACAGAAAGAGCTCTCCCACAGGCATGGTTTCGTCTTTGAAGAAGAACAATAACTAAAGATTATCACACAGAGATTACTACAGAACAAGCAAGAGATCGAGATTTTTTCTCTGATTCTATGGAAGGCCGTGTGAGTAGTTCAAAAGATAATGAGAAAAAAGGTACAAAACGATGATAATTCTAGCATGTGTGGACTCCTCCACTCCACAATTGTCAATACTGGAGTAGATATATTGTCCTGGACCCCTAGTTTTACTGTTCTTTGTCTACAAGTCTAGCCAGCCATTACTGACCAGTTTTGCTTTTCTTGGTCAACAAATTTAGCCTGGCATTTCTTTATTATTATTATTATTATTATTATTTTTCATATTTTTAATTTCTTCCAGGATTTGCTGAAATGAAGCCTTAAATTGTATTGGGTTTCCCCATTAGTCCATAGCACTGTTCGGCTATGGACTAATGGTCATGTGGAGGGTTGCCCAATATTGAGAGAGAGCCCAATTTTAGTTAGGGCTTTGTATCAGAACAGAAGAAGAAAAGAAAAGTGAAAAAAGGGGTGACGTGAAAAGAAAAGAAAAATGAGTGTAATGAATAATGATCAGATCAGACCTCGTCAAGCCTCCAATGAACAGCCTCCGTCGTGTGGTCCGATTGAGCTGAAATTTTTTTGGTACATTCCTCGATCAAGCCTCTTTGTTTTGAATGGTGGAGAACAGTAGAGATTGAATTTTTTTGGTACATTCCTCGATCAAGCCTCTTTGGTGAAATTTCTAATTTTATAAGATTTTCATCAATGCCATAGCATTTTCTAGTGATAGTATTTTTTTAATGAGATTCTCCGGAATATGAAATTGATATTTGATATAAATCTTATAAAAGAGTAAACAATTTTTTCCACCTAAATAATGGTTTAACGACACTTATCCACCCACAGACTTTTAAAATATTATTTTACTATCTAAATTTATATTCTGTTTCTTATTAGAACATTGTTGTGACCCCACACTACCACTATTCTCTTCCTCGATCATAACTCACCAAAACCCCTCAAACCATACTTCTGTTACCCCGGTCAATCGCCAGAAATCAAGCGATTAAGCTTTATGCAGCTATCCCTCCCAAGTCAAATTCCAATCAATTTCAACTACCAAAACACTTATCGGTCTTTCCTCTTCAAAAGCCCTAACAGTCTACACCGAGTTTGCTTAAAAGTTGGCTGCCATAATATAAATTTGGATAGTAAAGTGGTATTTTAAAAATCTCTGAGTGAGTAAATATCATTCAACCATTATTTGGGTGAGAAAAAGTCGTTAACTCCTTATAAAATTAGATTTTTTTATGAAAAAAAAAAAGAGAAGGTTGTCATTAATGCATGGGTCATGAACAAATTTATTTTTATTCACCTACAAAATATGAATGTATCTTGAGTTCACTAATGTATGATCAACTTCAGCTTTATTCCAATTTGAGTTTCAATCTTTTTGATGTAACTCCAAAACTAAGTCAGCTGCAAGAAAGCCATTTGCACACTGTTGAACAAGTTTTAAAGTAGGTAAATCATCGGAAAAGGTCATGTTCCGAAGGCGGAGAACCATTCTGGCAAAACTTGATCTCTCTGTAAAAATCTTGCATTCTGAAGCACACATTTTATGAATCGATCCTTCATGACATCCAAATCAAAATATGAGATACTTACAGCAAATTCCATTACTTTCCGAAAAGGAGGATACAGATTTTGTAAAATTTTAATTTTAAATAACTACCCGAGGAATCTCAAGAGATTCTAGATTAGGAGATTGTTGAATAATAGTCTTTTAACACTTGATGATTTGTATAATCAAGCTCCCCCCAAATCAGTTTCAAATTAGTCAAGCAATGAAATACTGGAAGACGAAATTGGAAATTTTCTTCATAAGAGAGATACTACTTGGCAAACACAAAAACAAAAGAAATTAATGAGATGAGCTGTTCATGTTATGTCTTCTCAATGAACATATAAATAATTAGCTAAGAATGTTATCATACCTCAAGTATATCATTTGACAGAGTAAGAAATTTGACATGATGAATTCCACGCATCAGTTTTATTGCATGTCGAGCCATAATTTCGTTAGCCTGCTGTTTCGAAATTTGTTCATCGATGTATGCATAATTTAGTGAAGACAAATTACATGGTAAAAGTTCTATTGCTGCACAATTTATGCATTTGAGAGAGCTCAAATTTTCTGCATAAATTTCTATAATATAATCCTCTAATGGCTTTAAAGAGGAAAGTTCGCGACAAACAATCAATGTCCTTAGAGTGGGGAATAGTTATGGTGATTTTCTTATACATGGAGCACTATGAAGGAAGAGAATTGTTTCCAGAGAATGGAAAAAGCTTGTCTTCAAATCCGACCTCAACTGATATTTAGTCTCATTGAAAACAATGTCAAAAATGGAGGTCGGAAGAGATTTCCATCTTTTTGACAGTGCAGAAGTTCTGGGTTTTTTCTGAATTCACCATCCTTCCCTGAAAAGAAGAAAAAGAAAAGTATTCAAACTCCATAGATAAACATTGAAAAACCAAAACTTATCTAGCAATCAAACTCATCAAGCTAGTTTCTTTCCTTTATTATAATCCAGAAATTCCTGGAAGTGGCTTTTTAAACTTGAGTTTTAAATTGGTGAATCTACCACGTATTTGGAAATAGGAAGAAACAATGGTATTTGGGTGATTTTATCCATCAATGCCATCGTTCAAGCACGGAGCTGAAGACTGATTCAATGTTCTAAACCTTATGAGAACAAACCACAGGCGAAACCCTAATCCTCTAGGATGTTTCAGCAAATGTCTTTCACTGTTATACACTAAATATAATTGTGTTAAAGAAAAAAAGAAATTGAAGAAGAAATCTCACCTTAATCACGAAGAAACAACTCGGATTTGTCCTGCCCTTCTAGGATGAAAAAGAGACCACAATCCTGACTACTTCAAAGTTCTACCCAGATGAGATTTTGTAGAGTCGAATCGAAGATAAAGGCTTCTAAAGAAAAACTTTATAAATTTTATTGATTATATTGAAACATAACAACGTTCCCCACCAACCAAGCAAGGAGAAGGTCGTTAAATGAAGAGTAGAATTTCTTCTGAGCTACAAAATAAGTAAGAAAGGAAAAATTTTAAATGAAAATATCCTAAGTCGCCATTGAGGGATACCACTCCCCACCAGAAGTTATCGGTTTAGATAGCCATTCACACTCGGAAGATCTCAACCCCGTGATGAACTTCGGATTATGTTGATCGCTATGGCGAGGAGTCAGATTGTAAGAACTCCATTGAGATTCTCTTCACCAGCCTTCTTTTTACCCTTGACTAGAGTGTAGGTCCAAAGTATATCTTGCAAAATCACCCTTTCCTGTTCGCCTCGTATTCTCATCACGGGCACCTTTTCGTGTTCAAAATCACCCTTCAAGTGGCAAGAATGTACGACAATGAAGAAAAGGAAGTCAGCTGGCAAGCCTCTGAGTATGCGATAAATGCAGCAATTAATGTGTTAAAGGTGATCTATACTTGTAATCAGACTTTGATTTCGGTCGTTTCTGCTTGATTGATTGGGTTACAACAGCCCATTAACAGTTTTCTTGTAATTTTCTCAAATGTTCTCTTTGTTTCTATGACTCCTCGAAACAGAATGGAGCAGAGGTCATGGCTTCTTCTTGAATCTCTTCTTCTCTTCGTTTATTCACAACCAAGTCAATTCTCACACCAAAACCCCGCAAAAACCTCTCTTTCTTTAACAGACAAATCACTTTCCCCACTCGTCTACCACTCTTTGCCCTCCCCTCTCTTCTTTGCTCGTTCAAGGCTTGTTTCATCGGCCTGTGGGGGAGACTGTTAAGTTTTCTAGCTTACCGCCATTCTAGAAATAATGGGTTCTTTGAATGTATTGAAGCTGATGCAAAGGAATCTAACTTTGATGGTTGATAGTAGTAAAAATGGAAAAAATGAAGAAGGCCGATAGAATCGGAAGTAGAAGATATTTCATCAGCATGCTGGCATGCTGGGTAATCCATACTTATAATCAGACTAGAAAGAAGTTATATTTTGTAGGTTCATTATAACCATCCCTGATTTTGTATGATCTCTTATCCTCTCATCACATAATCTCATTATTTATAGGTTATTGTCACATAAAACGGAATCATCGAAAACTATAATCAAGGAAAGCTCTTTGAAAAGTAGTACGATTGAATTTCTATCAAATTTTGTACAAGTCTACAACATTAAAGCATGTTCAAGAAGATGTTATCTTCATTATTTTGATGTTATCTTGTCAATGTATCATCCATTTAAAGTTGGCATACACTAATCCTCTTGCGAAGGCAGAAGTATGTGCAAATTCTATATCCCAGGGCCATGGCTAATAACACCCAAACTTCTTGCAAACCACCCTTCAGGTTCACCGTGTTGAACGAAGGCGAGCTCTGCAAAGTCCGGCATCCTCCTTTGCTTTCGCATTCGTACAATTGATCTCCTGAATATTGCACTTTTAGAAGAAGTCTGAACCCATAGTACATGAAGGACGAGTACTTCAACCACTGCATAAATTTTGGTATGTGCTGCAATCAAAACATGTATAATTTCAGTCTTGAAATGGATTTATCATTCAAATTGGCAACACTTCATGTCCTCACTGGTCCCGGAATCAGTCTTAAGAATTCGTCTATGCCTCTATGGAATTCTTTTGAGTTTCGTATAACCAAGAATCGTTTAGTTAAAATGCATCTATTTAATTACAAGAACTCGAGACTTGTACCTGGACATAGTAGCCTCCTGTGAGAAGAAACAGCATTAGTATCAAAGAAGCAATCATTCCAGCTCTCTTAATACTCAAAACTGCAGCTCCAAATAGCTCTCCTGCCCCCTAATGAAAGCAAGAAAAATCATTCAATCTCAAACCTCATCGAAAAAGATTCGGATTCAGTTGACTTACTTGGCTAGTGACAGCTATCAGAAGTATAGCAAGCAGTGTCAGGAAGAAGCAGGGAACTGTTCTTTTGAAGCCAGCCATGAAGTATACAATAACCATGAACAATGTAGGATAGAAAACATGTGCCACCATGTCACACAGAGTGCTGCAGGCATAATATACACTTAATCTGTACATATCTGCTTTTCTTTCTTTCACCAAATAAACCTTTTCAAATGGAAACACATAGACTGCTCCAAATATCGATGAAGATGTCCAGAAAATGCATATGTAGAATAATAGACCAACCTGCAATTGAATCAAAGTGTCAGGATTTAGTTTAAGTTTCTGTTAGTATTTTGAAATGTTGCTGGTTATGGAGAATTACTTGGTCTCTGAGCTGAGCCTCGGTTGCAGTGCTGGATTTCCACCAAAGAAGGCCCAACAAGACAGCAATTCCTAGAGCTTGAACCAGTCTTAGCTTGTCAAAGTAATCTCTACACCTTTCTCTGAATGTTCTCTTGTAAATTATCATGAACTGTTCCCACCAGGACAGTGTCCAGTCTTTCTTAACTTGGACCGCCACTTGAAGATGCTCCGGTGCTTTCGTGTTTCGATGTTTCTCTTCCTTCTCTTTTGGCTCTATTTGAGTTTTGTATTTGAGTTGCAGATACTAAAACCATATGAAAAGAAATTACGAGAGGAGAAAAACAGTAATAGAAATTAAACTGCTAGGTAGATAAAAATAAAAGCAATGATTGTTACTTTGATTACAGCCCTCTCAGCATCAGAAGCTCCTTGAGATGCCATTAACCCTTCAGGGACACTAATGTCATTCACCTGTCCTGTTGCTAAATCTAGCAAGAACTCTGCAGGATTCATTGCTATTTCTGGGATGAAGCTCAAAGATGAAAAATAGTCCATAGACTCTCTAGCCTTCCCATAGTACACAGGATAGCCTTCTGATATTAGCAGAAGTTTATCGAACATGTGAAACATTCTGCTTGATGGCTGGTGGATTGTTATGATTACTGTCCTCCCTGCCTATCAACCATTAAACAATATCTTTAAAAATTAAGAAATGTTGCCTAAAAGTTAGCTACTCTTTCGGACTGAATTGAGAATATACAGACATCAACACCTGAGAATTCGTATATTATACGAAATGACACCGAGTACCAATTTAGCTTGGATACCTGACCAATTTTTTCAAGAATTTGAAGTAGTTTGTTAGCAGAGGTGGAATCAAGCCCTGACGTTGGTTCATCAAGCAACAATAAGGAAGGATCAACAAGAATTTCATAGCCAATACTGGTTCTTTTTCTTTCTCCTCCAGATACTCCCTTAACGAAACCTCGTCTGACTCATCTGACGACATCTACGGTTGATTGTTTAGCGAAAATTATTAGTTAAAACCACATACAAGTTCACATTCACAGGCATTTTAATTGTATTTTTCCACAGTCCATACCTTTCCAGGTCCAGTTCCTTCACAATCATCTCAACTCTAGCATATTTTTGTTGCCTGGTCATGGTCCGTGGAAGTCTCAAAAATGCTGCAAACACTACAGTTTCTTCCACAGTTAACTGTGGGAATAAATATCATATTGTGTTACAAATCCAATTCTGCAAAAAAGAAAATTTTGCAAAATCCAATCATTTTGAGGGAGATGCAGCTATGCAAACCTTGCGATCCTTCGGAAGGTTTTTCTAGAAAGACTAATCTCATTATGCCACAAATGTATGAATTTCTCATGATCAATGATACTTTCTGATACCTTTGCTTCAATCAATCACCAAACTGAAATTTCCAGAGAAGTCATAGTGAATTGGAGTTAACTGGATCTTCGCTCACCATTGAATCTTTCGGTCCAGTGGAATCTCGTGTTGTATTCCATTTACAGTTGGAGTAAGATTTCCTGAAATGAAAACAGGGGATCAAAAGAGTTTCCTATTGGCCACTTCTCACATACCATACAAAATGAAGTGAAATGGAATACTAGAGAAGCGCTATTAGTTTATTTCTTTTGGCAAATCTCGACAGTACAAGGAAAATTAGAAATAAGTGAAATTTTACATTTTAGAAACAAGCAACATGGTTGTTTAATTTTAAATCAATTCGTCTAATTTCCTTGTGTAATATGTAAAATACATTTGATTTGCTCATGTTAGTGTATTAATGGTTGCTTAATTTTCTGTCTTGGGATTTTTCTCATTCAATAGAAGTTTAATGGTGGCTACTTAATTGTTTTATGTTATGAGTTTTGCCTATATCATTTCTTTTGTTGGTTTTAAAGATATTTTGTTTCTAAATCGGATTGTACATTGTTAATATCAATAATATTATAAAATGGCTTTTATGTTTACTCTTTCAATAAAAAGTCAATGAATTGTAAAGCTTTGTGGCAAGCTTCGCCAACCAAAAACAGAGTCTCCTGTTTTCCTCTGTTCTCTGAAATTTCAGTTCAAGAGGCGTTATTTTTCTTAAGCAGTAAATGCCAATTTCTGACGGTAATGTTATGAGACTTTTGAACCACAAAATTATGAAGAAACTTTGTCATATCTCCCGTGATCATGAGCTGTTACTCGCTCAATGGTTATGAAGAAACTTCTAATCTAAATTTTGTCTTAGAGAATAAATGAATTAGCTAAGATAATTCCCAAATCTATGCTCTGATCATCTGGAAATTTAATTTACTACTGCAAAAATTTAGAGGCATCTACCTCACACATTGCTTTCATAAAGTTGATTTGCCACATCCCGCTTGACCTATAACGCCTGGAAAAACACCAAATCATGACAACTGAAATCAGAAAATTATAAACAATTGTGGTAAAGAAAGTTAAGATTGATCCTTACCAATATTAATGGTAGCCCGACGAGAAATAATTTCAGGATTGAGTAGATCCCACTTTTCTTCATCAATGTCTTCTTGCTCGTAACTTGATATGTTCATACCACCAACTGGTGAATTTGTGACACATTGGAAATTTGAAATTTGACTCTGATGTAAAAATCGGAGATCAGTTAATAATACTTCCCGGTGAAGGTAGATGACTAATTACCAACGATCAAACTTAGGAATGAAAATTGCAATATGGAAAAGTAAAATTGACTGACCTTATACACTTGTTTCTGAGATTAAATAGAGCTCATTCATCCTCCTCTGGTTCATAGATGAATCGGGAATCTACTTCGACAAAAGGCATGTTTGCTATCTTAGACCATTCTCGTCCTTTATCTCTCTTGCATTGTTTTTTCAGCAAAGGACAATCTCGAATTTGTAATTGCACAAGTGAAGTTGGCAGGCCATCCTCTGGAAAAGATGTAAGCTTTGGGCAATTATAAATTCTCAACAATCCAAGAGAGGTTAGGTCACGAAAACCTCTGGAAGATAAGTATTTCAATTTAGGAAATTCTGAAATGTGCAGATCAATTAGAGAGGTGGGCAACGTCATTCCTATCTCATCCTCGGGAAAAGACACTGCATCTGGACATCCATGTATCCACAGGGTTGTAAGGCAGGTGAACTTGTGCAAACCCCACCCCTTCAAAGGCTTATAGATTTCGTGATTACCACCAATTCCCAGAATTCTTAGGCTGGTAGGGAAACCTTCTTCTGGAAACGATTTGATACTTGGACAACCCGATATTGATAATGCTTGGAGACAGCTGAGATTGTGTATACCGTCGGGCAGGGCTTTAAGCGTCTCACAGTCAATCAAAAAAACAAATAAATTGGTATTGGGAAGCCCTCCTTCTGGGAAGGAAACAAGGTTTGAAGACGTTACCGTTATTTGATAAAGACGGTTAAGATTGCACAGGCCCTCTGGTAACGAATTGAGATGTTCACATACAGAGATAAATATTGTCCGAATAGACATGTTACTGTCGAACCTCTCTGCTATCGACTCTAGCTTTGAGCAATTCCGAATTTTAAGCTGTGTGAGTGCCATGGGTAATTGGCCTCTTGGTGATATGCATGTTAGAGATGGACATTGTTTGATACACAAGTCCTCAAGAAGAGATGTAGAGGCACTATATTTTTCTTCTGTATCACCAAACAAAAACTGCAATTTCTCACAATCTTTTATTGATAGCTGTTTTAGAGATGGAGGTAGCTGACCTTTGACAATGAATGCAAGTGAATGACAACCTTCAATTTGCAGCCTTTCAAGAGAAGTATTTTCATGCTTCATTCCCTCAGGTAAGGATGTTAACGCATGGCAATTTATAATCTCAAGTTCACTTAGACTCAGCAAAAAACTGTCCTCTAGAAAAGAAACAAGAGTTGGGCTATCTTGAATACATAGTGTTTTGAGGGAGCTGCAGCTATGCAACCCTTGTGAAGGCTTCTCAAGAGATGTCTCACTTTGCCACAAATATATGAGTTTCTCGCAATCAATAATACTTAGCCGTTCAACTTTCTGGTACCCTTGCTTTAACCAATTACCAAACTCTGAAACTTGTCCTAAAGTCATAGGGTTCTGTGGATTGACATCAACTGGATTACTGCTCACAATCTCTTTGCTGCCATCTATGTCTAAGTTGCTCTGCACTGGAAGGCTGGAGCACAAAACCACCAATTGCGGGCATTCACGAATTACAAGTTCTTTCAATGAAGGAAGATTGCTAGGTAATTTTCCAATGAGATTGGGGCATTTCAGAATTGAAAGGTTGCTGAGGTGAGGCAAAATTCCATCATGATCACTTTCATCGATAGGCTCCCAATGCTTCCATTCTGGCAAATCTTCAAAACAAAGAGTCTCTAGTGACTGAAAAGGCTTTGAGGAGTTCTCTCCATAAGTTTCAGAACCGATACTTCTTATTTCTGTCATCCCTTTGATGGTGAGATCTTTGAGTGATCTTAATTTTCCAAGTGAAGGTAGAGAAGTACATTTTGCACAATTCTCCAATCTTAAAACAACTATGTTGGATAAAGATGAATCTCTAATCCAAGATGGAAATCTCTTCCCACATTAGCCTTTGATTGTCAACTTTTTTATATTTTTATTTGGTCGAAGCATATTAAGTACATTTTCCTCTTCAATCTCATTTCGTGAGTTATCAATTTGAGAGCTCCATTCTAATGACAATACTTCTAAGCCTTTTTTATCACTTAATAAGGCCTCTCCGATGTCTCTTAAATTGGCCACATTCTCTAATCCTGAAATGCAAAGCTTTCCGTGAAGAAACTTTAAATCTTTCAAATCTTTCAAACTAGATCCAACATTCTTGCCCACAATAAAATTTGATAAAGTTTGCAGACATCTCAATTCTCTCATTCCCTGTGGCATATTTTTTATTTGATTTGCACCTCCAATATCAAGATGGCGTAGATTGATCAGATGTCTCATTTTCTCTGGCAACTTCTTGAGACGAGGACAATCTTTTAATAACAAACATTGCAGGTTGAACAGAGAACTTGTTGATTCAGGCAAAGTTTTGATCATACTGCCGGAAAGATTGAGGTACCTCAAGTGTTTCATATCTCCAATTGAATTAGGAATCTCCACGATATAATATCTTCTTAGAGATAACACCCTTAATTTTTTGAGCTTTAACAGCAAATCAGAGAGCACCAGATTTGTTATATAATAATGACGGCGACGATGACCATCATAATCATCATTGTATAACACTACAGGTAGGAATGTTCTTAGGTGCTCAAGTTCATGCAAAACCTCAAATTTGTTTTTACCATCAAATCGAGTAGAAGTATAAGAAGAATGACGTACCCTTTCAAAGCTTTTCAGTTGCTTATTTGTCCTCGTTCCATCTTCCAGCCTTAAACTTGTTTCTCCGGCAACCCATTGAGCCAGATCGCTCACAAGGTCATGCATTTTAAATTTAGAATTATCACTATCTGATTGTTGGAAAAGTGATCTCGCAACTAGATCACGAAAATACTCCCCTCCTATGTCTTCCAATTGTTTGTTATCTTTTGATTCGTGAACAAGACCTTCTGCCATCCACCAAAAGACGAGTTCTTCCTCTTCAAATTCATAATCTTCTGGTAGAACAGAGCAGTATGCAAAACATCTCTTTACATGTGAAGAAAGGTGGTGGTAGCTTAATTTCAACACCGGGATGATCTCATCATTGTTATTTGGTAAATCCCAAATTTTGCTGTTCAATATATTCTCCCACTCATCTTCTCTCTTTTTCAATTGTAGAAGGCTACCAAGAGTCCTTGCTGCCAAAGGCAAACCTCCACACTTATCAACAACTTTCTCACGAAACGATTCCAACTTTTGACATGCATTAATATCTCTCCCCATAAATGCAAGTTTCGCAAACACAGACCAGCAGTCATTGTCTGATAAAAGTTTCAAGTAATAATATTCACCAGGTGTTGTTCTTCGTGCAACATTTTCATCACGTGTAGTAACAATGATCTTACTTCCAGATGCTCCGGCCATAAAGGGAGATTTTAAAGTTTCCCAAAACCGATAATCACTGCTCCAAACATCATCCAATACAAGCAAGAACCTTTTATCTGCTATTTCCCTTTTTAGAAGGAGCTGCACTTGATTCAAATCCTTCAAATTGCAGGGTGAGAGAGTGATAGACTCGATAATCGCTTTTGAGATTCTCAAAATATCAGAGTCATTGGAGACACAAACCCATGCTTTTGCGTCGAACTTAAAATCTTCCATTGCCTTGTCATTGTACACAAGTCGAGCAAGAGTTGTTTTGCCGGCTCCTCCCATGCCAACAATGGGTATTACAACAAAATTATTGTCACCTGATTCACATGTGGACATCATATTGATTATTTTGGCTTTATCCCCATCTCTACCATAAACAGCAGGTTCAATTGGCAGACATGTGGTGGGTGGAAGTCTTTGCCGTTCAGAAGTTGATGACCCTCCAGCAATCTTCTCCAATCCAAGATCAATTCTTTGCTTACATAGATCGTCCATCCGGCGAGTGATTTCTTTCATCTTGGACCCCATGCTAACATTGAATTTTATAGCACTTTGGCTCCAAGTATGGAAGCTAGCAGGGATGAAGCTCCGAACCTTACTAGTGCTAGCCTTATCTTCCGCCACCATCTTGTTCCCTAAAGCTTCAGTTGCAAATTCATCCAATATATCCTCCACATCATAGGCCAAATCTCGGAGATTATCCAGCCACATCTTCACAGCCCTGCTTGTCAGTTGCTTCTCCTCTGCATCGTTGAGCACTGCTTCAATCATCTTCAACGTTTCTTCCCACTTTTTCAGCTTTGAATTGACCCCCTCCCGACGTGCAAAATTCAGCAACTCCCTGGACGCCAGTCTGTCGAACAGCACCTGAAGGAACGCAGACAGAAAGAGCTCTCCCACAGGCATGATTTCGTCTTTGAAGAAGAGCAATAACTAAAGATTATCACACAGAGATTACTATAGAACAAGCAAGAGATCGAGATTTTTTCTCTGATTCCATGGAAGGCCGTGTGAGTGGTTCGAAAGGGAACAATAAAAAAAGGTACAAAACATGATAATTCTAGAGTATGTATGGACCCCACCACTCCACAATAATAAAGTTGATACCGGCCATTACTGACTAGTTTTGCTCTCATTTCTTTATTATTATTTTTAATTGCTTCAAGGATTTGCTGAAATGAAGCCTTAAATTGTATTGGGTTTCGCCGTTAGTACATAGATCTGTTGGGCTTGGGTTTCCCTCATGTGGAGGGTGGCCCAATAATTGAGAGAGAGCCCAATTTTAATTAGAAAGCCCCCTTGTTTTGGATGGTGGAAAACGGTAGAGATTGAATTTGGAGTCGATTTGCTACAGTAAGTTTTGCGTGAACAGTAACTCTCTTTGGTGAAATTTCTCCATTATCTTGAGAATAATTGTTAGTGTACAAGAAAATTTGTTCTTGAGATTGATGTTGATCATTTACCTCTAGTTTTATCTAGAGAGAACCACCATTTTATAAGAATAATGTTAGGTCTATAACTCAATCTCATAACTCTCAACGTAATAATTCACAACTGGTTAATTCGCAAATAGGTCTCAGGTCTCGTCTGATAAAATAGAGGCTACAATTGTGGATGAAGACTCGGAAGCGACATCAATACTACAGCTCAACAATACTCTGGCATGATAGCAAAATATGGAAACAAATCAGTAGTTAAAGGCTTGTGTGATAACAACCATGATCTTGTGAAATCTGGTGAAATCTTGTAATTAACGTTAGCATGATTATAGCATTGTTTATAGCAGTTTACAATGTAACCATTATTTTGTAAAGATTATAAATACAGAGTATCACAGCCTGTTATAGGCATGACGAATTTCCCAACTTCTCTGCTTTAATTTTTCTTCTTGGTATCAGAGCATAACAATGTCTTCCGCTTCGTTGAATGTTAGTACCTTTGTCACTCTCAGGCTTTGACCTGAAAACTACGCATTATGGCGTGAGCAAGTGCTTGCACTTGTTGAAAGTCAAGAGCTTACAGATTTTCTCACAGGAGAAAAACCATGCCCAACTACTGTACTTCCAACACTTGATGGTAACAACCCAACTGCTAATCCAGCATACAAAAACTGGAAAACAGTAGATCGTCTACTCAGAGGGTGGATTATTGGCACTCTTGTAGAAGAGGCACTCAGCCATGTTATTGGTCTTGATACCTCTGCACAAGTTTGGGCAACACTCAAGGAAGCGTATGCCCAGCCTTCTCAAGAAAGACAATTTCAATTGAATTAGCAACTCACGTATATGAAGAAAACCCAGGAAGTGCCTCTCAACGAATATATTCAAAAGTTCAAAGAGGTATGTGACAGCCTTGCTGCCATTGTGCACATGGTTGTTGACAAAAACAAAGTTTTTTCATTGCTTACAGGACTTGGTGCACGCTATGAACCCTTCACTACATCAATGCTTAAACCACCAATGCCATCTTATAATGAGGTACTTCCTCTATTGCAAAGCTATGAAACAAGGCTGAATCTTCATTCTCTTAAATCCTCTCAATATACTGCCTTTTATGCTGACAAAAATGTCCCCAAATATGCACCCAAAAATCCCAAACCCACTAACAATTTTTCCTCCAAAGGAAGAGGCTTCATCCCTGCTAATCAGCCCAACAAAAACTTCAACAATGGCTCTTCTTCAAACGCATCTCGTGGAAAGAATCACAGGGACATCACCTGTCAGATTTGTGGCAAGAAAGGACACCCTGCTATCCGTTGCTGGTATAGGTTCAATCATTCTATTCAACCAGACAACTTGCCTCAAGCATTCACAGCCTTGCAACTTAATTATGAGGCACACCATGAGGAATGGACATCAGATACTAGCGCATCAGCACATATGGTAACTTATATAATCTCAGACCTTATACTGGTAATGATCATGTTATGTTAGGAAATGGGGAATTTCTAAAAGTAACTCATACTAGTGACGCACTACTCGGGTTTAGACAATCTGCTATTGTTCTAAGGAATGTTCTTCTTGTACCTGAGTTAGAAAGGAGTTTATTATCTATTGGACAACTCACATCTGATTATTCAGTAACTTGTGAATTTTTTAATAATGATTTTGTGATTAAGGACAAGTTGACACAACAGGTGCTGACGAGGGGGCTCAAAAGGGGTAATTTGTATGCAATCCGAGGACCTCCAGTGGCTTTGTTCTCCTCCAGATTTCAGGTTGCTTCAAAAGACATCTGGCACCAATGTCTCAGGCATATTCAAGCTGCTACAGTGGCTCATCTTCGAAACAAAGCATTAATAAGGACTATTTCCAATAAAGACAATTCTATATGTGAGAGTTGTCAATTAGGAAAATTATCTAAGTTGTCTTTTTCTTTATCTGAATCAAAAACTTTTGCACCTTTTCAGAAAGTTCATATTGATTTATGGGGACCTGCTCCTCTTACCTCTTTGCATCAATTTCGGTTTTATGCTGCTATAGTTGATGATTTCACAAAGTTTGCATGGTTAATTCCATTAAAGCAACAATCAGACTTCTGTGATTAATTCATTCTCTTTGAAAAGTTTGTAAAGAGACAATTTGTTGGCCTTATTAAGATAATTCAGACAGATGGGGGAGGAGAATTTGTTAATCATAGATTCAAAACACATCTTCAAAATTTAGGAATCAAACATCAACTATCATGTCCTTATACACCTGAGCAGAATGGTATGGTTGAAAGAAGGCATCGGGTAATTAAAGAACTCGGCATTACTATTTTAATTCATGCCAATGTTCCTAAAATTTTCTGGGTTGAAGCTTTTACCACTGCAATGTTTCTAATCAATCGTGTTCTAATAGCCACACTACAATGGGACTCACCCTTCTATCGGTTGTATGGCAAGAATCCTAATTATTCCTCCTTAAGAGTTTTTGGCTCAAGGTGTTTCCCGTACATATGGGACTCTAAGAAGGATAAATTTGATAACAAATCACTACCATGCGTGTTTAAGGGTTATAGTGATAGACACAAAGGCTACAATTGTTATTCTCCATCAACCAAAAGGTTTTATGTTTCCAGACATGTGGTCTTTAATGAATCATCTTTACCTTACAAAAATTTCAATGTTCCCTTTGACACAACTGCTGGAATACAACCAATAACCTTTCGAGAATTTGACTCACAGTCCATTTCCTCTTGTGAGCACTCATATCATTTCACTCAACCTGCAGAAGAAGCACCATTACCAACACCAAATGCTTAACTCAAAACAACAATCACTATAGGTGATCTCTTGTGTCGGGTTCACATTCAATCACTGCTGATAATCTCTCTTAGTCCACTGCCACTGAACACTTTGGGGAACCCAATTCTGTTATTGACAATACTACTTCTGTCTCCACAATTGCTCCAACTTCTCAAAACTCGGGAAGCAATCCTCATTCCATGATTACACGCAATCAAGTGGGAGTTCGAAAACCAAACCCCAAGTATGCACTTCTCCATGACTTTGATTCAATACCAAAGGAACCAAGGTCTCTTAAATCTGCTCTCTAACACTCTGGATGGAAACAAGCAATGGTTGATGAACTTGATGCTTTACAACAACAAAAAACGTGGAACTTGGTGCCTAGTACAACATCAATGAATGTTGTTGGATCTCGATGGGTTTACAAAGTAAAACTCAAAGATGATGGCAACATGGAAAGTCTCAAAGCAAGATTAGTTGCTAAAGGGTATAATCAATTACCCGGGATTGATTTTACTGAAACTTATTCACCTGTTGTGAAGCTAGGAACTATTCGGTTGATCTTATCCATTGCAACTCTAAAAAGTGGGATCTCAGACAACTTGATGTAAAAAATGCATTCTTGCATGGGTTTCTAACCGAGGATGTATTCATGGAGCAACCCCTAGGTTTTAAAGACTCAAATTTTCTAGATTTAGTTTGTCATTTGAACAAAGCAATCTATGGACTTAAACAAGCTCCAAGAGCTTGGTTTGACAGATTCAGCTCCTACCTTCTGCAATACGGTTTTCAATGCAGCACCGCTGATCCAAGTCTATTTATTTTCCATTCCGATCAAGGCACTTTGGTTCTCTTACTTTACGATGATGATATTATATTAACAGGTTCCTCCTCGAGTTTAATACAAGATTTCATTAACAAATTACATGCAAAATTTGCAATGAAAGATCTCGGAGTCCTCCATTATTTTTTGGGAATTCAAGTTTCAACCGTTTCAACTGGGTTGTTTTTACAACAAACCAAGTATGTTGTCAACATCCTGAAATGCAGTGGGATGCATGAATCAAAACCTATCAAGACCCCACTGTGTACCAAAACCAAACCTGACCCTGATTCCCCTCTGTATCCCGACCCTCATGCATATCGATCTCTGGTAGGAGCCCTTCCATACTTAACCTTGACACGACCATACCTCTCTTTTAGTGTGAATTATGTCTCCCAATTTATGCATGCGCCTATTGAGTCACATTTTGGTTTGGTAAGACGAATCCTACGCTACGTCAAAGGCACAATTAATCTTGGTCTTCATATACAAGCTTACAGTTCTCTTGATCTTTATGGATTCTCGGACTTTGATTGGGCTGGGTGCAACATCACTAGGAGATCAACAACTGGTTATTGTACCTACCTAGGAAGCAATATCATTTCATGGTGCTCAAAGAAGCAACCAACAGTCTCAAGGTCAAGTTACGAAGCTGAATATAGAGCACTTGCTCAAGCAGCTGCTGAAATTATGTGGCTCACTTTCATCCTTCGTAATCTGGATGTTCCCCTATCTCAAGCTCCAATTCTGTTCTGTGATAATATGAGTTCACTGTTCATGACAATTAATCCAGTATTCTATGCAAGAAGCAAGCATATTGAAGTGGATTACCACTATATCATGGAACGTGTGTCACTCGGGTTACTTGTTACCAAACATATCCAAACACAGTCTTAGATTGCCGATGTCTTCAAAAAACCTCAACTAAAATCAGCTTTAGAATTGCTACGTGACAAATTGTGCATTTCAACAATGCTCAATTTGAGGGGTGATGATAAAACAGAGGCTACAATTGTGGATGAAGACTCGAAAGCGACATCAATACTACAGCTCAGCAATACTATGGCATGATAGCAAAATATGGAAACAAATCAGTAGTTAAAGGCTTGCGTGATAACAGCCATGATTTGGTGAAATCTGGTGAAATCTTGTAATTAATGTTAGCATGATTATAGCATTGTTTATAGCAGTTTACAATGTAACCATTATTTTGTAAAGATTATAAATAGAGAGTATCATAGCCTGTTATAGGCGTGGCGAATTTCCCAACTTCTCTGATTTAATTTTTCTTCTCCGTCTGCTCATTTGCTAATTGATCAATTACGAGCTGTCATGTCAAGGGTTACGAGAGAATGTTGTGGACCTAGCATTATTCATTGTACAATCATTTAGTTGATAGTGGAAATTTGGGTGACGGAGTGCCGTGGTTTTTACCTTAGGAAGCCACATAAAACTTGATTGTGTTGTTGTTGTGTATGTTTTACTTTGAACTCTACTGAATTGCTTTCTAAATGATTCACATAAAGAGGGAGATTTGGTGGTCTGTTTTTCTCATCAAGCACTACACAAGTCGAATGAATTAGAATTTTTAAAATGTTCTTTCCACTATTGAAAATTCATTAATGATAAAAATATGTATCACTTCATAAAATCAAGTAATAAAACTCTAATTTTATAATGCCATAGCATTTTCTAATGATAGTATTTTTCTGATGAGATTCTCAGGAATATGACATTGATATTTGATATAAATCTTATAAAAGAGTAAACAATTTTTTCCCACCCAAATTATGGTTTAATGACACTTACCTACCCACAGACTTTAAAAATATCATTTTATTACCCAAATTTTTATGTATTGTTGTGACCACCATTCTCTTCCCCGATCATCACTCTCCAAAACCCCTCAAGCCGTACTCTTGCTACCCCTACCAATCGCCAAAAATCGAGCGATTAAGGTTTATGCAGCTGTCTCTCCCAAGTTAAATTTCAATCAATCTCAATCACTAAAAGACTCATCGGCCTTCCCTCTTCAAAAGCCCTAACAGTCTGCACCGAGTTTGCCGCCAGAATATAAATTTGGGTAATAAATTTGGGTAATATGACATTGATATTTGATATAAATCTTATAAAAGAGTAAACAATTTTTTCCCACCCAAATTATGGTTTAATGACACTTACCTACTCACAGATTTTTAAAATATCATTTTATTACCCAAATTTATATGTATTGTTGTGACCACCATTCTCTTCCCCGATCATCACTCTCCAAAACCCCTCAAGTCATACTCTTGCTACCCCTGCCAATTGCCAAAAATCGAGCGATTAGGGTTTATGCAGCTGCTTCTCCCAAGTTAAATTTCAATCAATCTCAACCACTAAAAGACTCATCGGCCTTCCCTCTTTAAAAGCTCTAACAGTCTGCACTAAGTTTGCTAAAAGTTTGCCGCCAGAATATAAATTTGAGTAATGAAGTGGTATTTTAAAAATCTGTAAGTGAAAAAATGTCATTAAACCATTATTTGGGTGAGAAAAAGTCGTTAACTCCTTATAAAATTAGATTTTTTTATGAAAAAAGAAGAGAGGGTTGTCACTTATGCATGGGTCATGAACAAATTTATTTTTATTCACCTACAAAATATGAATGTATCTTTAGTTCACTAATGTATGATCAACTTCAGCTTTATTCCAATTTGAGTTTCAATCTTTTTGATGTAACTCCAAAACTAAGTCAGCTGCAAGAAAGCCANATCAGTAGTTAAAGGCTTGCATGATAACAGCCATGATCGTGTGAAATCTGGTGAAATCTTGTAATTAATGTTAGAATGATTATAGCATTGTTTATAGCAGTTTACAATGTAACCATTATTTTGTAAAGATTATAAATACAGAGTATCACAGCCTGTTGTAGGTGTGACGAATTTCCCAACTCCTCTGCTTTAATTTTTCTTCTTTCTCTACATCTAGGCAAGTCTTCTCATAGAAATCAAAGCTAAGACTGTCTGCCTTGGGTGGTCTTGCCCTGCAAGGGATCAAAACAAAGTGCAAGAAGAAGAAGAGGATTAAGAGGTTGACTGAAAAATTAGGGGACAAATATGAACTTACAGCCATGAAGCAGACTAAAAATGAAGTTGATAATGCATGTGATGCCTCAGCAACATTGATACATAATATATACTGTGTGTACAAATAAATATACATATCATTAATGAGTTTGTTGTTTTTAGTATCTGATGTTATGGAAAGAACCAACCAAAGGAACAACCAAGACAACAAGAAAAGACAGCATACACAATCTTTGATTTTGTTGTGTACCACATAAAAGTGTTGGCCTTTCTTTTTTGTTGTTTTAACTTCAAAATAAATTCAAAAAGAATGAAAGAGAAGCTTGCTTCAAACGAAAAATTGACAGTATATTTTGCTCTTCATGTGATCTGAAAACAAAACATATATATTGACAGAATGAAATTTGATTTAACAAGTCGGCCTATTAATTTGTAATTTGACAAAAGCTAAATAGCTTCATTGGTGATTACCTATCACCTGTATATTTGTTCTGAGATGAAAATAAAAGCTTTTTGGACTAGTGTGGACAAGAGTAAATCACGTGGAATGAAGTGTCTAGGCACAGCATCGTTTGTCCCATTGTTGCTAAGAATCCCAAAGAGAGAGCTCACGGGCATGGAGATGGATCAGTTGCTCAGAAATTTTAATGCCATGCCTTTTGAGTTTTGCCCATCTCTAATCTCCTGCCAGTAGTTTGAATTTTGTTTGATGAGCTCAAACCTTATACTCTGCTATTAATCATATCGAGGCATGGGACGATGCTCCTACATCTTTTTCACAATTGTTTGATTAATAAGTGCAAAACTATTGAGGCCCAGTTGCTTAGCATTGTTTAAGTTTGGGCCGAAATTGGGTTGGGTGCGTCTCGGACCAAATTTAACCACAATAGAAACTTGTTCAAATCAACCCCTCTCACTCTCTGCACACGTGCATGTTCTCCCCAAATTAAAATATAACATAAGGGGAGTTATGATCACAATAATTGAAGTTCATAAATCCAAATGTTTGAACTAGTGAATGCATGACACAAATATGAAATATATATAGATAGAAGCAGGGACCAAAGAAGCATTTTAAACGGAATTTTTGAGGTGGAAATAGATGAAGTTTCCCATTTGTGATATGAAATATTGTCAACTCCAGTGACCCCATTCCCAAGCTGCCCATGCATGCTTTTCCCAACATTTGCCAGCTCTTTTCGTTATATGATGTGCCAGTGCCACTTTATAATTGCCATTGGGGTTGCAAGTTTCAACTCCATTCATCTTATTAATAAAACCATACTTAATTTTAAGTATTGGTATTACCTGAATTTGATTTATAAAATATCTTATTCACCTCCTTATTGACTTCTTGAGTTCAAACCACCTTGGAGTCACCTACTACATTTGTGACTTACCTAGAATATTAGGTTTGTAGGATGTTCAATGAGTTTTTGGGATTAGTTGAGGTAAGCATAAGTTAGTACAAATACCTCACTGGTTAAAAAAAAAAAAAAAAAAAAAAATCCAAATATATCCTTAAAAATCTATTGTATCATGGTGAGTGATTTTGATTTGAAGCCAATTATGTGATATGTGATAATGGCAATTGGTCTAACCCATCACTGTTAACTTTTATTCTGAACAAACTTTTAAAAATTGAGAGAGAGAGTGGAGGACCCCAAAAAGCTTTTGGTATTCAAAATTAGAGTTGATAATCCAATCCATTACCCTTCTAGGTCTAGTTGCTTCTACTACTTGTAGTCCTAGTCTAGGTACCTTGTTCTAAATCAGTAAAGCTTAAGAAGTATGGAGATTTGGTATAGAGATTAAAGGCAATATCTATAGTCTCTTTCATCACCAAAAGAGAAGTTTTAATGCTTTAATAATTGAATGTTGGTTTGGTTTGGTCTACATATATTCCTCTTTTTCAATCCACTTTTTTCCTGTTGTGAGACCTACAAACACACGGCCCATTCTTTGATTTTTCCTCTTGAACTTCCTTTCCCATAGTTTAGTACTGGGGTTGGATAAGGGTTTTCTACTTTGCTTGTATTATAATTTCATTAGTGTTTAAGAAATCTCACTGAAATAATGAACTACATCTGTCCAAATCATTTATTAACTAATAATTGACAATGGGACGAATGTTTAATTTATATATGAAAAAGTAAAAAAAACAAATAGTATAGTAATACGAGTATGATATTTGATCCGACGGAGCATGTGTTTGCAGTCCATTGTAACAATAAAGGATGAGATTCAAATAGGTTATTTTTAATAGAAAATTATTTATTTATGGCACGAGTGTATCTTACGTGGGAAATTAATTATTGGACGTGATTGATGATACATGAAAGTTTTGGAGCCAATATTAACAGTATAAAACTTTTTCCCACCCAAATAATGGTTTGAAGACATTTTTCCGTCCACATATTTTTAAATTACTGTTTTATTATACAAATTTATATCTCATTTCCAATTCTGGCATTATTGCAATCTCACATCATCATCATTATCTTACCCAATTATCACCTATCAAAACCCCTCAAATCATACTCTCGTCGATCCCGCCAATCGCTAACAATCGAACGAGTAGGATTTAAATAATCGCTCCTCCCAAGTTAAATTCTGATCAATCTCAACCATCAAAATATAATCTTCTACCACCAAAAAATTTAATTACCTCTCCTCTCTAAAAACCCTAATCTAGTATGCTCTCTGTTCACCATCGAAATATAAATTTAAATAGTAAAATGGTATTTTAAAAGTCGATGGGTGAGAAAGTATTATTAAAACATTATTTGGGTAGGAAAAAGTCTTTAACTCCCCCATATTAATGGGCTGAATTTGATTATGGAGAAAATCCAAGGAAAATCTTAAAACATGGTGAGAATTATCGCATGCGATACATATATAAATAAGGGATTGTAAAGTGAGATGCCAAATGAGGGAATGTCGGTCCCTACTGTTTGTGGCTTATGCCATGAATGATTTAAATCTCGTTACATTCTGAGCCACATTACATTTTAATTATAAACAATCTGATTCTCCACAAAGCTTCATACCTCCGGATCTTCTATCAAACCTCTTATATGTTTTAAAATGCTTAATTAATATTTATTTACAAACTTTTAATAAGCTATCTGTGGATATTTTTATTTTTCTTAACTTTTTGTTAGTTTTTATTGGTATAACTTTTGTCCATTTAATTATTTGCTTTCACTCTAATTAGAATCATTAATTTTGTACTATAGTGCCATATCTTATTCACTAATCAATAATTATGAGAATTGGATTAGTACAGCTTGGACCTAATTATTGAACCTTCAATTACAAAATCAAATTCTATGGGTTGTAGGCAGGAAGTAAATAGTATTTGACTCCCTTAGAATTTCTCATATAATCTAATCTAAACATGAGTTCCAACTGTTTTTTTGCTGTAATAGTTCAATCCCTTGATTTTTGCTTTTAAAAGATTTGCACTGGAATATTAATATAGTCCTATAACATTTTTTTTGGTTATTTATGTTTTAATTTAATTTTATATGCCAAATATACAAATCAAAATTTTAGATTGACTTTAATTTAGGGATGACAATTTGGTAACACAAATTCTAATAATAAGGGTTCATGCCAACAAAAATGGTAAATGGATATGTCAAGAGTTTGTAACGGGTCTAGATATGTCTTTATATTCAACAAATAATGTTTTCTAAATATTTTTTAACCATTTTAACAGACAAATTTTCTTATTTTTTTTAGACAATGATAACAAAAAGAAAAAAAACTAGCGTATTTATTTGGAAATATCGTACAGGGCCTAAGGGTGCCTGCACGTGGAGTATGTAAGCAAAAGTAAAACTGAAGTAGTTGGACTTGAAACATACTGCCAGCGCAATGGTAGCCTCATTCAAATCAATATTTAATACAGCGGTGAAGCTTTTGAATTTTGTGCTGAAACTATATAATTTTAATTTGGGCCGGTGATCAAGTCCCACTACCTAGGATTGCCATCCTTACTAATTACACAGCTTCTTTATTTTATAACCTACAGTCACAAATCAAGCAAAAACTAATTAAATTTGAAATTACTTTTCAACCATTCAATCATTTTGTTCTAATAATAGATAAATATATATATTTAGTTTAAATAGAAAGATTAAAAAATTAAGTAGGATTAAGGATTTTAAGGTCTGGTTTGTTGGGGAGTGGAATGTCATGTGAAGCCCACTTTTGGTGAAGAGTCCACATGATCAACAATGATTGTCATCGCATCACACCAACTATGTTATTTCCGGGTAAGGACAGTTTTCGGAATTTCAATAAAATAAAATTTATTATTTATCAAAACATTAACCTTCATAATCACATTAATTACCAACCAAAATTACAAATATACGATTTTATTTGTTTAATGTCAATTTCTTTTCCTTTTTTTTTTTCTAAAACATTATAATTTTAATTTTATAAAAAAAAAATCATACATAAAATAACTGTCATAAATGTAAAAGGTATTTATGGACCAATTAATCACATGATTCACTAATATATAAACCCAATCCTAAAAGAGATTAATAGAATAAAACCGTATTTAATTTCGAGATTGTAATGTCAGACTCAGTAGAAGACCTACTACTGAATCCAGCACAACAAGTCTTACGTCATACGAGACTTGATTTTTGGCTTAACGCGTACAATTGTCAATCGCACAACATCCTAGCGTTTGTTTTCTTTCTCCAATCCTTACTAACGTTTTATCCCCTTCAACGTTAAAAGTTAAAACGACACCCAAAATAAAATTAAAAAAAAATTATAATTCCAAGGGTTGTGATTGGCCGGATGAGGGTGAGTCCCTCTGGGACCCAATATATTCTTTTCTAATTCGACAATCGAAACCAGACAGTATCAGTGCAATACACTTAACATTTTGCCGGCTTTTTGGAAAGGTTCTTAGCGTGTCGTAATCGCCTGCTCTTGCTTCCACCTTTACGTCTCATTTCTCTCCGTTGATTTCATCAATCATTGACTCTTTCCACTGTTGACTGACTTCCTCCATCTATTGGATTTACCAACTCCAGTTATAACGTTTTAATGATTACCATTAAACATGTAACAGAATGGGACGGTGAGGACATTATTGCTATTGTTAAATTAATCCTTGATTTTCATAATTAATGTGTAACCAAAGTACCGAACCACCTCATCTAAATAACATTTTCTACATTAAAGAAAAGCACAACCACGAAAAGAATCAGTTGGTGTTGGGAGTTTCAAAACCATCAGCTTTATTAGTGATGGATATTTGACACCTTCGTGGCGGTATTTAGGCTTAAGATTTTCCTCATGGGATTTGGACCACTTTCTCAACACATTATAAAGTAAATTAAAGGAAGAAAATTTATGACTTAGCCCGCCAAATTCAGATTAATTATAGAATCATCACTTTCTTAGTCGGTAAAAGAAGATGTTTTGAGTTGTTTTGCCGGTTCCCCCACACAGACAATTTTGGGGCAATGAAAGAAAGTAATAAAAAAAAAAAATGCAGAGACGTCATAAAAATAGAATTAATTTTAGAATTGTGAGAAATCTCTTACGAAAAATACTTTGATTAATAAAGAGAAGTAAACAGGGGTATAATCGTCATTAAACTCCAATCTGTCAACATTAAAAACTAAAAAGGCCTTAACAGCCTTTGTTTTAAATTTGGTTGGTGCGTAAAAAACCCCCCAAAATTCAAACGCAATTTAAATCAAAATAGAAATAAGAAAAGGACGACTTTGAATTTATTTATTTATTTTTTTCTTTTTAATGTGTGAAGAGAAGCAGAGAAACAAAAGCTGCATAATCTCCACACGCCTTAAAATTTTCTATTCATTTGTAATTTTTATTTTTTTCTCTCCTCACTTTCTCAGAAGCCAAACACTCCTTCACGTTCATATACTCTGTTCCCAGGAGTATATACAATTCGTGAGTGAGAAAGTATTATTAAAACATTATTTGGGTAGGAAAAAGTCTTTAACTCCCCCATATTAATGGGTTGAATTTGATTACGGAGAAAATCCAAGGAAAATCTTAAAACATGGCGAGAATTGTCACATGCATTACATATATAAATGAGGGATTATAAAGTGAGATGCCAAATGAGGGAATGTCGGCCGCTACTGTTTGTGGCTTATGCCATGAATGATTTAAATCTCGTTACATTCTGAGCCACATTACATTTTAATTATAAACAATCTGATTCTCCACAAAGCTTCATACCTCCGGATCTTCTATCAAACCTCTTATATGTTTTAAAATGCTTAATTAATATTTATTTACAAACTTTTAATAAGCTATCTGTGGATATTTTTATTTTTCTTAACTTTTTGTTAGTTTTTATTGGTATAACTTTTGTCCATTTAATTATTTGCTTTCACTCTAATTAGAATCATTAATTTTGTACTATAGTGCCATATCTTATTCACTAATCAATAATTATGAGAATTGGATTAGTACAGCTTGGACCTAATTATTGAACCTTCAATTACAAAATCAAATTCTATGGGTTGTAGGCAGGAAGTAAATAGTATTTGACTCCCTTAGAATTTCTCATATAATCTAATCTAAACATGAGTTCCAACTGTTTTTTTGCTGTAATAGTTCAATCCCTTGATTTTTGCTTTTAAAAGATTTGCACTGGAATATTAATATAGTCCTATAACATTTTTTTTGGTTATTTATGTTTTAATTTAATTTTATATGCCAATTATACAAATCAAAATTTTAGATTGACTTTAATTTAGGGATGACAATTTGGTAACACAAATTCTAATAATAAGGGTTCATGCCAACAAAAATGGTAAATGGATATGTCAAGAGTTTGTAACGGGTCTAGATATGTCTTTATATTCAACAAATAATGTTTTCTAAATATTTTTTAACCATTTTAACAGACAAATTTTCTTATTTTTTTTAGACAATGATAACAAAAAGAAAAAAAACTAGCGTATTTATTTGGAAATATCGTACAGGGCCTAAGGGTGCCTGCACGTGGAGTATGTAAGCAAAAGTAAAACTGAAGTAGTTGGACTTGAAACATACTGCCAGCGCAATGGTAGCCTCATTCAAATCAATATTTAATACAGCGGTGAAGCTTTTGAATTTTGAGCTGAAACTATTTAATTTTAATTTGGGCCGGTGATCAAGTTCCACTACTCCTTACTAATTACACAGCTTCTTTATTTTATAACCTACAGTCACAAATCAAGCAAAAACTAATTAAATTTGAAATTACTTTTCAACCATTCAATCATTTTGTTCTAATAATAGATAAATATATACATTTAGTTTAAATAGAAAGATTAAAAAATTAAGTAGGATTAAGGATTTTAAGGTCTGGTTTGTTGGGGAGTGGAATGTCATGTGAAGCCCACTTTTGGTGAAGAGTCCACATGATCAACAATGATTGTCATCGCATCACACCAACTATGTTATTTCCGGGTAAGGACAGTTTTCGGAATTTCAATTAAATAAAATTTATTATTTATCAAAACATTAACCTTCATAATCACATTAATTACCAACCAAAATTACAAATATACGATTTTATTTGTTTAATGTCAATTTCTTTTCCTTTTTTTTTTTCTAAAACATTATAATTTTACTTTTATAAAAAAAAATTCATACATAAAATAACTGTCATAAATGTAAAAGGTATTTATGGACCAATTAATCACGTGATTCACTAATATATAAACCCTATCTTAAAAGAGATTAATAGAATAATACCGTATTTAATTTCGAGATTGTAATGTCATATCAGTAGAAGACTCCTACTGAATCCAGCACAACAAGTCTTACGTCTACGAGACTTGATTTTGGCTTAACGCGTACAATTGTCAATCGCAACATCCTAGCGTTTGTTTTCTTTCCAATCCTTACTAACGTTTATCCCCTTCAACGTTAAAATTAAAACGACACCCAAAAATAAATTAAAAAAAAATAATTCCAAGGTTGTGATTGGCCGGATGAGGGTAGTCCCTCTGGGACCCAATCTATTCTTTTCTAATTCGACAATCGAAACCAGAGTATCAGTGCAATACACTTAACTTTTTGCCGGCTTTTTGGAAAGGTTCTTAGCGTGTCGTAATCGCCTGCTCTTGCTTCCACCTTTACTTCCTCATTTCTCTCCGTTGATATCATCAATCATTGACTCTTTCCCCTGTTGACTGACTCCCTCCATCTATTGCATTTACCAACTCCAGTTATAACGTTTTAATGATTACCATTAAACATGTAACAGAATGGGACGGTGAGGACATTATTGCTATTGTTAAATTAATCCTTGATTTTCATAATTAATGTGTAACCAAAGTACCGAACCACCTCATCTAAATAACATTTTCTACATTAAAGAAAAGCACAACCACGAAAAGAATCAGTTGGTGTTGGGAGTTTCAAAACCATCAGCTTTATTAGTGATGGATATTTGACACCTTCGTGGCGGTATTTAGGCTTAAGATTTTCCTCATAGGATTTGGACCACTTTCTCAACACATTATAAAGTAAATTAATTTATGACTTAGCCCGCCAAATTCAGATTAATTATAGAATCATCACTTTCTTAGTCGGTAAAAGAAGATGTTTTGCCGGTTCCCCCACACAGACAATTTTGGGGCAATGAAAGAAAGTAATAAAAAATAAAAATGCAGAGACGTCATAAAAATAGAATTAATTTTAGAATTGTGAGAAATCTCTCACGAAAAATACTTTGATTAATAAAGAGAAGTAAACAGGGGTATAATCGTCATTAAACACCAATATGTCAACATTAAAAAGGCCTTAACAGCTTTTGTTTTAAATTTGGTTGGTGCGTAAAAAACCCCCCAAAATTCAAACAAAATTTAAATCAAAATAGAAATAAGAAAAGGACGACTTTGAATTTATTTTTTTATTTTTTTCTTTTTAATGTGTGAAGAGAAGCAGAGAAACAAAAGCTGCATAATCTCCACACGCCTTAAAATTTTCTATTCATTGTAATTTTTATTTTTTTCTCTTCTCACTTTCTCAGAAGCCAAACACTCCTTCACGTTCATATACTCTGTTCCCAGGAGTATATACAATTCAGTTACAGTATTTTCACTTTGCTTCATCTCAGCCTCTTTTAATTTGGTTTTTTTATCACTGTAATGCGGAGCTGCTGCTGTTCCTGTTGCGGTGAGATCGATCGAAGCTTGCGAGTACTGTACTGAGAATATCAAGTTTGGTTTGACTTTTTCTAGGTAAGTGTGTTGAATGTTATCCTTTGTGGTTGTTGAAGCTTTGGAATTGCAATTTGCGATTAGATCGGTTTTGATTTGCAAGATTCTGTTTTTTAAACTTTACTCTTTGTTTAGTTGGCGAGAAACTGGAAGAAAAAAAGAGAAATTTGAGTTCTATGGTGCCAACTGATACTTAATGGTTCTAAATTTCTATCATTTATTTATTTATTTATTTGAGTTCTGTTGTATTTTCCGGGAAACCAAAGGAAAAACCCATTTTTGTGGAAACTTTTTTGAAGTTATGTTAGTTTGAGATTAGGAATTTCAAGTATTGATTCAACTAACGAACCATTTCACAGTTTTAATGTGATAAATTTGATATGTAGATGTTCGATTAAGACCTGTATTTTGTTTCATATGTTTGAAGGTTTGTGGAACTTGATAATGGTATGACTGTGATATTTCAAGAACTCACTAAGGTCTATATCTAAAAAATCATGGTCCCCGCCATAAGGTTCGTCTGATTAGTCTTGAAGTGGGGTCTTTTCATAAAGCATGATTGAACTTTTAGATATAAAAAGTAGCTTTTAATATTAATTCCTTTATCTAATGGCATCCTCAAAACTCCATTTCTTCAGGATCGGAGAAAATGTCGCAGAAAACCCAGGTCCCACCTCCTTTTCAGTCCATCAAATCGTTACCAGTTGATGTTAGGTTCATGGGTTCACCAGCTTCTGATCCGATTGAAAAGTGTAACAATGTAAATTTAGAACATAGTGATGTTATCGGTTCAAGTTCCCTTGAAAATGGTCAGATAAGGAATGAGGTTGTTGAGGCAGTTGATAATGAGGACTCACCTTATAGTGGGAGTAATGTTTTGGTTGAAGATAGGCCCACTATGGGTGATGAAGACTTGGATTCTATGGCTTCGCCTATGCCTTCAATCTCAGCATCCCGTAGTGATCGCAGGTGGGGTGACACCACCTCCTATGCTGCCAAAAAGGTATTTTGTGGCTTCTAACTTAATTCTAATAAGAATATATAGCCTTCGTTCTTAGTGTGGTAATCTTGTTCACTTTAACTAAAAGGTTTTACGTACTACAGCTTTATGTTTTGTTTCCTTAGCATCTATATAGAATTGTTATGCGAAATATTTTTCATAAAATTAATTTCTGTATGCGTGCTAGTATAATAAAAACTACTAAGTTGTTTCTTAATATTTCTTTCCTGGTCCCTTGAACCTTAGAATAGTTGTTCTTCAATAAGTTGATGCATGCACTTTGTAATTTGTAGAATGTTCTTATTGCAGTCAGTAGCAGTTGAAATTTGGCGACCATTTATTAACCATGATTAGTAAACAAGTAATACCAATTGGAAAATGTGAGATTAGTTTATCATAGGTTTGATCAAATTAGCTATTTTTGTAGTGTAATATCACTTTTATATGCTACAGACATTGTATGTACTCTTCATTTTTGTCTCTTAGGTCTTATATAAATTGAATAACTGAAGTACATCAAGATTTGATAACGTGGCTTTGGTATCACAACCATAAATGGTTTAGTGTTTCGCTAGGGAGTTAGCCTAACATATCCCAAGGCCAATTGTTGTGCTGCATAATATTCAGTGCGCTGCTTCTTTTATAGCAATGAGCAGTTGTGATGTGTCATACGAAAGAAGAAAAGTTCGTGTTAGTTTCAGATTACAGAAGCTTGTAGAAATTGAATTTACTTCTTGTTAGCGTCATTTATACTGTGGTAGGTTTAAGTCATTTATAGTCTTGAATGTTCTTAAAGCTTTTGCTTCAAACTGTCATCATATCCTTTAGAACTAGAAAGATTATGGGCGTGCACACTTTGATCTTAAAGAATTTGGGGAAAACTAGAAAGCAACTCTGATTTGCCTTGGAAGGCTTTGCTGCAATCTCCTATCCCTTCTTCTATTGCTCTCTTAGGTCTAGTGTTAGAGTGACTTAGTGATGTGCCATGTGCTTCTCTTGGTATTATGAAATATCTGTCTCACAAATCCTGGAAAAGGTACTTATATAAACTTTGGGTTGGGATCTTTAAACCATCAAAACCCTAGCTCCAATAGGAAATCAAAGTCTTAATAATTCCATAACTAACTAAAATTTATATTAATTATATCTTCTTCTATGATCAAATACAATTATAGTTAATCTGTCAAGATTATAGTACTTTTATAGCGATAGGCTTCTCAGTAGTTGGCCTCTTTGGGCCTCAGTTTCAAAGGATTTCCTTAACTCTTCTTTCTGAGGTCAATTGGGCAAGGGTTGTTAGATAGCTAGTTTCTTATTATTTATTTATTTATTTTTTTGGCTGGGAGGACTCTTCTTCTGCCTATGTACCAGTTAGTCACTTACACCAAAGATTCAACTAGACATGTTTGTACATATTTTTTCCTCTCTAAGTGTTATTTTGGTTTTTTGCTTTTGTAGAAATCCAATCTACTCTTGTANGTGCTGGGTTATTAACATTACGGGGCGCCGGATTATGAGTCTTCGCCTTAAGGAGAATTCCCGTGTTTTAAATGTGTTGTATGAGTGGAATACCCCGAGAAGTGTCTTTGGGAGGGGTCTTGGGGGTTAATGTGGTTGATGTGGTTTCGGGGTTTGGGGTGTGTTGATCCGGGAGGGGTACTGGTGTCCCTGTCTGTTGGTTTGTTGGCTTTTCTGTCTGCTGGTTCGGTTGTGTGGGCGGCAGGGGTTTTGGGTTGTGGGTGGCTGGTGGCTGGTGGCTGGTGCTTGGCTGTTGGCTCGGTTGGTGGGCTTGTTTGGGGTGGTTTTGCTTCTGTCTGCACGTGCTTGTTTGGTTTGTGCAAGAGTTTGTTTCTGGGCAGCAGGGGTCTTGGGTTGTGGGTGGCCGGTGTTTGGCTTTTGGGTGGGTTGGTGGGCTGGTTTGTGGTGGTGCTTGGTTTAGTCTGCAGGTGCTTATTTTGGCTTGTGCTAGAGTTTGCTTAGGGATGGCATGTGCCATGTTTGCTTTTGGTTGCTGTTTGTTGGGTTTGCTGTGGGTGGGCGACCAGTTCTTGGCTTTGTGCGCCAAGGAAAGCAACACTTTTTCAAATCATAAATGTGTATATAGTTTCCGAATCACTGGCTTGACATAACAGTGATGGATTTCAAATCATGGCCAGTCACCTCAAATAGACATCCTTAACTTACAATTCATTGATTTTTTTTTACCTACTTGTTGAAGTTAATTGTTTCAGAAACTTCAATCTTGGCTTCAACTTCCAAATGGAAACTGGGAGCTTGTGAAGATAGTCTCAACTTCAGGGAAAGAATCAGTTGTTTCACTGCCTGAGGGAAAAGTAAGTGAGATTTCAGTAACGTTGAAAATGTTGTATTCAATTTAGTGTTTGACCCTTTTTTTTAATGCATATATTGTAGGTTCAGAAGGTGAAATCTGAAAGTTTGATTTTGGCAAATCCCGATATCCTTGATGGTGTCGATGATCTCATGCAACTTAGCTATTTGAATGAACCGGCAGTATTGTACAATCTTCATTATAGATACTATCAAGATACGATTTATGTAAGTGTTTTCATATTGATGTTATATTTAATTTTAATTCTGGTAGTATGTTGCAAGCTTTTTTTAATTCTTTTACTGGGTATAATTGTGTGCAATATAGACCAAAGCAGGACCTGTGTTGGTTGCTAGCAATCCCTTCAAGAAAGTTCCTTTATATGGAAATGACTATATTGAAGCATATAAGAACAAATCTATTTAGAGCCCGCATGTGTATGCTATTACAGATACAGCCATCCGAGAAATGACACGAGGTGCATTTTGTGTTTAATAGTATTGGATTGAGCGGTCCTGTATTAGCAATTGTTCTCTCTCTGTGGTATACTACTTCTGTCTTGTTTTCTTTTCCCTGATGAAAGTAAATCAATCGATCATCATAAGGTTTGTAGACTGTAACTAATAACTAACTTGATTTTATCTTTTCAACCTTTTGTCATATTTTCCATTTATCATTCTGTTTGTATTGTATGCCTAGATGGGTCAACCTGAATATTGCAGTTCATTGTATTTGCTTTTTGATTATGGATATATTGCTTTACTCATGTTTATATTGCATCCGAGCTGGTTTGAGCGCATTTCATTCCAAGTCATTTCTCATCAAGTATAATGAAAGTTTATTACCTATTTCCTCCCTTTGTGCTTTGTCTTTTTGGTGGCTGGCTAGATGCCCTACTTTACTCTAGTTTTCCCCATACTGTGATGTGGAATGAAACATGGTAGTTTTGTTCAAGTTATCCCTTTTGTATCCTTTGCAGAGTCTGACTTATAGCCATGAGATGCTCCCCTATATCTGTCGAATTTTAAAATTCTGTTGCTGTTTCAAAAAGTATACCTATATTCATGTATTGATTCTAATATTCACCTACTTGTCCAGTGGTGAAAGTGGAGCAGGAAAAACTGAGACAGCAAAAATAGCGATGCAATATTTAGCTGCTCTTGGTGGTGGCAGTGGGATAGAATATGAAATATTGAAGACTAATTGAATCTTAGAAGCATTTGGTAATGCCAAAACATCGAGAAATGACAACTCAAGTCGCTTTGTAAGCTCCCTGTTCCTTGCATGAACATCTCAAAGTTATTTAACTTCTTTTGTTCTGGTCTAGCAGTCGTACACTATCTGAAGTTGTTTTACTTTTAGCCTTTTAAGTGGCAAGTATTAATAGTCTGGGTGAACTTGTCTCAGGGAAAGCTGATAGAAATTCACTTTAGTGAAACTGGAAAAATTTCGGGTGCCAAGATTCAAACTTGTAAGATAATTCGTATTGCTGGACTGGAATTAAGTTCTTTTAGATTTGTTTGTTTATGTGTATTTCTTCATTTGCAAATAAAACTGACGTAAATTTTGTTTCTGTGTTCCTCTCTTGCTATTTTGCAGTTTTACTTGAAAAGGTAATAAATTTTCTTCTAATATATTATTCTTTGCTTCCCATTCTTTCTGTCCTTTTGCTCAATAATTTATTTATTTATTTGGTCTATTATGAACAGTCTAGGGTAGTCCAATGTGCAGAGGGAGAAAGGTCATATCATATATTTTATCAGCTTTGTGCTGGGGCTCCATCTTCGCTTAGAGGTGTTCATTACTTCTTATCTTTTCTTTCTTTATAACAATTATATCTAAATGATTCAATTTCTTCAATGCAGGCATTATTCTCTCCAATAATTCTTTCTATTAATGATGATTTCCAGTAAGCGTTGCTGCGTATCTAACTTGTCTTCAGACTTTGAATAATGAGCAAGTATGCTCATAAAATCTGCTATAATGGATCTTGAATCTTCCATTCTGATTTCCTATTTGTCACTATATCTCTTAAAGCTAATGATGGAAGAATCTGCTAATGAATTTTCCCCATAAGCATAGGCTGGCAGCATATCCCTATCTTATTATTGTCTCATTTGTTCTTTAATTTGTGATCTGAAACCTGTGACCTATGCTTCCCCAAACTCTCTAGCTTTGTATTGCAAGTGACTTCATTTTAGAGACACATGTTCATTGTTTTTATTTAATAGTTATTTTTGAGTTGTTTCCTTACATCTGTTTATTAATTTTTTAACACAGAGAAGCTAAATTTGATGAATGCAAATGAGTACAAATATTTGAGGCAAAGTAGTTGTTATTCAATTGCCAGGGTTGATGATGCTGAAGAATTTCGCGTTGTTGTGGTACCTTTTCCCTTTCTCAGTTCCTCCTACTCTAGATTTCTTTATCTCCAGTTTTATATTGAAAAATTAAAGGTTTTTGTGCATATCAACTCTGGCTATTCCAGGAAGCCCTAGATATTGTCCATGTCAGCAAAGAAGACCAGGAGAGTGTTTTTGCAATGCTTGCTGCTGTACTGTGGCTGGGAAACGTCTCATTTACTGTGATCGATAATGAAAACCATGTTGAAGCTGTGGCAGATGAAGGTGAGAATCTTTCGGCTGATGATGCCCTAGACATTGTGTTTTGATTACTTCTGTGTATTACAACTATTTTTCTCTGTAAATCATGGCTAGAAGAGATTTGGCCCATGATTGTACATCCACATATATGAACAACATGACTAAAGTTTCATTAAGATGTATGTTGTGAAAATTTTTTGAACTGAAGAGCTATCTAGGGCTGTAATTGTGAGAACAAACTGATAATTCTCGGTAAGTCCTGATTTTCCATACTGAGTTGACAGTAGGACGGTGTTTACTCGTAGCGTCTTTTCCAATTACAATAGGATGACATTTTTTACATGTGTATGTTATGTGTACAATTTTTTATGTCACATAATTAGCCCATTATTTTGTATAGGCTGTCTTGAAAACATGTGTACACATTATTGGAATTTGGTTACAGATGCTACCATATAACTGCCATTAGCTTGTGTATGTGATCCCAGATTTTGTCAACACATCAAGTTGCAATTAGTTGTCACTGACAATGTTCATTTTAAAGTTATGTTTTTTGCGTATGGTGATATAATGTAGCACAATGTTACTAATATGAATATTACTTCATGTTTGGTTTATTGCTTCCTGACTTTTTGTGATCTCACCTGAGATTTTATCACTTATGTGCAGCTTTAATCACTGTTGCTAAATTGATTGGATGCAACATTGAGGATCTTAATCTAGCCTTGTCAACTCGTAAAATGAGAGTTGGTAATGATATTATTGTCCAGAAGTTAACACTTTCACAGGTAAGAAACCTTTTACAGAGAATTCATAACTTCTTTTTTTGTAGGTTCTCTACTTTTTTTAATTTGTGTCATAATATTTTTGCTGATTAGATTGCGCTAACTTTTTGTGCATTCCGTCATTTGGTTGAATGGGAATTCTAAAGTTATGTTTACACATTAATAAGTTCAAAATGTGGGAAATTGCTGCATGGATTAAAATATTTATTGAAATTAAAATTTTGTGATTGCATTGCTGATCAACAAATTGCCTTACATCTTTCAGGCCATTGACACAAGAGATGCTTTAGCAAAATCAATCTATGCTTGTTTGTTTGAGTGGCTTGTTGAACAAATTAACAAGTCACTTGCGGTTGGCAAAAGACGAACTGGCAGATCCATCAGCATTCTTGATATCTATGGCTTTGAATCGTTTGATGTATGCTACAATTTTCTTTTACTCTGGCACTCTTTTAAAATTCTGTTTATATCTATTTATGCCAGCCTTTTTTGTCCTGCAGAGAAATAGTTTTGAGCAGTTCTGTATAAATTATGCAAATGAGAGATTACAGCAACACTTTAATCGTCATTTATTCAAGTTAGAGCAGGAGGTAACTTCTATCTTGTTGCATCAGTATTAAAAAATTATTGGTCAGAAGCATACTGGCAATTATGAATTGTGATTAAAATTTGATAGTTCCTTTATATTTTGCTAGAGTGGATAGGGAGTTCTGAACTAGGTAGTTAATATCAGAAACCAAATGATAATCCCTAGCCCAGAGCCTACTGGTTTGCTGATTTTATATTTTTACTTAAATAACAGATATTGACATCTCTGGTTTGAAAAATATTTTTATTATTGTATTATGTGTATGGAGCTTTCATATTCTCTCGTATTCAGGAGCATTAAGAATCTATGGATCTTTAAATTTTCTTTTAATGATAGTCTCTTTGTTTCTTGTCAAATAGAAGAAAGAACCTATGGCTCTATAAGATCGGTCTTTCATAAGTAATTTTTAACTGGCTGTATGAGGCTGGTTTGGTCTTCGATATATCTCATTTCTAGTTGAATATGATTCAAGATTGGAATCCTTAATTGTTTTTGGCTTATATTAGTTCTTTTAACTTGACCTTTTGCCCCTGGTTGTTGATAATGTTGTTGATGGGCATTAGTGTTCTCAACATTTGCATGGTTGAAACGGTGTACACAAGATATTATGTAATCCAGTCTTCACATTTCTTTTGAAAAAATAGATACTTTAATCTAGATATTTCTCTGAAAATATAAAATAAGAAGAAAGAAGAAAGAAGAAAGAAGGCCTTTTGCATAGACGTCATTTGTAGATAAATCACTTTTTGCTGTTGTAACAAAATACTTGCTTGATTCTTTAATTTTCCAGGAATATATCCAAGATGGTATTGACTGGGCGAAGGTTGATTTTGAAGACAACCAAGACTGTCTTAATCTTTTTGAAAAGGTACAATGCTCATTGATGCTTCAACTTAGTGGATTTATATTTTGATGTGTAACATCCAAATTTATATACTATTAATTTATTACTCAAGGCCCCTGTACAAACTATATTTCTATGTTAGTATGATGGACCTTGAGGACCATCATGCCTTTTACACTTTATAAGAGAATAACCATGATTGAACATGACCTTGATTTATTCATGCTTTGCGTGGTTGCATATGTGGTGTGAAAGAAAAAAACTTTTATCAAACATTTGTAAATAATGTTCTAACTTGCAATATACAAAAATGTTTTCATTGTACTGATTGCAACTTCATGAAGCATGTGAAGTTAGTTCTATTTTGTATTTTACTGTATTTTCATGTGAATGTAATAATGAAGTTAACCAAAAATGTTAAAGACTGACATCATTACTGATGTAGAGCTTTTTGTGCTTGTCTTTAGTGCTTATGTGTTCTTTTGTTTGCACTTTGTATTAATTCAATGTCCTTTAAACCTTATTTCTAACTTTTATGCAGAAACCGTTGGGGTTATTGTCTCTGTTAGATGAGGAGTCCATGTTCCCTAATGGCACAGATTTGACATTTGCCAACAAGCTTAAGCAGCATTTAAATTCGAATTCTTGTTTCAGAGGGGAACGAGAAAAAGCCTTCACAGTCCGTCATTATGCAGGAGAGGTATTCACTTTTTTCTAAATTGGCACTATCTTTTTCTTGTCACAATTAATTTTTGAAGAGGTTGACAGCAGAAAGTATGATGGAGGTTATTAGGTGTATCTTTTTCTTCTCTAAAGCCGATCCAGTGATCTGATAACATTCAGCCTTTTAGTTTACTGTACCATTCCATACTAATTATGTGTAGATGCTACTTGTTTGACGTATTTATCAGTCTGAGAAAAATACTGTTGCTGGTTTCTTGCTTAATAAGAGTTTGATAGCTTCACATTTTTTTCCACGCAGGTTTCGTACAACACAACTGGATTTCTGGAGAAAAACAGGGACTTATTGCACTTGGATTCCATTCAACTTTTGTCCTCATGCTCATGCCACCTTCCTCAGATATTTGCTTCCAATATGCTTGCTCAGTCCGATAAGCCTGTGGTTGGTCCTTCATATAAAGCGGGAGGAGCAGATTCCCAAAAGCAGAGTGTTGCTACAAAATTTAAGGTACATTGCTTTCAGCAGTTTAGTGTTCCAAACTGAAGTTCAGATTCACTGTGCTTCACCTTCGTTACAATACAATTGGCAGGCATCTATAAAAGATTGTATAGCCATACTGATTTTTAGATCTAGAAATTATATCCTCCTGGTCCGTTGTTTTGCATGTATGATACCAGATTTGAGATGTCATGTGTCAACCATATTATCTTACAGAATTTATTTACATTAATCGCAGTGCATCTATGATTTATCATTCGGAGAGTCAATAAAGCAGTAAAGCTACAATTGAGTTTCTTAAGTTAGTAGGTGAGGCCTAACAACCACAATAGCAAATGCAACCATGCCACAAACATACTTTATTATAATTTAATTACTACAATGGGGTGATTTGTGTTAGAAGTTTAATTTGTTTTACATTGTCAAGTTGATGAGCTGTTATGATGTATATATATGGTTGAGCTTCCTCTTCCCTTGAGCTAGCTTTTGAAGGTGAGTTCTATTTAAGCCTACTTATTATGGTATTAGAGCTATGTTTGTTTGGGGTGGTGATAGATTTGGACCTTGACCTTGCACGTTTAGCATGAGTGAGGGTGTTAGAAGTTGAATTTGTTTCACATCGTTAAGTTGGTGGTCTTTTATGGTGTATAAATGTGGTTGGGTTCCCTTCTGCCTTGAACTAGCTTTTTGAAGTGAGTTCTAGCAAGACTTTTTATCAATTTAAAGACAAGACAAGTAAAGGTCTAATACTGTAATAGTAAGTGCTTGTCTCAAAAGTTTAAGCCGATAGGTAAAGGTCCAATAATAGTATTTAATCTCTAACAAAACTTATTTTGATGTCTCTGAGACTGGGGAAGTATGAATGAAGGTTGATAAACCTATCTTTGGTAAAATTTATTACTTTCAAAGAGGATTTGTTAGATATGAGTTAATTTATTTACCTGTTGTGTTTAGGGTCAACTATTCCAATTGATGCAACGTCTAGAAACTACTACACCACATTTTATACGTTGTATAAAGCCCAACAATTTCCAATCTCCTGGATCATATGAGCAAGGGCTTGTATTGCAGCAGCTGAGATGTTGTGGAGTCCTAGAGGTAGTTCGAATATCACGGTCTGGCTTTCCTACCAGAATGTCTCATCAGAAGTTTGCCAGAAGGTACAGTAAAATATTTTTTATTTTTATTTTTCACATTCAGTGGAAGTGTCCTGAGTTTTTATATAATTCTTCTGTTACTAATATATTGTAATTCTGTTTTGTTGGTTGGGGTGGTTTGTCATTTGAATTTCACTTTAGGTATGGCTTTCTTCTGCTGGAGAGTTTTGCATCTCAGGATCCACTTAGCGTTTCAGTTGCAATTCTTCATCAATTTAATATATTGCCAGAGATGTATCAAGTTGGATATACAAAGTTGTTTTTTCGAACAGGACAGGTATTTTAAGTTTTCTTTCCTTTTATTATTTTTGTTCTTATTTATTTTGTCCTAGTGAATGTGAGTTGGGAGCTGGTCTTGCTCTTTAGAAGTTTTATTATCCAGATAAAGTACTGACTAGGTGGCAGTTTGGCCCATAATTAATTTCTAGGAATTGAAACCCTTCTGCTTTAACTGCTGAAGAGGTGATCATCAGTTAAAATTCCCACAGAACTTTAAATCATACAATGTAAAGTTTCATCGTTGAAATGGATTGAGATGGCTAGTTTTGATAAAAGGAAATGTATACTATTTTGGACAAATTTTGTGCTTATAGATAGATATCCTTTACTATTTAAGTCACTTAATGGATCTTTTGGGAATAAACAAAAGTTCATGTTCAAAGTGTTGTCTTTGTCTTCACTTGGTTGGTCTTAGCCGTCAGTATAATCTAATTTTGTGCCTTTTGGTAGTGCTATCTATTATTACTCAAATAATTGCAACAAGGATTATTTATTCAGATTGGGGTGCTTGAGGATACTAGAAATCGTACCCTTCATGGCGTTTTACGTGTTCAAAGCTGCTTTAGAGGGCATCAAGCTCGTCTTTACCTCAAGGAGCTTAGAAGAGGAATTGTCACTCTTCAATCATGTATTGCTTTATTATCTTCTATTTCATTAAGCTACTATTTTGATTTTAAGAAATCTAAATCCTCCTAAAACAGCATGAGTTGATGATGCCTTAATAACTCTTACAGTTGTTCGGGGAGAGAAAATCAGGAAGGAATATGCTGTCATGCTTCAGAGACATAGAGCTGCTGTTGTCATACAAAGACAGATTAAAAGCAGGGTTGCTACAAAAAAGTTCAAGAATGTAAAAGATTCTTCAATTGTAATTCAGTCAGGTAATTTTTTTGTCACATCCTATAAAGTGAGAATTTTCTAATCATTAGTACGCTTCTGTAGGTTATTTTCAGGTCAAATTCAGGATGCAGTGATACTGAATGTACCAATTTATTTATGAGTGAATAATAAGACACTGAAGTACCCTTGAATATAATAACTCCATGAAAATGATGGGAAAATACATATTGTATACGTCCGTTTTGTGAGTTGAAGTTCAGAAGTTAAACTTAATGGCCAAATAAACAAAAACTTTTTAACCTGGCTTGTGGTTGATTTACTTGGAATTGTTGTTGATTTTGTTTATTTATTTATTTTGTAGTTATACGTGGTTGGTTGGTCAGAAGATGCTCGGGAGATATAGGATTATTGAAGCCTGCAGGATCCAAGGTACTGATTGACTTTCCCATCTTTTCTGCTTTTTTTCTAAATACCGATTTCTCTGTTAATGTTCTCAAGTAAACTATCAACTACATATTTAGAATTACCCATGTTGATTATTCTAGGTTTTCCAATTGTTTCATGGAAGATATCATGTGTGGTGGTACATTTAGAATTACCCAGGTATATCCATTCAAGGTACTAACCAATAGTGACTCCAATACAGGGGAATGAATCAGATGAGGTATTGGTGAAGGCTTCGTTTCTGGCTGAATTACAGCGGCGAGTCCTTAAAGCTGAGGCTGCTTTGCGAGAGAAAGAGGAGGAAAATGACATCCTCCACCAACGAATTCAACAGTATGAGAGCCGTTGGTCTGAATATGAGCTCAAAATGAAGTCCATGGAAGAAGTGTGGCAGAAGCAAATGAGATCCCTCCAATCCAGCCTCTCCATTGCAAAGAAGAGCCTAGCAGTAGATGATTCAGAGCGAAATTCTGATGCATCAGTCAATGCAAGCGATGAAGTAGACTACAGCTGGGATACTGGAAGCAATTATAAGGGCCAAGAGAGCAATGGGGTGAGACCAATGAGCACAGGTTTGAGTGTTATAAGCCGGCTGGCTGAAGAATTTGATCAAAGGAGTCAAGTATTTGGCGATGATGCCAAGTTCCTGGTGGAGGTGAAGTCAGGTCAGGTAGAAGCAAGTTTAAATCCGGACAAGGAGCTTCGAAGGTTGAAGCAAATGTTTGAAGCCTGGAAAAAGGACTATGGAGTGCGACTACGTGAAACAAAGGTGATTTTGAATAAACTTGGCAGTGAGGAAGGTGCCATTGATAGGGTGAAAAAGAAATGGTGGGGAAGAAGGAACAGCGCGAGGATACCCTAAACATTTATATAGTTGTTACCTTACCACCATCTTTTCTTTCATTATTTTTGTCTTACAGTTGAAAGTATTGCATAGAGAAATTGTGAGAGTTTTCTACAAGCGATTTGGGCTATTAAAGACTACTCCGGAGCCTAGTGAGTGAGTCGAACAAGTTACATGTACCCTATATTTTAAATATGTAAATCAATTTTTATTCCACTGCGATTTCTGTGTTTGTAAAATTTCAGCTTGTTATTTTGGTATTAGTTGTGCCATGTACCATAGAGTTGATGAAATTTTACAGTTCAGCCCGGAATTCTTCTTGAATTCAATACATCACAAGTTAATTCAAGCACCGTATTTCTTTTATGAAGTATTGTTCCAAAATTACAAATAAGCTGTTATTATTAGGCTGTGTGCAGTGTGCAGGATACGGCAGGCTGAGTTATATGGTTTTTTTTTTTTTTTTATATGACCAGGGTTATTTAGACTAGTTTGTGTGTATTTCAATTAATCTTTTGAGACCTTAACATTATCAGTTAGATAAGAATTAAAAAAACCAACCTTATTTGCGATTGTGGGGATTCGAACTCAGGGTTAGGTTATATCATATATTGTATAAGAGAGGTTGAAAAATATTGGCCAAACAAAACAGTAATAATTGAGCTCTTACATAACCATCATGTAATACATAGCAAATTCACGCATAGAAACTCAACAATAATATTCGAGCTCTTATAGCGCGATCTTTTTCTGTTGTTCATTCCAGAAAACTTGCCTATGTAATACTAGCAATTCAATCTACCGTCTTCACAACATAAGAAAGCAAAATATAATGAGCCGGATAATTCAATATCACTATTGATATGAAAATTTCAGCTTCATCATCATCTGCAGGCTTTTGCTTACCTTAACTGCAAATCATATTATGTTGCATGATGATGGTTTCATCTGCACCCAAATTCAATGAGCGGCAGAGGAAAGAGGGATCGCAGAAAGACTCTCTTATTGGCTTTCTTATACCAAGAGTTTTCCGCTGAGATTGTATAATTAATTATCCATTGAAATTGTCGATAATTAGCTGCTGATTGTTTTGTTTTTGTCCTCCATGAATTGGAAATATTATCGTGCTGCCTCTTAATGCTTGTAAGTAAGCTACATGTCAACAACATAAACCATATGTACAAGGCATTTATGGTAAGTAATATTAATTAATTATTTTAAGTTACTTTAAAATAGAAAAAATAAATAAATCCATCTTCTCTTTCTCATCTATTAATTATTTGGGAGTGGTGACGTGGGTAAAAAATTGGACACACAGAAGAGCTAACTGAAAGTTTAAGACAGTTCAGTTGGCGCACACAGGATATGTTGAGGTGAGTTGAACTCAAAAAGACAAACTTGAAAACTAGTTTCTTCTCTGTCTCACTTCTTCCTGTTCCTGTGATAACTGTTAAAGCCACGTATATAACAATAGTTATAATAATAGTTATAATGTTGAGTAATGGTTCTCGTATTTCACTTCATATACGCGAGTCTAGGTACCATCAAAATCTAGGGTTAGGGTTTTGTACTTCCAAATTCTTTCAACTTTCTTCTTTCATGGTGAGGCCTCTTTCTGTCGCTATTATTGGAGAAAATTATAATCAGAGATTGCAGCGGAGATCGGTATCTTCTTCCAGCCTTCAAAGCAAATCCCCTGGCGAATTGCCTCTTCTCTCTGAATGTTTCAGGTTCTTTTCTTTTCCATTTTGCTCTTTATTCGCTTCTTCCTACTTAATCTTAACTAGAAAATTTAAATGCATTTCAACTGTTTTGGGTTTTGTGTGTGTGCCTTATGCTTGGTGATGGAGAAGATATGTGAAAATATATAATAGAAAATTTGATATGCGAAACAAAAAATCATCTTAACTAAACTGTCGTTATAATTTGCCATGCTTATGGTTTCATTTTAGTTATAAGTGCTGTATTGTTTGAACGTTATGTTCTTTTGAGAAAATGTATGGGAAAAATTTTATAACTTTTGATGTTTATATGCAAAGATAACTCTGCTTTAATTTTCTTATAATTCTAGTTGAAAGTTAAATTGGTTTGATTAAAGTGCACAGTAGTTGGTTTTTGGGTTGGATGAGCTTCCAACAAGTTTGAAATTTGCTAAGAAATGAGACTGGCTATACCAGACACACAAGAGACTGGGCATGGGACTCTGTAACACTGCAAGAGATTGTGTTATTGGTCGATCCCAAGACTTGGCAATCATTTTCTCTCAAACTTTTGCTCTTTTTGTTTCTTTGGGTACAAAGATAAAGACTTTTTCTGGTCATTTTAGAATTTTTTCTGCCTAATAAAACAATGCTTTAGGGATCAAAGTATAGATGAGATGCATTTTCGGAATTGAGAATGAAACTTTATCGATGTTGGATCTCTTAAGCTTTGAATATGGGGGTCTTTTGGTTGGAGCAGATGGACTTTTGGATAGAATTATCATATTCTAAGTCTTAGGGGGTGTTTGTCTGAGTTTGGGGGTGTTTGTCTAAGCTTATAAGCTGGTCAAACTAGCTTATAAACTGCTCTAAAATTAAGCTGACCTGTTTGTTTATAACCTTTTTGAACTTATAAGCAAAAAAAAAATAAGTTGGGAGGGAGGTATTTTTTTTTTTTTTTTTTTGCTTATAAGTTAGTTTGACCAAGTATATTACTATATTAGCCTTGTTTAATTTTAAAATTCCATAGTATACCTTTGTTTAATGTAGTACCTTTTTTAGTTATTTTATAATAAAATGTACCTATAAGCCACATTTTACCAAATATGTCAACTATTTATTAGTCACTTATAAGTACTTTAACCAAACACGTAATTGCTTAAAATTTCAATTGCTTATGAGCTAATTTTCATAAGCTCAGACAAACACCTCCTTTATAAGCTGGTCAAACTAGTTTATAAATTCTAAAATTAAGTTGACTTGTTTGTTTATAACTTTTTTGGGAAAAACAATAAGTTGGGGGAAGGTACCTTTTTTTTTTTTTTTTTTTGCTTATAAGTTACTTTGACCAAGTATATTACCATATTACCCCTCTTTAATTTTAAAATTCCATCCTATACCCTTATTTTTAATAATGTAGTACCTTTTTTAGTCATTTAATAATAAAAAGTATTTATAAACCACATTTTATCAAACTTTTCAACTATTTATCAGTCATTTATAAGTACTTTAACCAAACATGTAACTGTTTAAATTTTAAATGTTTATAAGCTCAAATTAGCTTATAAACACTAGCTGCTTATAAGCTAATTTTCATAAGTTCAGTCAAACAGGCTCTTATTTCTCAGTTGGGGGTGGTACAAAGAGCTAGTTGCAAATAACCCAAATTTTTCGTTTTGTAGGTGAAATCACTGCATTGTGCCTTTATGTTGTTTGTGCTATCCACTGGTAAAAGAATTTGATTCTTGGAAATTCGACTTCTTTTTGTGTTTTTCAAAGTCTCAGTGATTAAATTTTGGTGAAATTTAATCATCTGAAGATTTAGTTGGAAATACCTTTAATTATATGCTAAGTTGTTTTTCTTATACTTATAGATGCTTTTGGTAGAGGAGATAAAGCAAGATGTCTTGTGTAAGTCTGCTGTTACCGCAGTTTTTTGGGGAAATTTGTGTAGTTTCTATATCTGGAAATTCTCTGTACATATTGTGAATTGGTCTCTTTTCCTTCCTTGGCTATTCCTAATTTGTGAGTTCACTTATTCTGGGTTTTCTTTCAACTAATATGATTTTTAAAAGTTTCTTATAACCATTTTCCCTTTATGTGGTTTTTTTCCTCCTAAAGTCACCTTAAAGAATAAAAGGAAGATAACTAGATCAAGTTAATGAAATTCATAACTGTAAAATCCCTCAAATAAAATAGGCAACAGTGTTCTGTATGTTCAGGAAGTGACTGGTGATTGTACTTCTGTATAAGTGTATGTGTTGGAATGTTATATGTCTTCTATTTCTCCTATCTGTCAATATTTGTTTATCTGATTACTTTTCTTTGTATAAAGCCAACGAGAAGATGAACGTGAGCTTCCTCCGGAAGGATTGTACCCTGTGGCAGGTTTTCTTTCACCCGTTTCTTTAGCTCTCTTTTTCCCTTTATCTGTTACCCAATAACCTAAATTTTTCTTTTNTATGTTGTTTGTGCTATCCACTGGTAAAAGAATTTGATTCTTGGAAATTCGACTTCTTTTTGTGTTTTTCAAAGTCTCAGTGATTAAATTTTGGTGAAATTTAATCATCTGAAGATTTAGTTGGAAATACCTTTAATTATATGCTAAGTTGTTTTTCTTATACTTATAGATGCTTTTGGTAGAGGAGATAAAGCAAGATGTCTTGTGTAAGTCTGCTGTTACCGCAGTTTTTTGGGGAAATTTGTGTAGTTTCTATATCTGGAAATTCTCTGTACATATTGTGAATTGGTCTCTTTTCCTTCCTTGGCTATTCCTAATTTGTGAGTTCACTTATTCTGGGTTTTCTTTCAACTAATATGATTTTTAAAAGTTTCTTATAACCATTTTCCCTTTATGTGGTTTTTTTCCTCCTAAAGTCACCTTAAAGAATAAAAGGAAGATAACTAGATCAAGTTAATGAAATTCATAACTGTAAAATCCCTCAAATAAAATAGGCAACAGTGTTCTGTATGTTCAGGAAGTGACTGGTGATTGTACTTCTGTATAAGTGTATGTGTTGGAATGTTATATGTCTTCTATTTCTCCTATCTGTCAATATTTGTTTATCTGATTACTTTTCTTTGTATAAAGCCAACGAGAAGATGAACGTGAGCTTCCTCCGGAAGGATTGTACCCTGTGGCAGGTTTTCTTTCACCCGTTTCTTTAGCTCTCTTTTTCCCTTTATCTGTTACCCAATAACCTAAATTTTTCTTTTCTTTTCTTTTCTTTTTTTTTTTTTTTTTTTTGTGCAAACATTATATTTTGTAGTGAGTTTTACGTTTGGCATATTTTTCTACCTTAGAATACTATGTATTTATATTTATTCAAGAGAGGATGTTAAAAGCATCCATTTTGTGAGGCCAAATGTTAATTAATTTAAGTGTTTTGAGCTAATGTGTTACTTTCTTTGTGATATACTACGCATTAATTCTTGTGCGTTTTGAATTGCTTAGAATTGCACTTAATTTGTGATTTGACCCATGATTGTAACGTTAGACTGAGGAAGATTTTTTATCTTGACTCAGTCATTTTTTAAAAGATATGCTGTAACTGAATGGAAAAATTTTATATGTCATGTTATATTACTCATGGCCTCACATATTTATGGATGGCAAAAATTGACATCAGTATCTGAATTTTAAAGGACATCTGTTTGTCTGTAAAAGCTGCAGTTCCGATGTTTGACATATACGGTTTTGTTAGATAAGTATTATGTGCTCTGGGTTTTAGTTTTTAGTTTTATATGCGTAGCAGAAATAGGTTTCCTCAAGCTTTGGATGTTGAATTGATTGAGAGAGGGTGTGAGCTGTACGATTTCTCACATGGTCTCATCCAGCTTTCATTAGCTAAATTGAAGAAAATTTAAAGTTCTAGGAAGCATACGATTTATTTTGTTTTTGGTTTTTTCCTGTTTCATAGTGTAGATTTAGGGAGGTTTAAAAATTAATGAAATATTTTCACTCAAATCAGACCATCCTCCTTCCTTTATTTTTTTTTATTTTTTATGTTTTTTCCTTTGTTTGGGCTTCATTGCATGCAGCTTTTGCAATTTCTTATTTCTGTTTTGTTGTCTATGATTGTATAGAGAAACCTCTACTATTGCTCCTAATGTGGTGCTAGTTTCTATTTAATGCCAATTAACCTTTAATGGCCCTTTGGTAATTTTGTAATTGGATATGGTTGGTTACCATGCTTCTCTTTAATTCTTTTACAGTATAATTCTAACTAGTCTTAGAATATTTTCTAAATCTGTCGGCAAAAACCTTTTTTTCCACCTTCATATCTGAGATACAATTTCTTTGTTATTATCACCAGGAGGGATAGTAGCATTGGGGAAGTTTGATGCCCTTCACGTTGGCCATCGAGAACTTGCAATTCAAGCATCAAAGGTTGGAGCTCCATATCTGTTGTCATTTGTAGGAATGGCAGAAGTATTTGGTTGGGAGCCTAGGTATAAACACTGTTCTCATGCTTTCCCATTTTCAAGTCTTTTTACCTTTTGAAGTGCCAGAAATTTTCAACTGCTTTTTCGCCTAGTCATACATCTTTACAGCTTGTGGTTTTATCTTGGTAGATGAAAAATGGAGTTATGTTTTCCTGGTAGTTTTTTTTGGCTTCTTTATAAGCTATGTTCATGTTGCTGCAATTTTTGTCTCCTATGTATCAAACAAGATGGTTACAACTTGAATCTGGATGACCTAATATGAAGCTGTCAATTTCGTTTCTGTGGGATCCAATGTCATGGTACTTGGTTAATTCTGGTTTCATTTGTTGTAGATGTAGTTATGTTTGGGTTTGATTTTAATTTTTGGGGCTTAGTTTTCCCAAACCAATATAAGCTAGCCTCAAAGTGTTAATACTATTCTCTGGGCGCACAGGGTGGTAACCTCACAATTTTGGTGGAAGGAATCCAAGTAAAATTGATAGTAAAGATTTTTTTTATGGGCTGCTTATATAGTTGGCCATATCCATAATAATAGTCAAGTCTGTTGGCTGTTGCATCTGTTGGCCCCTATTACATATGATCAGTTTATAGCTTTGTTACACTGCATTTATAGAGCTAGGTTGACTCTCTAATGCTGCACAGAAGGTTGTCTAGCCCGGGCTTGGTTTTGTTTGGTTTCACCATATTACAATTTCCTTTTCTACTTGGTGAATTAGCGTTTTAAATGTGAACGCTGTAAACTAATTAATTTTGGTCTTACATTTGATTTAGTTCAATGCAGAGAAATAGATCATGTTATATTATCATATATTAATGACATGTTAATATCTCTAAATAGGGCCCCCATAGTTGCCAAATGTGACCGGAAGCGGGTTCTTTCATCTTGGGCCCCACACTGTGGCGGTGTAGCTCCAGTAGAGTTCCAGATAGAATTTTCAAGTGTTCGACATCTCACTCCACAACAGTTTGTTGAGAAGTTGTCAAAGGATTTTGGAGTAAATGGAGTTGTGGCAGGTAAAATTAATATCAATGTCAAAAGTCTTTTTAATGTTGATGTCAAAAATTTGCAGTGTGAAGAATATACTAGATCATACCTAATAGAAATTTGAATGGGGTGACTATGGCAGGGGAAAACTACCGGTTCGGATACAAAGCTGCAGGTGATGCATCAGAATTGGTGAGATTGTGTGGGGAGTATGGCATGGATGCTTACATTATTAATTCTGTGATGGACAAGAATCAAGATTCCAGAGATATAGACTCCAAGGATTTTAAAGAGAGAGGACAAGTTTCATCTACCCGTGTTCGCCATGCCTTAGCTATTGGTGACATGAAATATGTGTCTGAGCTTCTTGGTCGTCCACATCGTCTTATATTGATGGTGAATGATCAGGAAGAGTTAACTAGTAGTAGAAATAAGCATATGTTGTCAGTTTCAAAGTCTTGTTTATTAAATCTTCCGCCAAAGGAAGGTTTTTATGAGAACTGTACTGTTTTATTTGGTGATGAGAACCCAGTAAGATGTAGAATATTCATTGACTCTACACGTATCCATTTAGAAATGGATGAGGTAGGTCTTTCTAGTTTTGATAATTCTCAGGACTTACGGTTGTTGGGTATCGAATTCGGTGTGTTAGAAAGTTAATTTTGTTTTTTATTTAAGCCGTGTTGTTTTATATTTATACCAGTTAAATAGTTGATGGATGAAAAGTTTCATCCATGATTCATATCATAGGAGGTATATATATCTGTTCAATTTGTAAGTATTTGTTAGTGAGTTTAGATAAATTGAACAATCTTTTGATGGGTTGATAATTTCTATTTTGTTGACTTGTGTTCTGATTACAGAAAAGTTGATGGGAGCAATAATGAAAAAGAAGCAAGTGGGTAGAAAAGAAAGCTGATATGTGGTGAGTATGAATATGGGTTTATTACCAAATTGGATGTGTGTCATTTGCCACTTCCAAGCATGTAGAAGTAATGGGTTCTGATGCGGCTTCATTTAAGTAGTATGTGTATATCTGATCTCAGGAAGGTTTTATTTCATGCCATGTCAGTATGCAGAGTATTGAATTATTATATATAACCCTTGCTAGTTTTACAAAGACACATACAAAACCCTTGATTTTCATGATTTCTCTCTCTCTCTTTCTTGTTTTCCTTCTTGCTGATATCACTTTATAGTCCTCTTTGTATGGATCTTTGTAAGGATAACATTTTTCATTACTTATTGAACCAAATCTTGTTATTCTCATCAAGCATTTATTCATTCTAAATTTTTGAAGAGATTATCTCTGACTAATAGATGACTTGGATTGAATATCAAGGTGTTGAGGAACATCAGAATCCCATATCTTTTGGCAAGCTGGTTTATTGAGTGAAAGGATGGCAATCACAAAGATAATGGACATGAATTAATAAAAGTCAAGCAGTTGAGGTGTTAAGTCTTACAAAATCTTATCATCTTGTATAAGGCAATTATCACCATGTTTTTTAAGGCATAGAAATCTCCAGTATTGGAGAGAAACGTGGGGAGGGAGACTAGAATGTGAAACAGAAAAATAAATAATAAAGGGGACTGGACAAATGTGAGTCTGACAGATACAACGGAATTTTATGGGCATTCTGACGCAGCTTCCTCTCTTCGAGTTCGAATCATTTTGGGTGGGCAGAATATTTCATGAATATTCACTTGGAATTATCTAGAAACAAGTCCCAGTCGACATATTTTTATTCTTATTATAATGTTTAAATTATTAATAACATCTCTCCGCATGGGACACTGTTTAAATTATTTATAAACACTTGTTGAATTCCATTCAATTTACACAAAAATAATTGAAAAAGCACATAAATAATCCTAATCAAATTGGAACATAAATGGCAGCATGATCATGTCCTTGCCTTGAAAGTTAACAATAAATCATCAATTTAACAATAAATCATGTAATAAACCCCAAGTAGTTGGCTTGAAAGTTAAGAAGATTTACTAACTTTTTTAAGTTTTTTGATTCAAATATTAAGACCATTTATCATAATAATATTATGGTTTATATGGTCTTTTGGATTTATAAGGTATTAAATAAATTTCAAAAATTTGAGGCCGACCAAATTGATAACAATACGATTATCAAAAAAATAAAAATAAAAATAAATCATATAATAATAATAATAATAATAATAATAAAATAAAGGTATGATACAGATGTGTCAGAATAAAAAAGCGAATCATATGAGCAATAATATTAATATGAACACCAATCTTTGAAGGAAAAGAAAAAAAAGTGGCGTGAAATATAGGCAAATTTAGAGTAAAAGCAAAATAATATTTTAAAGATGAGAGAACCAAGATAGCATTAACATATTTATCGGCAGAGCCTGCACAATTTGCGTTGCGTCCCCAACAAAACTAATAAAAATTCTCTCTCCATTCTCCCATCAAAGAGGAGGTACACCGACTCTCTCTTCATCCCTTGGGGCCAAGCTCTCTCTGTTACTCAGGTGACTCTTTTCTTTTTTCAATTTTAATATTTTTCTTCTTCTTTTTATCTTTCATTCTCATTTATTTATTGCATTATATATATTTCCATATTTTAATCCCCATTCAAATGCATTCAACTGATTTCGTCTTCAGCTCAGTTGACTCGGTAAGAACGTAGGGGCAGAAGAGTCATTTTCTTATTTTCTTCCTCTCTTCCCTCCCACCAGCCATTTAATCTCTTCACGTTATGTTATGTACCACGAAATTTCTTCCTTAAATCGCCTAACCGTATTTTTCACATTAAATTTCCGTTCTCTCCTTTCTGTCAGGAGAATCCAGCAAATTTAACAAGGACTATACCGTCTTTTCATTCTTCCTTCCTTTTGTTTACTTTTCTTCCCCAAATCGTCGGACTACTCCGTCACGTGGCATCTTCTTATTTGCTACTACTCCCAGCTTCGCTTAGTTGTACCACGACGTCTATTGACACGCTTTGTTTATTTAATTAATTAATCAAATTATTATTTTCCCAGAAAATATTAAAGTGCTCGTTTTAATTGAGGTTTTCTTTGTCAAGAGCAGTTGTGTCCGACTCCAAAAGAAGGTGGTTGGTCGGTGCGGCGTGCGAACTGTAAGAACCGGGCTGTCATTATTATTTAACTTGACAGTCCGGTTTTTTTGGACCAAATCCACGTAAGTCTTCAATAAACTGCTTCAACAAACGAATATACCATTTTGACTGCATTTTCTTGCGTGTTTTCCTCTGTTTTATATATACGTATCTGGGTTCGCTTCTGTTCTGTTCAAACACAAAAGCTACCCAAAGTCATTTCTTTAATTTGTTGTTGTGCAGGTGTTTGAGTGATTTGATTGTTTTCTGTTAGTATTCTATGTGCATTGCTTGATTTTCTTATGAGAGTTGAAAGGTTTTGTTTTGAAATTCCAATATGGGTTCCTTGTCTGGAATCCTTCAACGACCTCTAATTGCAGCGGCCGCGGTTGGTGTTGCGTCTGTTTCTGCTGACATCTCAGATAAATTCGAGTGTTTTAGATCATCAGGCACGTGTTCTTCATCCAAACAAGTTGATCCTTCTTATTTAGATTCACCTTCAGCTTCATCATGGGTATCTCATATATCTGTTTCCAAGCTTTCAAACTTTGCCTTTGTTACTAGGGTCCGAGTACCCGTGCCTAACATTAGTTTCGGGGTTCCCAATTCGGGCCATAATACTTTATGTTTTTCTGTGGCTTCTTCTCCTGTTCTTGTTAATCTGTATCAGTCTGCCGAATTGGCTAAAGCATCAAAGCCAAGTACTGTTGCAAGTGCTATTCCTACCTCTTCTCCTGATGTATTATATAGATGGCATTTACCGGAACCTAATGCCATTGATATTTCTGGGACTTCTGAGTGTTCCATGGCGAAGTCTAGGACGGTAGTGGTTTTGCTGGGGTGGTTGGGAGCAAAGCAGAAGCATCTTCAGAGATATGCAGAGTGGTATACTTCAAAGGGTTATCATGTCATTACCTTTACTTTTCCAATGGCTGAGATTCTCAGTTACAAAATTGGTGGAAAGGCTGAACAGAACATTGAATTGCTTGTGAACCATTTGGCTGGTTGGTTGGAAGATGAAGGAAAGAATCTTGTTTTCCACACCTTTAGCAACACTGGATGGTTAACGTAAGCTCTCTCTCTCTCTCTCTCTTAATTACATCCAAGTGCATAACAATTGTGCAAACACCACTTTTTCTCTGTTTTCCTTGAGCATTTAGGTTGATATGCTAGATTGGATCTTTCTTTTTACAGATATGGAGCTATTCTTGAGAAGTTTCAGAGTCAGGATCCTTCTTTAATGGGAAGGATTAAAGGTTGCATTGTAGATTCTGCACCTGTTGCAGCTCCTGATCCTCAGGTAAATGATGTTTGTAATTGTTTTAGATTTGTTGTTAACAAGAATAATGTGTTGCACTGTATTATTGGCAATAATTAGACATTCATATTTGATATATCCTTGTATTCCTCTTTTTCATCTTTAAAAATGTTTGCCATGCTTCTAACAAGAAATTAAGAGTTGTGACCGTCAGTTTGCTTCTCCATAAGTGAAAGTTTAATGGATAATAGAAGGCTATTCATATGAATGAACTATAATTGTATGAAGATGCTGCCAACGGCCAATAAGTTGATAGTGTTGGTTTTCTGTTCTTTTTTACATGTGTCTATTGTTTGTTTACTGTTTTGCATTTGGTGTTGTGTGTTGACAATTGATCATGGTTTGAAGGATTCCTATCAGTTTTAAGTGGAGTCCACTTTTTTTTGTCACTTACATGCAAATAAAAGATTGCCCATAGATATAAACTCTTGACTGTTTACCAGTGAGTTGACTCTGTTGATCTTTTAATGCGCTTGGCTTTGTGCATTGCTTAAGATTTCATGATCAACTATAATTTTCTGGATGCCGTTTTATTGGAATACGGGGACCCTAGGGTGCCTCGACATTGTGTGTGGTCTCTCGCTCACTCACCATGGTGTATTTGCTTGAGTGATTGTGCTGGATCACACTTATTCCTTTTTAGTATATAGTTATCATTTCAGGTTTAATTTAAAAATGATGCCTTGATATTATCATTTAACTGTGAGTCATGATGTTGCTTTAATTGTTGAAATTTCTTTGGAATAAAAAATTCATTTTTCTCAAGGATAGGATTAAGAGTTCAACTAAAATGCATTCATTTTGTTATGTTCTGACTCTCTTGTACAACCAGATTGATTAGTATCATTCTTATTTCTTAGCTGCTGATTAGATTTTTCTGCTTTGTAACATTGGAAAGTGTTTTTTGTTCTATGAAGTGATGAATAACTAGTGTGTTGTTGCATGTGCAATGTTTATTTTGCTTCTCTTTGATTGTAAGAAAATTATGCATATCTGAATATGCCAGAATGTGGATATGTAGTGCCTTATCCTTTTTAGTGATTTTAGGGTTTGATTTATTTAATATTTTATGTTTGGCGTTTGTGTTTTGGTTGAGTATGCTGTACAATTATTCAGTTCTTCATTTCATTTGTTTTAGGTATGGGCTTCAGGTTTCTCAGCAGCATTTCTTAAAAAGCATAGTGTTGCAACAAAAGGAGTTGTTAGCATGAACGAATCAAGTACAGAAATTTTAGTTGGTAGAAAAGCAATTGGAGAGCCCAAACCTGCAGTTACTGAAACAGCTTTGCTTTTAGTCCTAGAGAAGTTCTTTGAGGTGGTTTTGCATCTTCCTACAGTGAACAGGTAATTTATCCCTTTCTAATAAAAGGACTTTGATCAGATATAGTGAGATGGATTATATTTCAGAATAGTCTGCAGTATGATTGTTTATGAACAAGTGAATTAAGTGTGAGAAATTACAGTTCTGCAGAAGGGGAGGGAGTCAAATATTTTTTACTCAAAAACCACATCATTAGTGTTCTTCAGTTATAGAATCATCTTTAACTATCTTTTATATTCTGTTTTGTGTTCTTCTCTCTGTCCTGGTATTTTCTTTCATTATCCATATACACTGACATGAATATCTGATTAAAATGTTACAGGAGGCTTTCTGATGTGCTAGGCTTATTGTCATCAGGGCAACCAAGCTGTCCTCAATTATATATTTATAGCTCAGCAGACAGAGTCATTCCTGCAGATTCTGTAGAGTCGTTTATAGAAAAGCAGCGGAAGGCTGGGCGTGAGGTTAGGGCTTGCAACTTTGTCTCGACACCTCATGTCGATCATTTTAGAAATGATCCAAAACTATATACTACACAGCTCAATCAATTTTTGGAGGATTGTGTGGTTACTTGTTGCAAGCGTTCTTGAATGAAGCTGTGAATCCTCTGACTACGACTTTAATTCTTTCATCCCTTAAAATTTTATACTTATACATCGTTATAGCAATTCTTCGTTGACTTATCGAATCCGGCAAGAATAAGGGCCGTTCATTGTATTCTTTTGTTTTACTTTTTACTCATTATAAAATTCTGCGAAGTTGTAAACACCAGTCGATACTGCTGTAATTTATTCTTTCCCAAATAAAAATTTTAAGAGGTAAAAGTCTTTTTCTTTGTTCTATTTGTAATGAAAAATTACAAGTAAATATCTGCTGATTGAAGTAATTTTGAGTTCTTCTTCTGCAGTTATAAGTTTGATGCTCTGATCTGATGAACAATTCTGATAATGAGCAGATTTGCATATAACAAAATTCACGAGTTAAGTATGGTGAAACGCTGAAACCTCAAGAGTTATACATTATCTTTTTACGTCGCAAGGTTTGGTTCAATTTAATGGGAAATCTCTCTCTTGTTACATGACTCCAATTATGTTCATTAATTTAACATGGGTTTTTAACACAAACTAAGCTACACAATTTCTTAATACAAGTATATTTCAGATTTTAAAAAAAAAAAAAAAAAAAAATTCTCAAAGGAATTTAAAGTTTAGCTTTTTATTTATTTATATTTTTTATGATGACTAAGGGTGTTTGGGTCAGTTTATGTGCATTTCAACTAATCCTTTAGGATCCTAAAATTATCTATTGATTAACAGTTCTAATGACTACTCCTTTAACACTCTGAAGAGGGATTCAAACTCAAAACCTCTTGAATAATACACTCAAAATTTTCTATCGAATCGTTCGACTATTTAAGGTAGTTATTTAAAGTTTAGCTTCATAATTTTATAAATGGAATTAGCAATAAAAATATAAATTGGTTCGTATCGAGTTTAAAGATATTAATTTTGAATTGATTCTTATGGTTAAGACTTCAAAATATGAGTCCAATTGAACCAAACAGCCCAATCATGATTGGGGGAGACCACCGGCACTGCTGATGCTCTTTCAATCTACATTAAATTCCTAATCTATTTTTTATGGACACAAACACCCCCTAACAAACAAAATAAGAATTCAATTACCAAGGGTATTTCTGTAACATCATCAACCAACTAAAGCTTCTTTTTGAGTTATTTCTACTCCAAACAAACTTCACACAAAAGCTCTTATCTGAACCTGAGGGCCGGATTAGGGTTAGGGTTTTTTATTTTTATTTATTTTTCACAATTAACCCTAATCCCAATTCTCAATCTCCCTCTAATCTCTCCCTAATCAATGGATTTCGTTTGCATTAATGACATGCTAAGAGACGATGAGCTGCGATCGATTCTGTCAAGGCTTGATGATGACAAGGACAAGGAGAGATTTGGTTTGGTGTGTAAGAGATGGTTGTACTTGCAGAGTACGGAGAGGAAGAAGTTGTCCGTACGTGCCGGCCCACACTTGCTTAGAAAGATAGCCGCCAGATTCTCGCGACTTGTGGAATTGGATTTGTCGCAGTCTGTTTCGCGCTCTTTTTATCCTGGTGTTACTGATTCTGATCTTGCTGTTATTGCTGATGGCTTTAAGTCCTTGAAGGTCCTCAATTTGCAGAATTGTAAAGGTAACTTTTTTTTATCTTTTGTTTGGTTGAGTGGTTATGTGTTGTAGGACTGAAATTTGGTTATTGCTCCTTTTGGAGAAGCATATCAGTAGGAGTGGATAGCTGAGTTTTAGTTTGATTTTGTTAGCGTAATGTTGAATTGGGAGGTATCGGTTTTGATGGGTAAACAAACTGTGGAATTGCAAATGGGCTGAATTTTTTTTTGGACGATCAAACTGTTGGTTATTTCAATTTCTTTCTTTCGTAGTTCTTTTAGTTTTGGTTTTTAGTTGATTGATGGAAATGTAATATGGGAGATTTGTTTGAGAGCATTCGGTTTTTTTTTTTGTTTTTTTTTTTCAATCCCTTACTTTCTGGTTTTATGTTTTGTTTTTCTTTGTATGGTTTGAATTCGATTCTCTATTTTATATAATTTTTTCAATCAGGGTTTGGAATGAAGTTTAGAAGCTTTCTGTTATAAATTTTGGCCACTTTTCTGAAGTATCCCAACTAGCTTTTGCTGAAAATTAATTTTTAATTTTACCTGTTGAAAATTTCCCTGGATAAGTGTATTTTTTTTTTTTTCTTTTCCACACTAACTATGAAACACTAGGATCTCCAATTATAGTCCCTCTGCTATTTTGGTGCATATTTGCTTCTTTGCTCTGGACTTATGATATATTGGTACACACATACTTATTGAGCCGGATCAGTTTCTGTATTTCTCTCAAACGTTTTATGTTTATATTGCAGGTATTGCAGATACAGGAATGGTGTCGATTGGATGTGGTCTTTCTTCTTTACAGTCCTTGGATGTATCATACTGTAGAAAGCTGACTGACAAGGGGTTGTCAGCTGTTGCTGAAGGCTGTCATGACCTGCGGAGCCTGCATCTTGCTGGCTGCAGATTTGTAACTGATGGGTTATTACAAGCTATTTCAAAAAACTGTTGCAATTTAGAAGAGTTGGTCCTTCAAGGATGCACTAACATAAGTGACGTTGGTATCACAGATCTTGTAAATGGATGTCGAAATATAACTTTCTTAGATATTAACAAATGCAGCAACATTGGAGACACTGGGATTTTTAGTGTTTCCAAGGCCTGTTCAGCTTCTCTCAAGACACTGAAGTTGTTGGATTGTTATAAAGTTGGAGATGATTCTTTATTTTCTTTGGCCGAATTTTGCAAAAATCTTGAAACTCTAGTTATTGGTGGTTGCCGGGACATCTCTGATGAGTCTTTAAAGTCACTGGCAGCTGCTTGTAAGAGTAGTTTAAAGAAATTGCGGATGGATTGGTGTTTAAATATTTCCGACTCTTCAATGAGCTGCATCCTCACACAATGCAGAAACCTAGAGGCTCTTGATATTGGGTGCTGTGAGCAAGTGACTGATGCTGCCTTTGAGGGTTTGGGAGAAATTGAATTGAGTTTAAAATTTTTGATGGTTAACTGTCCAAAGGTTACTGTGGCAGGGATAGGCATGCTTTTGGACAGATGCACCTCTCTGGAATACCTTGATGTGAGGTCCTGCCCACATGTGACAAAGGTGGGTTGCGAGGAGGCTGGATTGCAGTTTCCTCAATGTTGTAAAGTGAATTTTTTGGGAAGTTTGAATGAGATGGATGTGTTTTGACATCTGTCAAAAGTTTTCGAGAAATTATCCCCTGGGCTTACTTTGGGACAACATATGAGGTGTTGAACATCGTCAGTCTCTTGCTCCTTTTGTACATGTTATGCTTCAATCTTGGTTGTGTAGTAGTAGGGTGATTTTATATGTTTATCTCTCAAAATGCATATGTATATTATGCAAGTATGTTGGATTTTCTATTTGTTTCCTCTTTAGAAGTGGAATGTTGTAATTTGTTCACTTGTTTCCATAAATTTGGTATTTGGCATCATAATAAGATTCTGTTTATGATTCTTTATCATTTCTTGGTTTTTATGTTTTGCATAGAAAGTTATTTGCCTCAACAGAGTTCAATTATGGAGTTTTATGTCGTTTGAGAGTAAACTCTTTGGAGGAGCTGATCTAGAACTTCATAAACAAAATGGCTTACTTTTACCATTATTGAGTACTTGAGTCTAATCAAATTGGTTAATATATATCTTTTGAGTTTCTTAATTGTCATCCTCTGGTGTTTCCATGATTAAAAGTTTGTGGCCATGATGAGAAGTCCGGGTCCAGATGTTGGAGTTTGTTAGGTACACACTGCAGATGACTTCTCTGTCGACCATGTGAAGGTATGTAAAGTATTCCAGCTAGCACTGATGCCGATATTAGACACGACACGACCCAAAGTTCAATGATTTGCTGGACAGGTTCATCTGTTCAATTAGTGAATCTTTTCAATTTTCTACCGAACATATTCTCTTCGAACTACCTCCTTTTTTGGGGGAGTCTATAAGTTGTTTGGATTTTCAGATGATATTTAGTGATATTAAAGAATATAACAGAGTTGTGCCAGCACAAATTGCTGAAGAAATTATTCTGTGCTGGTTTTGATAAGCTACAATTTTGTCCCTTGCTAGAATACTGGAAAACCAAAACGTTCCTATGCGTTTTTAACCTAGCTGCCTACTGGTTCTATTAAAAATTAATTTGATGTCTAGTTGCTTAGATGCCAACTGCACTGGAATTGATAGCGTTGAGAATGCTGTACAATTTGGGTTGGATTTCCTTCACTCAATTTTCCAGATGGACTTCACGATAAGGAACACGTGTGAGCATTTCGAGTATAACTCATAGGACGTGTTGGGAACAATTGTATATATTATTAGTTGGTGCTTGTGAGTGATGATGTCAAAAGGGGGCAGGAATTAAATCAGTACAGTGCCGGCTTATGAACAAGTTAAAGCAACTGCAGTGCCAGAGCCCCCAAGTAATTTGAAAATCCTGGTCCAATTGATGCTTCGACTTCACCAACCGCGGAAAGCCTTCAGATACTGTGACTGTCATCTCTGCATTCAGAAACATGGGAATTGAGTTTATTTTTTTCTGACAAATTCTAACATGCTATCAACAACTGTATACTTTAGGAGGTTTCTGAACAACTCCAACTATATATGTTAAGAGTTTTATTCTAACGATTGATTGTTCACCAAAGTCCTCAAGTGCTTAAAAACTTTCCGATTTTTGAACTTTACCAATCTAAACTAGAAGTTCCTCACTTGAAGTGCTCTGACTCCCTGGAGAAAAAGAGTTCGCCTTTTACAGTCAATGTCATATGTAGTTCTGATTGCTGAAAATGAAAGGAAAGCTAGAATTTTCACATTGCTTTTACGCCTTTCCATCTCCATGTAAATTTTATATACGTAGTGACAACTGACAACGTGAAAGTTCATGAACATGTTGGCCTTAGTACATCGAGGGCAACCGTTGCTTTTGTATGATCACAACATCTGTTAGTCATTGGCAAGCAAAATACTAGTAATTGATACATAAAGAACTTAAACTGACCCACAAATTGCGCCAGAAGGTGGAGATGAGATCCATTAAATGGCAATGAGAGATACAGTCTAACGTGGTTGTTGAATTACAATTCAATAACCACTACTACAAAGTAAAGTTTCTCTTCGAGATAGACAATGACGATAAAGAAATGAGCATTTTCACTATCAAAATTATGTACACTATCTGCAATCAACTGGTCAGGTTGACCTTCTTTCGCTTATTAATTACATTCGATGAAACATAGGGCACAAGATGTGCTAGCACTTGATTTGAGCTTGAGAAATTGCCTGTTGGAGTTGTTTTAATGCTTTCTGATAATTTAGGAAACCCATAAACCAGAAATCGAAATTATCCACTGTCACTATCTCTATGTACTTTTGTGATGTCTTCTTCACGTTTTCACTTTGATTCACTATCTTTATCTTATTTACTGGTATCACCACCTGCAATTAATTGACAATATCGAGCAACGTTAGGAATCATAAAGAGAGACACATATTGCCATTTAAGAAGAAAGAGACTGCTAACAAGTAACAAGATGAATAGTTTTGAGTTATATACCTTATAATGGACTCTAATTAATTCCCCATTTGGAGAAGAGAATTTAATTGATCTTTCACTGCAGAAGGCAACCTTGTGAGTGGAGATAAATAGGAGACCTGCTATAGGACCAGCTGTTGTTGATAAATAACACTGGCAAGTCTTTAACAATCTCTCTCCTTCTCCAACACTAAATAATTTCTTAAACACTTTATTCATTCCTCCTACTTGAAGAATTCTTGCACCTAAGCTCAACTTTGCTTTCACAATTTCAGTGATCTTTGGTCCCAATCTCACTGCAAAAACACTAAAATGTCAGATCAATATCAATCATCAACTTTGTACATGATTCATAGTCACATATAAATTAAACAAAATTAAGAAATAATTAATTACCATGCTCTCGAACTCCAAGGGCAAATTTGTTAGCTTTTTTCCCAAGCTTAAGCACCCTTTTATTTGCAGAAGATGGAACAAGGTCTTGGCTTGCAGGTTCAGGTAATAATCTTCTCGGTGAGCTCTTAAAAGGGTATGCAGTTGACGCGATTGAAATTCCCATAACTTGTTCTGCAAGTGTTTTCTTCATATTTGATGAGTATAAAGCTGAATTAATTAGCTTCTTCGTAGCTTGAAGCTTCTTTCTTTAGGTTTTGTGTCTGCAACAACTGCTGTAGATTGCAGAATGTTGTTGTTGGGTGTCCGTGAGAGGCTGTTGAATCTGCGGGTTGAAGAATCCTTGTGTTATGGAGGTGTATTTAAAGGCATTATTGAGGTGCGCTAGTTAAACTAACTTTTTTGTCCATGAGTCATCTATGACTACTCAAAGAGTAAAGGCATACACATTGACTAGGTATCTATATATTTTAAAGATTTCTTATTGCTTTAAGAATACATATTTTGAGCCCACTCTTCTTAATTTTTTTTCAAATTACATTTCCTAATACTAATAGAAATACATGAATAATTAGCATTAGCTTTTACATGGTTGGATAATGTATTAAAAGGGGTTTCTCTCAAAATTCTTATTTCAAGTGATGTATCATTTTACTTTACATTATCATATCAATACTGTATAAAATGACATATCACTTTAGGATATAAATTTCGGGATTTTAGTAATTCTCTTGAAACTTGTAATTATTATTTATTTATAAGTTATTTTGTAGCATCTAAGTGTTAATGTTATAAATCCATCACTTGATGGTGGTAAAAATAGTTTCCAATATTATAGTCTATAAACTAAGGAATAAAACCATGTTTGGTGTATACAAATTTTGTTGTTATTTTGTGGAGATGAAATCTTTAGAAAATCAAAGGAGTTGGTAGGTCTTCTTAGGATATATATATATAAAAAATGGTAATTAGTTGAGACAACTTTTGAATAATACAATCCTAATAGGCACCACGTAATGCCTCATCCATTTCCCATATATGGTTTGTTGATGTGTGATTCTAACTTTTTGAGCTGGCAATTTAACTTTCTGATGCTAGACTATAAGAAAAAGAGAATGCGTTGGATCAACCAATTAACATGAACATATAAGATAAGATTAAGATAATGATACTTCACTTCTACTAAGTTGGTAGAACGTCGACCAAAAGAAACATCTATTTGGACTTGGTCTAAATTCAGCCAAGCAAATCAAACGTCTTCTGATTCTATCTTTTTCCAAATACCAACTCAGCTTAAATTAAGAATATATATTATATTATATAATACAAGGCCGGCTTTGACACTTTGGTGACTGAGAAGGCTAATATTTAGTGCCACCCCATTACCCTACCACGTGCTTCTAACTTCCATGAGACCACAAATTTAAAGTATAAGATTTGGGGTTCAAATTATTAACACGTATTCAAGAAGGATTGGCTTATGTAGAGAAAGCAGTTGAGAATTAGCAGTTGACAATAACTAGAAGCAAATCCTGCCTATCTAATCCTAGTGAACAATTAATGAGACTGAATATAATTAATGTTGATTATTTCATGACAAACCACATATGTATTATCCAAAAAGAATTCACCGAAATAATGATTTAATGACACTTTTTCATCCATAAACTTTTAAAATATTATTTTATTATCTAAATTTATATTCTATTTTCGATTCTAGCATCATTACGACCCTATACAACTATTATTTTCTTCTCTGATTATAACTCACAAAAACTTTTCAAACCTTACCCGTTGACCCTGTCAATTGTTGACAATCTAACGATAAGGTTTGCATTGTCACCTCAAACAACTTTAGATAAATAATTTATTTCATCTTAAACCTTTAATGTAACATATATAACATATATTTTTTTACAATACATATATAATTATTATTATGTAAAGGCAAGTTCCTTAAGACGGGATCTAGAAAAATTATAACTTATTATAATGTGAAATTTATTCTTATTTATAACTGGTTCAAGTTGGGACCAAAATTTTTTATGATTACACATAGAAGTTAATCCTATACAGAGTATTATTATAGAGAGGTTATATATATATATATATATATTAGTGGCTTAGTGAATGAGGTAGATGATTGCATTTATATTGTCTGTGTACCCAATGGTGGATTGGTTTAGAGAAGGGTAATTTTAAACAATGATATGATATAAAAATTTCAGTAAAAATTGTAAATACTAAAATTTTAATGTTATTGGAAGGTGGAATTAGGTGCTCCTATTCAATTTTTTTATTTAAAATTGTCTTCAACGTGTTTCTATAAATTGAAGTATTGTATCCAATATTAGCTATACACTTCTGATATGCACTCCATTTGATATGAGATTCATGACTAAGTGGTGATTTCACACCTTTTTTTTTTCTGCCACAGCTCTATTGTTTCTGCAGAGAAAAGTAGGAATCGTGCTTTTTAAAGTCTAGCTTGTTCTAGTGCATTTTCACTCTTTCCAAATTCATAATATAGTCGACATAAATAATGGTTGAACTGAAGAGCATATATATTGTTATAATTAACAAAAAATGTACGTTGATCGTAACCGTATTAACTTTCCTCACTTCAAAAATTTACATATTCTGATGAAGCAGAGGGAAGAAAAATTTCTAAGTCAACTAATAATTGACTTGTAAAGCATCTACGCTCTGGGAAATTGCCTGCTGAAGGTACTTGAAAGCCTTCTCATAGTTTAAGAAACCCATAAACCAGAAGTCAAAATCGTCCACAGTGCATATTTCCATGTACTTCTGTGATGGCTTCTGCATATTTACACTTTGATTTACTCTCTTTATTTTCTCAAGTGGGATCAAAACCTTGTAATGAACTCTAACAATTTCTCCATTCTTTGAATAGAATTTCAATGATCTCTCACTGCAAAACGCAACCTTGTTTGTGGAGATAAAGAGGAGGCCTGCTATCGGGCCTGCTGTGGTTGACAAATAGCATTGAGAAGCCTTCAATAAATTCTCTCCTTCCCCAACATTAAATAGCTGCTTGAAGATTTTCTCTACCCCACCTACTTGCAGAATTTTTGCACCCAAACTCAACTTTCCCTTTACAGTTTCAGTAATCTTTGGCGCCAGTCTAACTGCAGTTTCATAGCAATTAAAACGTATTTAGCTTTATGCATGATACTTGTAATTAAATTTAGCAACCATCAATGTATCGATCACTTACCATGTTCTCTGACTCCGTGTGCAAATTTATCAGCTTTCTTCCCTAGCTTATTCATTTTTTCGAGAACCGAATCCACTTTTCCTGCAATATCAAAACGGTTCTGTTACTAAAGCTCCTTCATCAGGATCCCTGATATTCATGAATCCGTATATGCATATTTCAAAGAGAGACGAGAGAGATATGTTACTATTTTTATTTGTTGGAGACCCGTTGGCCGAAGAATCACGAATATGGTATTGGGCAGCTGATTCAGGTAAATATTTGATTGATGCGGATGAGGTCGTAACCGAGTATGCAGCAACAATTGAGTTAACAGGAATACCCATAACTTGTTCGTAAAGTGGGCTTTTCATCTTCTCCAAATGAATAGCTAGATTTTACGTACGTTCTTCTGTCTCTAACTTCTTTAACTTGTGTTATGTCTGCAAGAAATGGTGTGGTGGTGATATTTAAAGGAGATTGAATGTTAAACATAGCAAGTAAATCTACTTTTTGGTTGCATGAGTCATGTTTGCCACATGAATACGAGTAAAGGCATAAGCATATGCAAAAGCAATGACTCTTAAAAGATTTGGTCTGCAGAAAATAGGTGTATTTGAGATAGCTTTAAGGAAATAGATAATATTGTAGAAAGGTCCAATTTTTGGTTCGACATTTTTAAAAGATTAAAAGACAGTTGGATTTGAATATTATTGAAAATTTTATTCTTCCTCAGTAAGACATCGATCGTCCCATGTAATCAAACTTAAATCAGCACAAAAGATTGGCCCTGAAGATGAGTTGGCCAACTGACTTTTCTTTAGAATATATATATATTATTTGGATTTTGCAAAAGCATACCTTACAATAATCAATTTACTTACGATTGGGTAATACAACACTTATTAATTTAGCATAATACAAAGTAAACCATATCATTGGCACATCATTAATTTATTAAATTTATATATATCAAAGTTAGTTTGGTATGATATAGTACCATTGAATTTTTTATATATTTTTTATTTGGAGTGATCAATGGAGTTTTAAATAATTCTTCAAAACCAAAGCCAAGGTTTTTAACCTCATTGATAGATGCTCATTCAATAAATTAAAACGAATAAGACTAAAGTTCAGCAGATTATTCAATCAGAAGATTGGATCAATGCAGGTGACTAGCTTCCTCAAATTTCAAAAGAAAATGACAGAATTGTTTGATTAAAATCGGTGAAATTATTCAAAAATTACATTGTTCAAAGTTTGGTGGTTAGAATAGATATTAGAGGGAAGTTTAAAGCGCCATTTTCAACATAATTTGTTGCTTTTGTTTATAACCTACGAAAATTGTTAGCATTTGCAAATGAAGTCGAGGAAATTAATAAAGTATGTTTGATTAATTAATTAGTTGGTAAGCTTTAATTCATGCAACCCTTCCAAGCAGGAAAGCTAAGCAACATGCATTGCTTCTTTTTTCTTATACCAACTCTCTCTGATGATGCTTGGGCATTGTAACTTTCCGATCTGGCATTTTAGCTTTGTGATGCAACTCCCTTTTTTCTTTCTTAGATAAGAAAGAGAAAGAAAAAGAGAAACAGACGTCTTCAATCAAGTAGCTTACTGCTTACATAATAAAGTTAATATACGTATCACTGTTAATGATGTTGGATAATATGCATGTCCTCTTTCGGTGATTTAGTCATATGATTAAATCTTCAAACAGAAGGGCACTTTTCTAGCATTCTCACGAATGACATTGTAAGCAATTAAGCGAATAAAATTTCTAGAATCTGTCATCGATTTTGGATGTACATTATTCTTTCTTCTACTTTATTGTGAATTAATGAACAAACTAGCTAGACACTCTATTTTCAATTAATGATAAATTGTAAAAAAAATTCACAGTAAAGATATAAACATCAACGATCTTTAGGTAGTATGACAGTTCACTTTGGACTCTTGGGTGTATTACTCAAGATCCGTTTTGAGTTTGAATCCTAACGACTATTAATAAGGGGTAGCCATCAAGGACTTACCTAGCTGTTAACTTCCTAACTTCGGGGGATTAGTTGAGGTGCATACAAGTTGACTCGGACATTCCTGGATACCAAAAAAAAAAAAAAAAAAAAGATATAAACATCATCCATGCATGAGAATTGTAATAAAAAATATGGGTGGTAGCTCCTTGGTTTTCGGAATTGTACAAAGTATCCTACTCACACACAAATTGATAGAGAGTTTAAATTATACATATATATACACTTATTATCTTATTCATCTCAGATGCAATAATATAAGTCACGCAGTAAGGTTTGTCCTTAATTTTATCACATATTGCGGGCTAGAAGCGGAGTAATGTTTGATTAATTAACTGTAGGATCACAAAGTGCGACAAGAGGAAGAGAAACCACCTTTGACAAAAGAGCAATGAAGTTTTAGTTGATTGGTCAGTTAAAGACAAGAGGATCCTCACAAGTCACAACTCATGTGCCACGATCAAGTGATCATATGCATATCTGGATATATTTCTATCTTTTTGGCATTCTTTTCCCTTTCACTCGTCAACATTCTGAGGTGTAAGTGAATGGGCAGTAGGGCCAGCCATTAAAGCTCCCGCCTTTATTTTCCAAATGCCCGTCTCAGCATTAAACAATGGATATTGAAGCAACTTTCCTTATAAAAGATTGAAACGACAGGAAAAGTCTAAGGCCGGCTTTTCCCACTGTTATTTGCAAGTTACAAAGGGTGATGACTTACACTTTAAGTTTTGTGTGAAAGAGCCTTTGCCATATCATAGCCACATCAGCCACATTAATCCTCCACATTTCTAAAAGAAGTGGTCAAGTCTAAATTTTTTTAAGCTGCCAGAAAGATGCGATCGGCCAGAAAAAGTGTTGCTCAGATTTGAGGGATGCCAACGACCCAAAAAGGTGGAGAATATAAACCAAGTTTTTAAGTTTTATTAAGGTCTTTCCAGAAGTTTTATGCTATAACAATAGCTGCATTTTACCCAAAAAAATATGGCGACTCTATGCACGGGGAAATAACCTCTTTATCACATGCATAACAAAAATAATCATATATCTAATATTCTTGTGATCAATCAGTTGCCTTAATTTGTACTTGCAAGCACACTTCTAATAAATTTTACCTATCTTCAATTTACAACACACAAACATGTACAAGTTTTCTTCTCATAATCATCTCCCCGAAGCAACAAGCATTGATCTCTACATGTCAAGATATAAGCTTAGGAGTAGTCTGGTTTAAAATGTAATATCGGAAAATAGTTAGGACTAAATTGTAGTTTTTCTAGGTTAAAGTGTCAGAAATCAAAGTTTGTAAGAAACGCAATGTTTTGTATCAACGGCTATATAAAAGAGCCACACACATTCTTCCAATTAGTTAATGAAAATCCCAGTTTTCTCTTCACTTCAATTTTGTTTTGTTCTCTGTTTTTCTTCTAATTAATTTTAGAAAAATCTTCACATGGTATCAGAGCCAATGACAAACATCAAACTTGATTTTTCTTCATTTGCTTAGCAATCAAACAATTTTGAAAAAGTGCAGAATATGTCCTCTACATCAGCTCGAGTCATGCAATCTACAAATCTTCAAGCAATTTCGCCTAAATTGATCAAAGGCAATCATCGGTTTTGGAGATCTCAAGTATTGTTCGCTGTTGGAGCTAATGAGCCCGAGGATCGTCTCATTGGGTTAGATCCAAGTCCTTCTCCTTTTATTAATGAAAAAATTGAGAGTATTGATTATAATTCTAGTGAATCGATCTTGTTCAAGAAAGTTCCAAACCCTAACTATACAATCTGGAAACGAGTTAATAAAGCCCTAGTTAGTTGGTTGCTAGCCTCAATTTTTGAATCATTGTTTGGTCATATCTCAAAGTGTACTTCAACATCTGAAATTTGGTGCACTCTAGAACGAGAATTTCATTCTGAGTCTAAAGCAAAAATGATGCATTTGAGGAGTCTGTTACAATCTACAACTAAGGAGAACCTAAGTGTTAGTGAATATGTTCTAAAAATGAAAAAAAAAAATTGCTAATCAATTGTCAAGCAATGGTCAAGTAGTGTCTGATAAAGATTTGCTATCATACATCTCGGATGGATTAGGACCTGAATTCGATGCTGTTGTGTTTAGCCTATTGTCCAGAATTGATTCTATATCCACTCCAGAAGCCCAATTTTTGTTGCAAAAATATGAACTACGAATTGAAAAGAATGATAGTCTGAATTCATTACTCCTTATGGACTCTCATGTAAGTTGTAATACTTTCTCTCTAACTAGTATACTCGGAAAATAACAGTAAAACTCACTATATATATATATATATATATATATATAAGAAAATATACATATAGATGACGATAAAATAATGGGCCCATAACTAATTTTTTTTTTATATACAAATCTTTACATAATATAAAACTCACACTTAGAAAATTTGGCAAATAGCTTCTTATCTCGCAATCGTTGGAGCACAAATCTTAAATGTTCTTCATGCTCTTCTTCTATCTTAGAATAAACCAGGATATCATTAATAAACACCACTATGAATCGATCAAGACAATCCTGAAACACTCGGTTCATTAAGTCCATAAAGACTGCTGGGACATTGGTTAATCTAAAAGGCATCACCACAAACTCATAATGCCCATATCTGGTCCGAAAAGCAATCTTAGCAATATCTGGCTCTACGACCCTTACTTGGTGATAACCCGACCTCAAATCAATATTTGAAAACATGGCTGCTCCTTTCAGCTGATCAAACAAATCATCTATGCGAGGCAACGAGTATTTATTCTTCACTGTCACTTTATTTAACTCTCTGTAATCTATACACATCCGTAGAGATCTATCTTTCTTCTTCACAAACAAATTGGAGCAATCCTGGTCAATTGATGCTTCCACTTCACCAACCCGGAAAACCTTCAGATACTGTGACTGTCATCTCTGCATTCAGAAACATGGGAATTGATTTTATTTTTTCTGACAAATTCTAACATGCTATCAACAACTGTATCTTTAGGAGTTTCTGAACACTCCAACTATAATGTTAAGAGTTTTATTCTAACGATTGATTGTTCACCAAAGTCCTCAAGTGCTTAAAAACTTTCCGATTTTTGAACTTTACCAATCTAAACTAGAAGAACCTCACTTCAAGTGCTTTTGACTCCCTGGAGAAAAGAGTTCGCCTTTTACAGTCAATGTCATTATAGTTCTGTTGCTGAAAATGAAAGAAAGCTAGATTTCACATTGCTTTTACGCCTTTCCATCTCCATGTAAATTTTATATACTAGTGCACCTGACAACGTGAAAGCTCATGAACATGTTGGCCTTAATACATGGAGTCAACCGTTGCTTTGTATGATCACAACATCTGTTAGTCATTGGCAAGCAAAATACTAGTATTGATATATAAAGAACTTAAACTGACCCACAAATTGCGCCAGAAGGTGGAGATGAGATCCATTAAATGGCAATGAGAATACAGTCTACGTGGTTGTTGAATTACAATTCAATAACCACTACTCAAAGTAAAGTTTCTCTTCGAGATAGACAATGACGATAAGAAATGAGCATTTTCACTATCAAAATTATGTACACTAGCTGCAATCACTAGTCAGGTTGACCTTCTTTCACTTATTAATTACATCGATGAAACATAGGGCACATGTGCTAGCACTTGATTTGAGCTTGAGAAATTGCCTGTTGGAGTTTGTTTAATGCTTTCTGATAATTTAGGAAACCCATAAACCAGAAATCGAAATTACCACTGTCACAATCTCTATGTACTTTTGTGAGGACTTCTTCACGTCTTCACTTTGATTCACTATCTTTATCTTATTTACTGTTATCACCACCTGCAATTAATTGACAATATCGAGCAACGTTAGGAATCATAAAGAGAGACACATATTGCCATTTAAGAAGAAAAGACTGCTAACAAGTAACAAGATATAGTTTTGAGTTATATACCTTATAATGGACTCTAATATTCCCCATTTGGAAAGAGAATTTAATTGATCTTCACTGCAGAAGGCAACCTTGTGAGTGGAATAAATAGGAGACCTGCTATAGGACCAGCTGTTGTTGATAATAACACTGGCAAGTCTTTAACAATCTCTCTCCTTCTCCAACACTAAATATTCTTAAACACTTATTCATTCCTCACTTGAAGAATTCTTGCACCTGCTCAACTTTGCTTTCACGATTTCAGTGATCTTTGGTCCCAATCTCACTGCAAGAACACAAAAATGTCAGATCAATATCAATCATCACTTTGTACATGATTCATAGTCACATATAAATTAAACAAAATTAAGAAATAATTATACCATGCTCTCGAACTCAAGGGCAAATTGTTACTTTTTCCCAGCTTAAGCACCCTTTTATTGCAGAAGATGAACAAGTCTTGGCTTGCAGGTTCAGGTAATAATCTTCTCGGTGAGCTCTTAAAGGGTATGCAGTTGACGCGATTGAAATTCCCATACTTGTTCTGCAATTGTTTTCTTCATATTTGATGAATATAAAGCTGAATTATTACCTTCTTCGTAGCTTGAACCTTCTTTCTTAGTTTTTGTGTCTGCAACAACTGCTGTAGATTGCAAATGTTGTTGTTGGTGTCTGTGAGAGGCTGTTGAATCTGCAGGTTGAAGAATCCTTGTGTTATGGAAGTGTTTTAGGCATTATTGAGGTGCGCTAGTTAAACTAACTTTTTGTCCATGAGTCATCTCTGACTCCTCAAAGAGTAGGCATACACATTGACTAGATATCTATATATTTAAAGATTTCTTATTGCTTTAAGAAACATATTTTGAACCCACTGTTCTTAATTTTTTTCAAATTACTTTCCTAATTCTAATAGAAATACATGAATAATTACCATTAGCTTTTCATGGTTGGATAATGTATTAAGGGTTCTCTCAAAATTCTTATTTGAAGTGATGTATCATTTTAACATTATCATATCATACTATATAAAATAACATCACTTTAGGATATAAATTTCGGGATTTTAGAAATTCTCTTGAAACTGGTAATTATTATTTATTTAAAGTTATTTTGTAGCATCTAAGTGTTAATGTTATAAATTCATCACTTGATGGTGGTAAAAATAGTTTCCAATATTATAGTCCATGAACTAATAAATTCCATGACATTACTTATAAACTAGGAATAAAACCATGTTTGGTGTATAAAAATTTTGTTGTTATTTTGTGGAGATGAAATCTTTAGAAAATCAAAGGAGTTGGTAGGTCTTCTTAGGATATATAAAAAAAATGGTAATTAGTTGACACAGCTTTTGAATAATACAATCCCAATAGGCACCACGTAATGCCTCATCCGTTTCCCATATATGTTTGTTGATGTGTGATTCTAACTTTTTGAGCTGGCAATTTACTTTCTATGCTAGACTATTGTATAAGAAAAAGAAATGCGTTGGATCAACCAATTAATATAAGATAGATAATGACACTTCACTTTTACTAGGTAGAACGTCCCGACCAAAAAAAATCTATTGGACTGGGTCTAAATTCAGCCAAGCAAATCAAACGTCTTCTGATTCTATCTTTTTCCAAATACCAACTCAGCTTAAATTAAGAATATAATACAAGGCCGGCTTTGACACTTTGGACTGAGGACGCTAATATTTAGTGCCACCCCATTACCCTACCACGTGCTTCTAACTCTATGAGACCACAAATTTAAGTAATAGATTTGGGGTTCAATATTAACACGTATTCAACAAGTATTGGCTTATGTAGAGAAGCAGTTGAGAAATCCATTATATATATATAAAGGGAGTTAGCAGTTGACAATACCTAGAAACAAATCCTGCATATCTAATCCTAGTGAACAATTAATAGACTGAAATATTAATGCTGATTATTTCATGACAAACTACATATATTATCAAAAAAAAATCCTCCAATAATAATTTTAATAACACTTTTTTATTCATAACTTTAAAATACTATTTATAATCTAAATTTATATTTTATTTTCGATTCCAACATCATTATGATCTCACGTCACCATTATTCTCTTCCCAGTTATACTCAAAAAACTTTTCAAACCCTACCATTGACCCTGTCAATTGTCACAATCTGCGATAGGGTTTGCATTGCCACCTCAAACAACTTTAGATAATAATTTATTTCATCTTAAACCTTTAATGTAACATATATTTTTTTACATAACTATAATTATTATTATGTAAGATAATTCCTTAAGACGGGATCTAGAAAAATTACTTATTACAATGTGAAATTTATTCTTATTTATATTGGTCAAGTTGGGACCAAATTTGTTATGATTACACATGGAAGTTATCTTATACAGATTATTATTATAGAGAGGTTTTATATATATATATATATATTTTTAGTGGCTTGTGAATGAGGTAGATGATTGCAATTTATAAGTCTCTGTCCCCATGGTGGACTGGTTTAGAGAGGGTAATTAAAACAATGATATGATATAAAAATTTCAGTAAAAATTGTAAATACACAATTTTAATGTTATTGGAAGTGGAATTTGGGTGCTCCTATTCAATTTTTTATTAAAATTGTCTTCAACGTGTTTCTATAAATTGAAGTATTGTATCCATATTAGCTATGCACTCCATTTGATATGATATCATGACTAAGTGGTGATTTCACCACCTTTTTTTTTTTTCTGCCACAGCTCTATTGTTTCTGCAGAGAAAAGTAGGAATCGTGCTTTTTAAAGTCTAGCTTGTTCTAGTGTATTTTCACTCTTTCCAAATTCATATATAGTCGACATAAATAATGGTTGAACTGAAGACATATATTTGTTATAATACAAAAATGTACATTGATCGTAACCGTATTAACTTTCCTCACTTCAAAAATTTACATATTCTGATGAAGCAGAGGGAAGAAAAATTTCTAGTCAACTAATAATTGACTTGTAAAGCATCTACGCTCTGGGAAATTGCCTGAAGGTACTTGAAACCTTCTCATAGTTTAAGAAACCCATAAACCAGAAGTCAAATCGTCCACAGTGCATATTTCCATGTACTTCTGTGATGGCTTCTGCATATTTACACTTCGATTTACTCCTTTATTTTCTCAAGTGGGATCAAAACCTTGTAATGAACCTACAATTTCTCCATTCTTTGAATAGTTTTCAATGACTCTCACTGCAAACGCAACCTTTTTTGTGAGATAAAAGGAGGCCTCTATCGGGCCTGCTGTGGTTGCAAATAGCATTGAGAAGCCTTCAATAAATTCTCTCCTTCCCCACATTAAATAGCTGCTTGAAGATTTTCTCTACCCCACCTACTTGCAGAATTTTTGCACCACATCAACTTTCCCTTTACAGTTTCAGTAATCTTTGGCGCCAGTCTAACTGCAGTTTCATAGCAATTAAAACGTATTTGCTTTATGCATGATACTTGTAATTAAATTTAGCAACCATCAATGTATCATCACTTCCATGTTCTCTGACTCCGTGGGCAAATTTATCGCTTTCTTCCCTAGCTTATTCATTTTTTCGAGAACCGAATCCACTTTTCCTGCAATATCAAAACGGTTCTGTTACTAAAGCTCCTTCATCAGGATCCCTGATATTCATGAATCCGTATGCATATTTCAAAGAGAGACGAGAGAGATATATACTATTTTATTTGTTGGAGACCCGTTGGCCGAAGAATCACGAATATGGTATTGGGCCTGATTCAGTAAATATTTGATTGATGCGGATGAGTCGTAACCGAGTATGCAGCAACATTGAGTTAACAGGAATACCCATAACTTGTTCGTAAAGTGGGCTTTTCATCTTCTCCAAATGAATAGCTAGATTTTACGTACGTTCTTCTGTCTCTAACTTCTTTAACTTGTGTTATGTCTGCAAGAAATGTGTGGTGGTGATATTTAAAGGAGATTGAATGTTAAACATAGCAAGTAAATCTACTTTTTGGTTGCATGATCATGTTTGCCTCATGAATACGAGTAAAGGCATAAGCATATGCAAAGCAATGACTCTTAAAAGATTTGGTCTGCAAAAAAGGTGTATTTGTGATGCTTTAAAGAATAGATAATTTGTAGAAAGTGTCAATTTTTGGTTCGACATTTTTAAAAGATTAAAAGACAGTTGGATTTGAATATTATTGAAAATTTTATTCTTCCTCAGTAAGACATCGATCGTCCCATGTAATCAAACTTAAATCAGCACAAAAGATTGGCCCCGAAGATGATTGGCCAACTGACTTATCTTTAGAAATATATATTATTTGGATTTTGCAAAAGCATACCTTACAATATCAATTTACTTACGATTGGGTAATACAACACTTTTAATTTAGCATAATACAAAGTAAACCATATCATTGGCACATAATTAATTTATTAAATTTATATATATCAAGTTAGTTTGGTATGATATAGTACCATGAATTTTTTATATATTTTTTATTTGGAGTGACAATGGAGTTTTAAATAATCTTCAAAACCAAAGCCAAGGTTTTTAACCTCATTGATTGCTCATTCAATAAATAAACGAATAAGACTAAAGTTCAGCAGATTATTCAATCAGAAGATTGGATCAATGCAGGTGACTAGCTTCCTCAAATTTCAAAGAAAATGACAGAATTGTTGATTAAAATCGGTGAAATTATTCAAAAATTACATTGTTCAAAGTTTGGTGGTTAGAATGATATTAGAGGGAAGTTTAGCGCCATTTTCAACATAATTTGTTGCTTTTGTTTATAACCTACGAAAATTGTTAGCATTTGCAAATGAAGTCGAGGAATTAATAAGTATGTTTGATTAATTAATTAGTTGGTAAGCTTTAATTCATGCAACCCTTCCAAGCAGGAAAGCTAAGCAACATGCATTGCTTCTTTTTTCTATACCAACTCTTCTGATATGCTTGGGCATTGTAACTTTCCGATCTGGCAGTTTAGCTTTGTGATGCACTCCCTTTTTTCTTTCTTAGATAAGAAGAGAAAGAAAAAGAGAAACAGACGTCTCAATCAGTAGCTTCCTGCTTACATAATAAAGTTAATAACGTATCCGTTAATGATGTTGGATAATATGCATGTCCTCTTTCGGTATTTAGTCATATGATTAAATCTTCAAACAGAAGCACTTTTCTAGCATTCTCACGAATGACATTGTAAGCATTAAGCGAATAAAATTTCTAGAATCTGTCATCGATTTTGATGTACATTATTCTTTCTTCTACTTTATGTGAATTAATGACAAACTAGCTAGACACTCTATTTTCAATTAATGTAAATTGTAAAAAAAATTCACATCAACGATAAAGATATAAACACAACGATCTTTAGTAGTATGGCGGTTCCTTTGGATTCTTGGGTGTATTACTCAAGATCGTTCTGAGTTTGAATCCTTATGACTACTAATGGGTAGCCATCAAGACTTACCTAGCTATTAACTTTCTAACTTGAGAGATTAGTTAAGGTGCATACAAGCTAATTCGGACATTTCTGGATACCCAAAAAAAAAAAAAAAAAAAAAAAAGAAAAAAAAGATATAAACATCATCCATGCATGAGAATGTAATAAAAAATGTGAGTGGTGACTCCTTGGTTTTCGGAATTGTACAAAGTATCCTACTCACACACAATTGATAGAGTTTTATATATGCAATAATATAATTCACGCAGTAAGGTGTGTCCTTAATTTTATTACATATTGCGGGCTACAAGCGAAGTAATGTTTGATTATTAACTGTAGGATCACAAAGTGCGACAAGAGAAGAGAAACCATCTTTGTATGGTTTGAATTCGATTCTCTATTTTATATAATTTTTTCAATCAGGGTTTGGAATGAAGTTTAGAAGCTTTCTGTTATAAATTTTGGCCACTTTTCTGAAGTATCCCAACTAGCTTTTGCTGAAAATTAATTTTTAATTTTACCTGTTGAAAATTTCCCTGGATAAGTGTATTTTTTTTTTTTTCTTTTCCACACTAACTATGAAACACTAGGATCTCCAATTATAGTCCCTCTGCTATTTTGGTGCATATTTGCTTCTTTGCTCTGGACTTATGATATATTGGTACACACATACTTATTGAGCCGGATCAGTTTCTGTATTTCTCTCAAACGTTTTATGTTTATATTGCAGGTATTGCAGATACAGGAATGGTGTCGATTGGATGTGGTCTTTCTTCTTTACAGTCCTTGGATGTATCATACTGTAGAAAGCTGACTGACAAGGGGTTGTCAGCTGTTGCTGAAGGCTGTCATGACCTGCGGAGCCTGCATCTTGCTGGCTGCAGATTTGTAACTGATGGGTTATTACAAGCTATTTCAAAAAACTGTTGCAATTTAGAAGAGTTGGTCCTTCAAGGATGCACTAACATAAGTGACGTTGGTATCACAGATCTTGTAAATGGATGTCGAAATATAACTTTCTTAGATATTAACAAATGCAGCAACATTGGAGACACTGGGATTTTTAGTGTTTCCAAGGCCTGTTCAGCTTCTCTCAAGACACTGAAGTTGTTGGATTGTTATAAAGTTGGAGATGATTCTTTATTTTCTTTGGCCGAATTTTGCAAAAATCTTGAAACTCTAGTTATTGGTGGTTGCCGGGACATCTCTGATGAGTCTTTAAAGTCACTGGCAGCTGCTTGTAAGAGTAGTTTAAAGAAATTGCGGATGGATTGGTGTTTAAATATTTCCGACTCTTCAATGAGCTGCATCCTCACACAATGCAGAAACCTAGAGGCTCTTGATATTGGGTGCTGTGAGCAAGTGACTGATGCTGCCTTTGAGGGTTTGGGAGAAATTGAATTGAGTTTAAAATTTTTGATGGTTAACTGTCCAAAGGTTACTGTGGCAGGGATAGGCATGCTTTTGGACAGATGCACCTCTCTGGAATACCTTGATGTGAGGTCCTGCCCACATGTGACAAAGGTGGGTTGCGAGGAGGCTGGATTGCAGTTTCCTCAATGTTGTAAAGTGAATTTTTTGGGAAGTTTGAATGAGATGGATGTGTTTTGACATCTGTCAAAAGTTTTCGAGAAATTATCCCCTGGGCTTACTTTGGGACAACATATGAGGTGTTGAACATCGTCAGTCTCTTGCTCCTTTTGTACATGTTATGCTTCAATCTTGGTTGTGTAGTAGTAGGGTGATTTTATATGTTTATCTCTCAAAATGCATATGTATATTATGCAAGTATGTTGGATTTTCTATTTGTTTCCTCTTTAGAAGTGGAATGTTGTAATTTGTTCACTTGTTTCCATAAATTTGGTATTTGGCATCATAATAAGATTCTGTTTATGATTCTTTATCATTTCTTGGTTTTTATGTTTTGCATAGAAAGTTATTTGCCTCAACAGAGTTCAATTATGGAGTTTTATGTCGTTTGAGAGTAAACTCTTTGGAGGAGCTGATCTAGAACTTCATAAACAAAATGGCTTACTTTTACCATTATTGAGTACTTGAGTCTAATCAAATTGGTTAATATATATCTTTTGAGTTTCTTAATTGTCATCCTCTGGTGTTTCCATGATTAAAAGTTTGTGGCCATGATGAGAAGTCCGGGTCCAGATGTTGGAGTTTGTTAGGTACACACTGCAGATGACTTCTCTGTCGACCATGTGAAGGTATGTAAAGTATTCCAGCTAGCACTGATGCCGATATTAGACACGACACGACCCAAAGTTCAATGATTTGCTGGACAGGTTCATCTGTTCAATTAGTGAATCTTTTCAATTTTCTACCGAACATATTCTCTTCGAACTACCTCCTTTTTTGGGGGAGTCTATAAGTTGTTTGGATTTTCAGATGATATTTAGTGATATTAAAGAATATAACAGAGTTGTGCCAGCACAAATTGCTGAAGAAATTATTCTGTGCTGGTTTTGATAAGCTACAATTTTGTCCCTTGCTAGAATACTGGAAAACCAAAACGTTCCTATGCGTTTTTAACCTAGCTGCCTACTGGTTCTATTAAAAATTAATTTGATGTCTAGTTGCTTAGATGCCAACTGCACTGGAATTGATAGCGTTGAGAATGCTGTACAATTTGGGTTGGATTTCCTTCACTCAATTTTCCAGATGGACTTCACGATAAGGAACACGTGTGAGCATTTCGAGTATAACTCATAGGACGTGTTGGGAACAATTGTATATATTATTAGTTGGTGCTTGTGAGTGATGATGTCAAAAGGGGGCAGGAATTAAATCAGTACAGTGCCGGCTTATGAACAAGTTAAAGCAACTGCAGTGCCAGAGCCCCCAAGTAATTTGAAAATCCTGGTCCAATTGATGCTTCGACTTCACCAACCGCGGAAAGCCTTCAGATACTGTGACTGTCATCTCTGCATTCAGAAACATGGGAATTGAGTTTATTTTTTTCTGACAAATTCTAACATGCTATCAACAACTGTATACTTTAGGAGGTTTCTGAACAACTCCAACTATATATGTTAAGAGTTTTATTCTAACGATTGATTGTTCACCAAAGTCCTCAAGTGCTTAAAAACTTTCCGATTTTTGAACTTTACCAATCTAAACTAGAAGTTCCTCACTTGAAGTGCTCTGACTCCCTGGAGAAAAAGAGTTCGCCTTTTACAGTCAATGTCATATGTAGTTCTGATTGCTGAAAATGAAAGGAAAGCTAGAATTTTCACATTGCTTTTACGCCTTTCCATCTCCATGTAAATTTTATATACGTAGTGACAACTGACAACGTGAAAGTTCATGAACATGTTGGCCTTAGTACATCGAGGGCAACCGTTGCTTTTGTATGATCACAACATCTGTTAGTCATTGGCAAGCAAAATACTAGTAATTGATACATAAAGAACTTAAACTGACCCACAAATTGCGCCAGAAGGTGGAGATGAGATCCATTAAATGGCAATGAGAGATACAGTCTAACGTGGTTGTTGAATTACAATTCAATAACCACTACTACAAAGTAAAGTTTCTCTTCGAGATAGACAATGACGATAAAGAAATGAGCATTTTCACTATCAAAATTATGTACACTATCTGCAATCAACTGGTCAGGTTGACCTTCTTTCGCTTATTAATTACATTCGATGAAACATAGGGCACAAGATGTGCTAGCACTTGATTTGAGCTTGAGAAATTGCCTGTTGGAGTTGTTTTAATGCTTTCTGATAATTTAGGAAACCCATAAACCAGAAATCGAAATTATCCACTGTCACTATCTCTATGTACTTTTGTGATGTCTTCTTCACGTTTTCACTTTGATTCACTATCTTTATCTTATTTACTGGTATCACCACCTGCAATTAATTGACAATATCGAGCAACGTTAGGAATCATAAAGAGAGACACATATTGCCATTTAAGAAGAAAGAGACTGCTAACAAGTAACAAGATGAATAGTTTTGAGTTATATACCTTATAATGGACTCTAATTAATTCCCCATTTGGAGAAGAGAATTTAATTGATCTTTCACTGCAGAAGGCAACCTTGTGAGTGGAGATAAATAGGAGACCTGCTATAGGACCAGCTGTTGTTGATAAATAACACTGGCAAGTCTTTAACAATCTCTCTCCTTCTCCAACACTAAATAATTTCTTAAACACTTTATTCATTCCTCCTACTTGAAGAATTCTTGCACCTAAGCTCAACTTTGCTTTCACAATTTCAGTGATCTTTGGTCCCAATCTCACTGCAAAAACACTAAAATGTCAGATCAATATCAATCATCAACTTTGTACATGATTCATAGTCACATATAAATTAAACAAAATTAAGAAATAATTAATTACCATGCTCTCGAACTCCAAGGGCAAATTTGTTAGCTTTTTTCCCAAGCTTAAGCACCCTTTTATTTGCAGAAGATGGAACAAGGTCTTGGCTTGCAGGTTCAGGTAATAATCTTCTCGGTGAGCTCTTAAAAGGGTATGCAGTTGACGCGATTGAAATTCCCATAACTTGTTCTGCAAGTGTTTTCTTCATATTTGATGAGTATAAAGCTGAATTAATTAGCTTCTTCGTAGCTTGAACCTTCTTTCTTTAGGTTTTGTGTCTGCAACAACTGCTGTAGATTGCAGAATGTTGTTGTTGGGTGTCTGTGAGAGGCTGTTGAATCTGCAGGTTGAAGAATCCTTGTGTTATGGAAGTGTATTTAAAGGCATTATTGAGGTGCGCTAGTTAAACTAACTTTTTTGTCCATGAGTCATCTCTGACTCCTCAAAGAGTAAAGGCATACACATTGACTAGATATCTATATATTTTAAAGATTTCTTATTGCTTTAAGAATACATATTTTGAACCCACTGTTCTTAATTTTTTTCAAATTACATTTCCTAATTCTAATAGAAATACATGAATAATTACCATTAGCTTTTTCATGGTTGGATAATGTATTAAAAGGGGTTTCTCTCAAAATTCTTATTTGAAGTGATGTATCATTTTATTTTACATTATCATATCAATACTATATAAAATAACATATCACTTTAGGATATAAATTTCGGGATTTTAGAAATTCTCTTGAAACGTGTAATTATTATTTATTTATAAGTTATTTTGTAGCATCTAAGTGTTAATGTTATAAATTCATCACTTGATGGTGGTAAAAATAGTTTCCAATATTATAGTCCATGAACTAATAAATTCCATGACAATTTACTTATAAACTAAGGAATAAAAACCATGTTTGGTGTATAAAAATTTTGTTGTTATTTTGTGGAGATGAAATCTTTAGAAAATCAAAGGAGTTGGTAGGTCTTCTTAGGATATATAAAAAAAATGGTAATTAGTTGACACAGCTTTTGAATAATACAATCCCAATAGGCACCACGTAATGCCTCATCCGTTTCCCATATATGGTTTGTTGATGTGTGATTCTAACTTTTTGAGCTGGCAATTTAACTTTCTGATGCTAGACTATTGTATAAGAAAAAGAGAATGCGTTGGATCAACCAATTAATATAAGATAAGATAATGACACTTCACTTTTACTAGGTAGAACGTCCCGACCAAAAGAAAAATCTATTTGGACTTGGTCTAAATTCAGCCAAGCAAATCAAACGTCTTCTGATTCTATCTTTTTCCAAATACCAACTCAGCTTAAATTAAGAATATAATACAAGGCCGGCTTTGACACTTTGGTGACTGAGGACGCTAATATTTAGTGCCACCCCATTACCCTACCACGTGCTTCTAACTTCTATGAGACCACAAATTTTAAGTATAAGATTTGGGGTTCAAATTATTAACACGTATTCAACAAGTATTGGCTTATGTAGAGAAAGCAGTTGAGAAAATCCATTATATATATATAAAGGGAGTTAGCAGTTGACAATACCTAGAAACAAATCCTGCATATCTAATCCTAGTGAACAATTAATGAGACTGAAAATAATTAATGCTGATTATTTCATGACAAACTACATATGTATTATCAAAAAAAATCCATCCAAATAATAATTTAATAACACTTTTTTATTCATAAACTTTTAAAATACTATTTTATAATCTAAATTTATATTTTATTTTCGATTCCAACATCATTATGATCTCACGTCACCATTATTCTCTTCCCTAGTTATAACTCATAAAAACTTTTCAAACCCTACCCATTGACCCTGTCAATTGTCGACAATCTAGCGATAGGGTTTGCATTGCCACCTCAAACAACTTTAGATAAATAATTTATTTCATCTTAAACCTTTAATGTAACATATATTTTTTTACAATAAACATATAATTATTATTATGTAAAGATAAGTTCCTTAAGACGGGATCTAGAAAAATTATAACTTATTACAATGTGAAATTTATTCTTATTTATAATTGGTCCAAGTTGGGACCAAAATTTGTTATGATTACACATGGAAGTTAATCTTATACAGATTATTATTATAGAGAGGTTTTATATATATATATATATATATATTTTAGTGGCTTAGTGAATGAGGTAGATGATTGCATTTATATTGTCTCTGTACCCAATGGTGGACTGGTTTAGAGGAGGGTAATTTTAAACAATGATATGATATAAAAATTTCAGTAAAAATTGTAAATACTAAAATTTTAATGTTATTGGAAGATGGAATTTGGTGCTCCTATTCAATTTTTTTATTTAAAATTGTCTTCAACGTGTTTCTATAAATTGAAGTATTGTATCCAATATTAGCTATGCACTCCATTTGATATGAGATTCATGACTAAGTGGTGATTTCACACCTTTTTTTTTTTTCTGCCACAGCTCTATTGTTTCTGCAGAGAAAAGTAGGAATCGTGCTTTTTAAAGTCTAGCTTGTTCTAGTGTATTTTCACTCTTTCCAAATTCATAATATAGTCGACATAAATAATGGTTGAACTGAAGAGCATATATATTGTTATAATTAACAAAAAATGTACATTGATCGTAACCGTATTAACTTTCCTCACTTCAAAAATTTACATATTCTGATGAAGCAGAGGGAAGAAAAATTTCTAAGTCAACTAATAATTGACTTGTAAAGCATCTACGCTCTGGGAAATTGCCTGCTGAAGGTACTTGAAAGCCTTCTCATAGTTTAAGAAACCCATAAACCAGAAGTCAAAATCGTCCACAGTGCATATTTCCATGTACTTCTGTGATGGCTTCTGCATATTTACACTTTGATTTACTCTCTTTATTTTCTCAAGTGGGATCAAAACCTTGTAATGAACTCTAACAATTTCTCCATTCTTTGAATAGAATTTCAATGATCTCTCACTGCAAAACGCAACCTTGTTTGTGGAGATAAAGAGGAGGCCTGCTATCGGGCCTGCTGTGGTTGACAAATAGCATTGAGAAGCCTTCAATAAATTCTCTCCTTCCCCAACATTAAATAGCTGCTTGAAGATTTTCTCTACCCCACCTACTTGCAGAATTTTTGCACCCAAACTCAACTTTCCCTTTACAGTTTCAGTAATCTTTGGCGCCAGTCTAACTGCAGTTTCATAGCAATTAAAACGTATTTAGCTTTATGCATGATACTTGTAATTAAATTTAGCAACCATCAATGTATCGATCACTTACCATGTTCTCTGACTCCGTGTGCAAATTTATCAGCTTTCTTCCCTAGCTTATTCATTTTTTCGAGAACCGAATCCACTTTTCCTGCAATATCAAAACGGTTCTGTTACTAAAGCTCCTTCATCAGGATCCCTGATATTCATGAATCCGTATATGCATATTTCAAAGAGAGACGAGAGAGATATGTTACTATTTTTATTTGTTGGAGACCCGTTGGCCGAAGAATCACGAATATGGTATTGGGCAGCTGATTCAGGTAAATATTTGATTGATGCGGATGAGGTCGTAACCGAGTATGCAGCAACAATTGAGTTAACAGGAATACCCATAACTTGTTCGTAAAGTGGGCTTTTCATCTTCTCCAAATGAATAGCTAGATTTTACGTACGTTCTTCTGTCTCTAACTTCTTTAACTTGTGTTATGTCTGCAAGAAATGGTGTGGTGGTGATATTTAAAGGAGATTGAATGTTAAACATAGCAAGTAAATCTACTTTTTGGTTGCATGAGTCATGTTTGCCACATGAATACGAGTAAAGGCATAAGCATATGCAAAAGCAATGACTCTTAAAAGATTTGGTCTGCAGAAAATAGGTGTATTTGAGATAGCTTTAAGGAAATAGATAATATTGTAGAAAGGTCCAATTTTTGGTTCGACATTTTTAAAAGATTAAAAGACAGTTGGATTTGAATATTATTGAAAATTTTATTCTTCCTCAGTAAGACATCGATCGTCCCATGTAATCAAACTTAAATCAGCACAAAAGATTGGCCCTGAAGATGAGTTGGCCAACTGACTTTTCTTTAGAATATATATATATTATTTGGATTTTGCAAAAGCATACCTTACAATAATCAATTTACTTACGATTGGGTAATACAACACTTATTAATTTAGCATAATACAAAGTAAACCATATCATTGGCACATCATTAATTTATTAAATTTATATATATCAAAGTTAGTTTGGTATGATATAGTACCATTGAATTTTTTATATATTTTTTATTTGGAGTGATCAATGGAGTTTTAAATAATTCTTCAAAACCAAAGCCAAGGTTTTTAACCTCATTGATAGATGCTCATTCAATAAATTAAAACGAATAAGACTAAAGTTCAGCAGATTATTCAATCAGAAGATTGGATCAATGCAGGTGACTAGCTTCCTCAAATTTCAAAAGAAAATGACAGAATTGTTTGATTAAAATCGGTGAAATTATTCAAAAATTACATTGTTCAAAGTTTGGTGGTTAGAATAGATATTAGAGGGAAGTTTAAAGCGCCATTTTCAACATAATTTGTTGCTTTTGTTTATAACCTACGAAAATTGTTAGCATTTGCAAATGAAGTCGAGGAAATTAATAAAGTATGTTTGATTAATTAATTAGTTGGTAAGCTTTAATTCATGCAACCCTTCCAAGCAGGAAAGCTAAGCAACATGCATTGCTTCTTTTTTCTTATACCAACTCTCTCTGATGATGCTTGGGCATTGTAACTTTCCGATCTGGCATTTTAGCTTTGTGATGCAACTCCCTTTTTTCTTTCTTAGATAAGAAAGAGAAAGAAAAAGAGAAACAGACGTCTTCAATCAAGTAGCTTACTGCTTACATAATAAAGTTAATATACGTATCACTGTTAATGATGTTGGATAATATGCATGTCCTCTTTCGGTGATTTAGTCATATGATTAAATCTTCAAACAGAAGGGCACTTTTCTAGCATTCTCACGAATGACATTGTAAGCAATTAAGCGAATAAAATTTCTAGAATCTGTCATCGATTTTGGATGTACATTATTCTTTCTTCTACTTTATTGTGAATTAATGAACAAACTAGCTAGACACTCTATTTTCAATTAATGATAAATTGTAAAAAAAATTCACAGTAAAGATATAAACATCAACGATCTTTAGGTAGTATGACAGTTCACTTTGGACTCTTGGGTGTATTACTCAAGATCCGTTTTGAGTTTGAATCCTAACGACTATTAATAAGGGGTAGCCATCAAGGACTTACCTAGCTGTTAACTTCCTAACTTCGGGGGATTAGTTGAGGTGCATACAAGTTGACTCGGACATTCCTGGATACCAAAAAAAAAAAAAAAAAAAAGATATAAACATCATCCATGCATGAGAATTGTAATAAAAAATATGGGTGGTAGCTCCTTGGTTTTCGGAATTGTACAAAGTATCCTACTCACACACAAATTGATAGAGAGTTTAAATTATACATATATATACACTTATTATCTTATTCATCTCAGATGCAATAATATAAGTCACGCAGTAAGGTTTGTCCTTAATTTTATCACATATTGCGGGCTAGAAGCGGAGTAATGTTTGATTAATTAACTGTAGGATCACAAAGTGCGACAAGAGGAAGAGAAACCACCTTTGACAAAAGAGCAATGAAGTTTTAGTTGATTGGTCAGTTAAAGACAAGAGGATCCTCACAAGTCACAACTCATGTGCCACGATCAAGTGATCATATGCATATCTGGATATATTTCTATCTTTTTGGCATTCTTTTCCCTTTCACTCGTCAACATTCTGAGGTGTAAGTGAATGGGCAGTAGGGCCAGCCATTAAAGCTCCCGCCTTTATTTTCCAAATGCCCGTCTCAGCATTAAACAATGGATATTGAAGCAACTTTCCTTATAAAAGATTGAAACGACAGGAAAAGTCTAAGGCCGGCTTTTCCCACTGTTATTTGCAAGTTACAAAGGGTGATGACTTACACTTTAAGTTTTGTGTGAAAGAGCCTTTGCCATATCATAGCCACATCAGCCACATTAATCCTCCACATTTCTAAAAGAAGTGGTCAAGTCTAAATTTTTTTAAGCTGCCAGAAAGATGCGATCGGCCAGAAAAAGTGTTGCTCAGATTTGAGGGATGCCAACGACCCAAAAAGGTGGAGAATATAAACCAAGTTTTTAAGTTTTATTAAGGTCTTTCCAGAAGTTTTATGCTATAACAATAGCTGCATTTTACCCAAAAAAATATGGCGACTCTATGCACGGGGAAATAACCTCTTTATCACATGCATAACAAAAATAATCATATATCTAATATTCTTGTGATCAATCAGTTGCCTTAATTTGTACTTGCAAGCACACTTCTAATAAATTTTACCTATCTTCAATTTACAACACACAAACATGTACAAGTTTTCTTCTCATAATCATCTCCCCGAAGCAACAAGCATTGATCTCTACATGTCAAGATATAAGCTTAGGAGTAGTCTGGTTTAAAATGTAATATCGGAAAATAGTTAGGACTAAATTGTAGTTTTTCTAGGTTAAAGTGTCAGAAATCAAAGTTTGTAAGAAACGCAATGTTTTGTATCAACGGCTATATAAAAGAGCCACACACATTCTTCCAATTAGTTAATGAAAATCCCAGTTTTCTCTTCACTTCAATTTTGTTTTGTTCTCTGTTTTTCTTCTAATTAATTTTAGAAAAATCTTCACATGGTATCAGAGCCAATGACAAACATCAAACTTGATTTTTCTTCATTTGCTTAGCAATCAAACAATTTTGAAAAAGTGCAGAATATGTCCTCTACATCAGCTCGAGTCATGCAATCTACAAATCTTCAAGCAATTTCGCCTAAATTGATCAAAGGCAATCATCGGTTTTGGAGATCTCAAGTATTGTTCGCTGTTGGAGCTAATGAGCCCGAGGATCGTCTCATTGGGTTAGATCCAAGTCCTTCTCCTTTTATTAATGAAAAAATTGAGAGTATTGATTATAATTCTAGTGAATCGATCTTGTTCAAGAAAGTTCCAAACCCTAACTATACAATCTGGAAACGAGTTAATAAAGCCCTAGTTAGTTGGTTGCTAGCCTCAATTTTTGAATCAATGTTTGGTCATATCTCAAAGTGTACTTCAACATCTGAAATTTGGTGCACTCTAGAACGAGAATTTCATTCTGAGTCTAAGGCAAAAATGATGCATTTGAGAAGTCTGTTACAATCTACAACTAAGGAGAACCTAAGTGTTAGTGAATATGTTCTAAAAATGAAAAAAAAATTGCTAATCAATTGTCAAGTAGTGATCAAGTAGTGTCTGATAAAGACTTGCTATCATACATCTTGGATGGATTAGGACCTGAATTCGATGCTGTTGTGTTTAGCCTATTGTCCAGAATTGATTCTATATCCATTCTAGAAGCCCAATTTTTGTTGCAAAAATATGAACTATGAATTGAAAAGAATGATAGTCTGAATTCATTACTCCTTATGGACTCTCATGTAAGTTGTAATACTTTCTCTCTAGCTAGTATACTCGGAAAATAACAGTAAAACTCACTATATATATATATATATATATATATATAAGAAAATATACATATAGATGACGATAAAATAATGGGCCCATAACTAATTTTTTTTTTATATACAAATCTTTACATAATATAAAACTCACACTTAGAAAATTTGGCAAATAGCTTCTTATCTCGCAATCGTTGGAGCACAAATCTTAAATGTTCTTCATGCTCTTCTTCTATCTTAGAATAAACCAGGATATCATTAATAAACACCACTATGAATCGATCAAGACAATCCTGAAACACTCGGTTCATTAAGTCCATAAAGACTGCTGGGACATTGGTTAATCTAAAAGGCATCACCACAAACTCATAATGCCCATATCTGGTCCGAAAAGCAATCTTAGCAATATCTGGCTCTACGACCCTTACTTGGTGATAACCCGACCTCAAATCAATATTTGAAAACATGGCTGCTCCTTTCAGCTGATCAAACAAATCATCTATGCGAGGCAACGAGTATTTATTCTTCACTGTCACTTTATTTAACTCTCTGTAATCTATACATATCCGTAGAGATCTATCTTTCTTCTTCACAAACAAATTGGAGCACCCCAAGGAGAATGGCTAGGTTGAATAAAACCCTTGTCTAAGAGTTCCTGAAGCTTCTTTTTCAATTCTTGAAGCTCAGCTAGGGCCATCCGATAAAGGGCTTTAGAAATTGGTATGGTCCTTGGTGCTAGTTCAATACTGAATTCTACTTCTCTTTTCGAAGGTAAACCTGATAAATCTTTCTGAAATACATCTAAAAATTCCCGGACTACTGGCACATTATGAATCTCTGGTTGTGGAACATCACTACTGTGCACTACATGAGCAATATACCCTAAGCACCATTTTCTTAGCATCTTTCTGACCTTTATACTACTAATTAACATACTAAGCTGGTGACCCTCGCCAAAACTAAACTTATCTCCATCATCAAGATTAAATCTTGCTTTCTTCTTCTGACAATCAATCTCTACTCCAAATCTTCCCCAGGAAATCCATGCCTAAAATAACGTCAAAATCGGGCATATCAAACACTATCAAATCCACTGGCAACTCCCTTCCATGGATCACTACGGACTCCCCTGGAAGCATCTCTTGAGTTACTACACTAATACCATTTGGTAACTCTATCTTAATGGGACAATCCACTATAATAGGTTTCAAACCTAATCTCTCTAAAATCCCATGTGTAATAAATGAATGTGTGACTCCAGAATCAATTAATGCATAAAGGGGAGCTGAGTGAAATAATAACTGACCAGTAACTGCGGATGGGCTAGCTTCAACTTCACTCTGAGCAACTGTAAACACTCGAGCATTGGTGCCTCTAGGTGTCTACGCTACGGGTGCAGGAGGGGCTTTGTAATCTCCCATCATATGCCCTGGCTGCCAGCATCTATAGCATACATTTCAGCCCAAATCTCCAAGACACTCCCCAAAATGATTTTTTCCACATTTCTGGCACTGGGGAACTTCAACAGCTCTCAGCCTCTTATTTTTCCAATCCCTCCTATTCTTCTTGAGTTGAAATCTTTTCTTATTTCTTACCTGTCTATTAGTGGGGGCATCAGCTTTATCTCTCTGTGAAGCAAGAGGTGGCACACTAGGGGCTACTGCTAATGGAGTTGCTGGGATTAGCTTATTCACAAATATTTTTGCTCGTAAGGCTCGTTCCAAAGCTTCACTGTATGTCTAAGGGGGCTGGGCATCGACCATCACATCTTGGGCTATTTTTGGTTTCAGCCCATGCACGAACTTATTCCTTTTCAATTCTGGTGTACTCACTATACCTGGCGCAAACCTTGCCAGGGAATTGAATTTCACTAAATATTCTTTCACTAAGCTAGCCCTTTTTTGCAAACTGATAAACTCTTGAATCTTTTCATGGACTCGATCAACTATTTATATTATGCCTCAAACAATCTTCTGAAATCTCCCCAGGTCATTGAGGCTATATCATGAGTAACCTCCATAAATTCCCACCATATATGGGCATCACCCCTAAATAGGAAACTGGCATACTGAATCTTCTCTTGATCTGTCATAGGGAAAAGTGTCGTCGTACATTCCATTAATCTAAACCACTCATCTGCCACTATTGGGTCCATAGTACCCCTAAATTCTGACGGCTGGTGTTGACTAGGCAACCCATATTTCGGCTCAATATGATTCTGCATTATTAGGGGTACCGACCTCTCTCTCTCCTCTCTGGGGGTTGGTACAATAACTAGGGTCTCAACTCTCTCTGGTATAGAGCCTCCCCGATTCTCTACCTAGAATTACTGTATAATATTATGGATCCTTGCTTCATCGAGGACAAGGGGAGTAGATTTTGGAGGGTTGGAAGGTTCACCCTGTACTCATTTCCTTCCTACTGCTTGCTCGGGTTCTACGTCTCATCTATATAGCACCAACACTTTTAGTCAACTCAATTAACTTATCCACTACAAGTAAGGAAAGAAATAACTTATGGCGATCGGCTATGGAACATTAATGCGGCAGGAGAGGCACACTGTCAAATGCCAAAACCTTTGCTTTGATGTGGGCGTTACATAAGTTCAACCTATAATGTAATCATTGTTGTCCCAAATAGCAAAAACACGCCTAGAAATTCCTTTGGAACTTCTTCTGCCTTCCCATCATTTGTATCTTCACAAAAATTCCAAAACTTCAACTCACAACAACACCTACAACCTATTTCCTTTTTCAGTGGAAAACTATCTTCCTTACCAACATCCTTTTAATCACTTTCCTTTTATCCCAAAGTGCATTAGCTCCTAATTATGTATTTGGTGGAAGGGAAATAGGTAGAAATTAAGGTAGAGGAAAGCCTATATGCCAATTGTGCAACAAAGCTGGACATATAGCCTTACAGTGCTATCATCAATTTGATTTCAATTTTCAAGGAAATCATTCACATAGAGCTGCTCCAACAAGTTTTCCACCAGTTGCCTCTCAAAGGTTCTATGTGAACTCAGAATTCCAATAATTTTGGATATCCTTTTGATTTTTCTTCAGGAAATTATCATGATCTCTTTGGAAATTTGGCATATGGTTACTCTCCATACAATCCTTAGGGTTTATCACAATCAACTCCTAATCTACAAGTTGTTCACTCTCAGTCTTCTTCTCAGATCATCCAGGAGCTAACACCATTTCACAAGCCTTATATGCTACTCAACATATTAGTCCAAGGTAAGCATTAGATCAAGATTTGATATGGTATATGGACTCAAGAGCAACTGATCATGTCACCTCTGACATGAATCAGTTGCAATCCTTTAGCAGTTGTCATGGTTTAGCCAAATTGCAAGGTGGAAATGGTGAGAGTCTCTCTATCTCTCATATTGGATGCACCAGTTTATCAATTTTTTTAAGGAGCATATCTGTCCATTTAAAGAATGTCTTGTGTGTGCCTTGAGTAACTCAAAATTTACTAAGTATGTCTAAGATTACAAAAGATAATAATGTTATTGTTCAATTATCTTTGATGGTTGTGTTGTTAATGACAAAGTGTCCAAGATCATACTGCTTCGAGGAACACTTAACTAGGGACTATATCAACTTGATATACCTACACTACCCTTTGGACATTCTTCTATTTCAGATAATGTCATTGCTTTGAATACAATTTCAGATTGCTCTGGTAGTTCCTCTTCATCAAAGTTAGTCAAAGTTGCAATAGGGAATAATTCTTCAAAGAATAAAGAGAGTTCTTTAGATAGTTAGTCTGAGTATCATAACAAAGAATAAAATACAGCATCACAGTATCTGTTATTTGCAAGTTTCTATAATGTCAAAAGATTATAGTGATGATGTGTCTTTGGATAGCAAATTGTGGCATATGAGATTAGAACATCCTAATTCTCTTCCTTTGCAAACTATATTGCAACTTATGAATGTAAAATTATCCAAAAGCAATAAAGATTTTGTGTCGGTCTACTTATCCTCATTCTAACTCTAAAGCTAGTTCTCCTCTTGAGCTTCTATATTTTGACTTGTGGGGACCAGTTCCTGTTACTTTTGTTGAAGGTTTTTGATATTATGTTCATTTTCTGGATGACTACAACAGGTTTGTGTGACTGTTTCCTCTCAAGACAAAATCAGAACCCAAGTAAGTTTTTAAGTAGTTTCATAAGTTGGCAGAAACTTTGTTTGGAGAACCAAAATTAAAAACCTTCAATCAGATTAGAGGGGCGAAGATAAAAGTCTTCTTCCTTACTTGGCTACTCAAGTATTTATTTTAAACATCCCTGCCCTCATACTTATCAACAAAATGGTAGAACTAAGAGAAAACATAGGCAAATTGTGGAGATGAGACTATCCCAGTTAGCTCAAGCATCCATGCCTCTAAAATACTGGAGCTTAGCTTTTCAAACAACATTGTTTCTGATAAAGAGGTTACCATCCTCAGTTTTGAAATTTTACTACCCGTATTAGGTACTTTATAACTCAACACGTAATTACATTTCATTAAAAGTCTTTGGATGTATCTGTTATCCATATTTGAGGCCCTACAATAAACGTAAGTTTCATTTTCATTCTAATAAGTGTGTGTTCATGGGATACCGTCTCTATCACAAAGGGTATAAATGCTTAAGTCAACCTTATATAATAACTAGACTCAAGTATTACTAAGGTCAAACCTCAAGAACATATTCGTCCTTAATTAATGGCATATAGAGAGAGCAAATGACGAAGATAAAAAGATATGTTTTTATATTATTCAAAAGTAAATACGTATAAAAAAAATTGGTGAGACTATCTCACGTTAAGGCCCGTTCATCTATGAAATATCTGTTTCTTTTCATTTTCATAATGCAGACGTCCAACAAAATCTTACAAATTTTTTTTTGTATGTGTAGTATTACTCTTTTATTTTTTTTCTTTAAAATTCACACAAACGGCTCGTTTACTTTTCTTTGCATTTTTAATTTTTTGCTGAATTTGAAAAGAGAAAAGGGGAGATGAGTTGCCAAAGAGAGAATTGTGGATGAGTATTTGATATTAAAAATATAAGATTCTGAATTAATTTTTTTTGGTTCTCTTTCTTCCAATTTACTATATATATTTTTCTCTCTCTTAAAAATAAAAACTTTCATTTTAAATTATGATTTCTAACACAAAATTATAAATGAGAATAAAAAAAATGATATATCTAAGACAAACTTTTTGAGACAAACAAAAAAAATGGCACTTTGTAGGGGATTTATCAATTGTGAAAATGATAAATTTTGTATTTTCTCATTCATTCTTTTGTATGTTTTCACGTAGACATTCTGAATACGCTTTCATTTTTCACATTTTTCTGATAAGTTTTTAAACAAGCATACCAAACACATTTTTTATTTTTCACTTTTCTTAGTCATTTTCAATATTTAAAAAAAAAAAAAAAAAGCAAAAATGGATACACAAAATTCATTGAAGAAAACACTTTAAACGTTTGACACTAATTTATAATCATATAAATTCATTACCTTCAATTTCTATCTCAATTTCATTGGAATATTGCAATAAATCATAATTAAAATTTATCATGAAATCTTAACCTCAGGGTGCCATAGAAAGTTCTCAAGGTTGTGGCCCAATGAACAAAATCGAGTGGCCAGGAGGGATAAGCTAGCCAGTTGGGTTTTCATGGCATGTGAAGTGAAAGTGTGAAACTCACAAGTCACAATCACAAGTCACTCTCCCATCTTACCAAACAATTCTGACAAAGATTCCAACTTCCTACAAAACCACACTCAAATATCTTTTCACTTTCTATCATAATTCATGTGCAAGATTTAATGTACTGATTTTTGCTAACTTTATGGATATAATTGAATTGTATTTCAATGATAATGTACTGATTTTTGCTAACTTTATGGATATAATTGAATTGTATTTCAATGATTCTAATTTAGTAATCACTAGCGTTGTAGTCGGACATCAAGATTTAGTCATTTGAGTGGTTATTTAGAGGTTTTATGTTCGAGTCTTACAAAATGATCATTTATCATATTTGTTTCTTATTTGGTCCATTGAACTTATGAGATGTTCAATAAACTCTAAGAATTAATTGAGGTATATGCAAATTAGCTTGATAATCTCGATTATTAAAAAAATGATTCTAACTTAGTAATAATGTTACTAACATATATAACAAAAAATCCTGCTAAATATAATTTCCTAAAATATAATTTATTTATAATCATTTATATCAATTCAATAACATTAGCGGTTAATTATATGAAAGCTATCGAAACAAAAAATTAAATATAATTTTAATGAAATAATAAGTATGATAAAACTCTTAAATGGTTGTCCTAGGGTGACACGTACTAAAATTATTAGCAAACAAAATATTTACAATATTAATAATTTAAAAATATATATTTTAAAAAAAATATAATTTTTAAATATAAAATACATAAAAATAAGTAAATATTTATTTATTAGTGCTCTTATCTTACCCAACCGCTTCTTAAAATAAAAAATATCAGTCACAGAGTCTGATATTGCCCTTCGCCCCTTCTATAATTGGAGGTTACCCATTGTAACGTAAAGTGGTAAACGAACCTGTGTCACAAAACAGTCAACAATCAACATGTCCTCTTCACTTATTCTACTTCACACTAATCAATCAAACCCTGGCCATGTCACTCTCTCTAAGGCTCACTCCTTTCACTTCACCACCACAAACCCACCGCAAATTCCCCTACTTTTCTCCCAAACCACATTTTAAAAACCTTTCTGTACTCTCTCCAAGTCTAAGATGTCCACCCATTATCAGAAGTGTCCATCAAAGCCCTGAACTTTTGCCTGTAACTCCACCAAAACCACCCAGATGGGAAAGAATTTTGTCCACTGCAGCAAGCTTGTACCCTCTTTATGTTACTGTTGGAGGAGTTGTTGCCTGCTTGAAACCTTCTACTTTTGGTTGGTTTGTTCAGAGAGGACCGACTTCTTACAGCTTGTCTCTTGGGTTGATTATGTTGGCAATGGGACTCACTTTGGAGCTTAAAGATTTGATCAGGTTGTTCATGCAAAGACCTCTCTCTGTGAGTTTTGGTTTTGTGCTTCAGTTTTTTTTTTGCTTATTAGTTTCTTTATTTGTTTATTTGCTTGTGCTTGTGATTTGTACTCTTGAAGTGGTATGATTTGAAGTTAATCATTCAATTTGATTAGGAAAATGAGTTTCTTTTTTGAGCCAAATTATTTTTGCTGAATTATGTTGTGAGATACTTTGTGGATTTTGAACAACGGTTGTGTTGTCATTTTGGAATTAGAACTGATTTTAAGATAATTTGGAGCTTAAAAGCTTCCCAGTTTTTTCATGCAAAGACCTCTCTCTGTGAGTTTTTGTTTGAGCCCAGAACTTTTTATTGCTTATAAATTTGTTTGTATGTTCATTTGATGTTTTTAGTGCTGTTCTATCTTGTATTGGAATGGTTTTTAAGTTGGATCATTCAATTGATTTGGAAAATGAGGATCTTTTTGGTTCCAAAATATTTTTGTTGAACTATGTTATGTAATCTCATTGCCAGTTGAGTTCTTCTGAGGATTTTGAACAATTGGTGTGTATAAATTTTGGAATTAGAACTGGTTTTGAGAAAATGTATCATTAGAAAATTTGTTCTCAAAAATCAATTTTTTGATGAAATATATCTTACTCTTGTGCACCATTGAACATGTTCATTGTGGGAAAATTGGCTGTAAACTAACTATACATTGTGTGATCTGTTAGCTACCCCTAGTGTAATATGAGCTTTTTGGATACTTCTCTTTTTATTTTTTTCCCAATTTTCTGGAACATGTAAATATGTAATGATCATCTCAATTCTACTTCCATTTTTGATACCATGTTCTATCTATCTTTAGTGATGATGCATATCTTGGAGCTTTGTTGTAAAAAGCACGTGCTTGTATCTTATTTTCTATACACGATTTGCAAATGGACATGATCTAGTTCGAGCTTATAGTTTTCTTGTTTTCTACTTCTGGTTAGATACTCTTTGGGTTTGCTGCCCAATATACAATTATGCCAGCTTTTGGAGTTATAATTAGTAAAACCTTGGGGCTTCCACCGTCACTTTCAGTTGGTTTGATTCTGCTCTCATGTTGTCCAGGTGGTACTGCCTCCAATGTGGTAAGAGTTCATACACTTTTGTGTTGATCCTACTCTCCTTTTTCATCAATATCTACTCTGAGTACATCTGGAAGAACATTTGGTTGACATTCGAATATCCAAAATAGAATTAAGATTACCAGTTTTCTCTGTATGGTATTCAAGTGATCACTTCCCCTTTCTCTCTGTTTTTGCATGTCATGGTTTATTGTCTAGTACTTATTGTTCCAGTAGTCTCATTTACCTATTTTGTTTGCAGTTGAAATGCATAGCATTTGAACTAGAGAAACTGGTCAAACCCTGTTACATATATGACCAAAGATATAGTAGTAAGCTTCATCTTTGGGTACTACCATGGTTGTTTGTCGAGATTTCTGAATCTTTTTCAAAATAGTCTATTAAGTAAAGAGCCAAGAGATATTCTGAGACCATATTAATCAGCTCAGATACTGATTAGAATTAGTTTCCAGTGTATATTGCACCCCCAACATGGCTAGAATTCACGTGTCATTTTAACATATCTGATGGTCATGGGCTTTTATTGGTCTAGAAATTTAGACAAGTCAATTGTGCATAGCTCATCTCAACTTTGAGCTTCTCTTTGAGATTCCTTTCTGCCATTTTACCTTATCCATTGTCTCTCCCATTAAAAACCGCATACGGCATTTCTTCTCACAGAAGAAGATCATGGTGTCTTTTCTTAGACTCATTATATCAGATATACTATCAAACTGAACCACATTAGAGCCTACTAGTGTTATTTTCTTGCCATGCTTTAGAGTTTAAGCTGCTTTTGTAATATTTACAGACCTTAAGTCAATGTTGTTATGATCTGTGCCAAGTTTTGAGTATGTTGTTAAAGCAACTATCATTCACCTAAATTTTGTAAATTTGTTTGTAGAGATTTTTGAGAATGTTATTTTTCTGTTATGAAGAGTTGATGATTATTTATTAGAGCACTTGAATGCATGCCACAATGCCGAAAAGACGTCCATTCATTTTTTATTTCAATGAAGTTGTATTACAGGTGACCTTAATTGCTCAAGGGGATGTTCCACTATCTATTGTAATGACAATGTGCACTACACTTGGAGCTGTACTTCTCACTCCTCTTTTGACAAAAATCCTGGCAGGAACATATGTTCCGATCGATGCTGTTAAACTTTCCATCAGCACCTTGCAGGTAAATTTTCAACATATACTTCACCATAACTCATTTAATATTTAGCAAAATATTCACTTTTTTGCGGTATTATGGTGATTGTTACTTCTGGTATAGGTGGTCGTTGCTCCAGTTCTACTAGGTTCATATATGCAGAGCACATTTCCTTATGCAGTGAAGGTTTTGACACCTTTCGCCCCATTATTTGCTGTTTTAGCTTCATCATTGCTAGCATGCATGTTTTATTTTTCGTCATTTAGTTTACTTTTGTGAGCATTGTACATAAAGATTCTAATGATATTAACATATTCATTTCTGGGTTTCTTCCAGTGTATTCTCTGAAAACGTGGTTCGTCTCAAATCCTCAGTGGTAGCTGCTTCATTGTCATCTGATCTATCTCCAATTTTCTGCATTCATTCTTTATTGTCTGGAGAGCTAGGAGTTGTAATGCTCTCTGTAGTGCTGTTGCATTTTACCGGTTTCTTTGTGGGGTAAGAGTAGCTTTTCATTTTTCTCTTTAACTATTTGAGGATTGTTATGCTTGTTTGTGTTTAGGCTGAGATTTACTTTTCAAGTTTGTAGTGATTGTGAACATGAATTTTACTTTTGCTTATCTTTCGCCTGATTTCTTTTTCCTAATACTACATAAATATTATGCAATAAACGCACATTCACATAGGTAACACTATCTTTAATACTTGTCGTTGCAGATTCAAATTTCTATATTACTTCTTCCTTAAATTTTTTGAATGGCGGAACAGACTTCCAAAATTGTCATTAATTCATTCTCATTGATGAAAAGGAAATGCTTAAACACAAATGAATATCATTTGTTTTTTTTTTTTCCTTAAATTCTCGTTACAATGGCTTCAGTACTCTCATAAATACAATTTTATTCGCATTTGGGAAAGAGCTGTACGTTTATGTTGTTTGAGGGAGACGAGATGGATTTCTTATTTCCTGTCTATTTTCCGTATGCAAGATATAAATTCTTTTAACAGATCCAATATTTTACAGCCAGTGACACGTATTATGGTCTGGTTAAGTAGTAGCGGAATACGATAGTTCATTGCACTCGAAAATGAGAAATTTGGTGATTACAATGGCCAAGACGGGTGTTGGTTTGTTAATTTAGACCTAAGCTTGCTATGCCTGCAGGGATACTTTTAACATTTATCATATATGAAAATTTTAGTGTTTTTTCTTCGAAGTAGTTAATATACAATTTATTGATATATGCCCTGCAGGTATCTTGCTGCAGCTGTGGGCGGATTCAAAGAACAGCAAAGACGAGCAATATCAATTGAGGTATATATAGTTCTATTCAACGTTAATCCATATCATTTATTTCTTTTCTAGCTAATTGAAATTGAATGATGATTATGAATGTGCTGAAATGAGAGTGAAATGTCAAAATATCGTATCTTTGTGGCATTTTTTTAGCTCCGACAACATTAATCATAGCAGTACTTGTAAATAAATTCTCATTACGTTATGCTTGTCACTGGCAGGTCGGCATGCAAAATTCTTCCTTGGGTGTGGTTTTAGCAACTGCTCATTTCACTTCATCAATGGTTGCGTTGCCCCCAGCCATGTCTGCGGTGATTATGAACATCATGGGCAGTTGTTTGGGATTCATTTGGAGATATAATGATCCTTCTGATTCAAAAGGTAGTCCTAAAATTGTTGAAAAGTGTGTATGAATCATGTAATTGTCTAATTGACAGCATCCAATAAGGTTATGTTTTCTCTTCATTGGGTTGATATATTAATCCAAGCTCTAATCGGATCCAATCCACTGTCGAAAACTAATTAATGGACAAACAAGTCATGACTTAGTTTGGCTCATAGATTTTGATTTGGTAACACTTCAAATATGAACTTTACTGCTGGGGTGCCACTAGGTAACGTTGCTTGATTCCAGAGTTCATATAGGAAGATAACGTTATCCTGATATTGTTAACAGACGGACCCAAAATTGGGGAGCCGAAACGCCATTAGTTATCACCCAAAAAGAAAAAAATAAAAACAATTCAGATTATTAGCTATTGTCTGTCTTGTTGGACATTGTTTTAAAAACCGGACCGGAGGGCAACCCGCTCTGATGGTCGGATCATGGTTCAACCGGTCTAATCGGTTAGACCGTCAGTTGGATCGGTGATGTCATCATACATCATGATAATGTCAACACATTTTTAAAAAACATTTTTAAACCACATAATAATATGTTTTCTTTGTTTCCTCATACATGAACCCTTTTTATATCTGACATATTTCTTTTCTGGTTCTCTTTTTAATCCATTTGTACATACGCTTACAAATAAGATCAATCACAGCCCTCCATTTCAGTATCTTTTTTCCTTTGTTTTTTCACACGTCAACTTTGCTTTTTAGTGTTCTTTTTTAAGATTTCGGTGGTGGTTAAACCAAAGTATATAATTTAGCGGATATGGTTGATGAGATCGATTGATAAAGAAAGAAAGAAAGGCTAACTGCATGAGAAACCAAAGTATATAATCGATTGATCATGCAACATACAGTTGTCATAAGTCCTTATTCCATCCACAAACATACAATAGAAGTAAAACATAAATATTCAAGTACGGAATTCAAATACATAATTTGGATTATCTACATGATGATTTTGGTTAAAGCAATATTGCACATGCAAACTTCAAATACATAATCTGGATTATCTACATGATGATTTTGGTTAAAGCAATATTGCACATACAAACTTTAAATACATAATCTGGATTATCTACATGATGATAATTTTACTTCTATCAATTTCGTCCCGATCTCACTGCTTCCAAAACCAAACTTCAATTGGGCATGCAAACTTCAAATGAAAGGATTATCTACATGATAATTTTGGCTAAAGTAATATTTGATTATCTGGAAAAGAAAAACAAAATCAAGAGCAGGAGCAGGGTGAATTCAAATACATAATCTGGAAATACATGTACATACACATAATCTGGAAATACATGCACATGCACATTGCTCCAGATAAAGTTTGCAATGAAATCATTATTGATTATTGAAGCTGGATTGAGGAATGACGTGTTTATTACCTGGATTGAGGAATGGAGTTGTCGCAGTCGATTTCCAACGAGGAACATAGCTGTCGTCGTCGATTTCTGGCGAGGGAGGAAGACGTCGTCGTCGATTTCAGAGAGTTCAGATGCGATTTGGGTGAGATTTCAGAGAGAACAGAAGACAGAGCCAAAACCGTGAGAATTTTAGCAGAGAACAGACAACAGAGACGAAGCCAATAAATTTTCGCAAAGAACATAATGTTTGCTGAGAAATTTTCGTAAGAAAAACTGAGAAAGACTGAAAGAGAAGAAGATGAGAAAGGGCTGCGTCGCGTATTAGGGATTTTTAATATTTGGATCGGTTTATCCACCGGTCAGGTTGGACCAGCGGTTCACTGATATTATCCGGTTTTCAAACGGCTTAAAGCGGCTTAGTGTATAATAACAGTTTTGGGGTTGACTCGAACCGACACGTGACTGGTTCTTGGTCCAAACGATTGGACCGGCCGGTCCGGTTCGGGTTTTAAAACAGTGTTGTTGGATCCTGTAATATGGAACATGAAAAGCACATAATAATTAGTTGTCATTTTCATTTTCGTAAAATATGTTTATAAATGTAATAACTCCTTTTTACTCATGTACTCATAAAATATACATAATGAAAATACAAGTAAGATAACATAAATTGTTGGGCCCAAATTTTTTATTTTATTAAATATATACATTCTTTATACAAAGTGAAGTATTTTAGACAAAAGTCATCAAAAATGTGGTGGACAGTGTAGCTATTTCTCCTCGCTTGCCAACGTCCATCCGACCGCGTCCTTACCTAGATCATGCAACACACACAGAAAACAACAGGGTGAGCACAAAGAGGCTCAGTAAGTAAACCCTCTACTCGTCTATCCCCGTAACTCTTTCTCTTAATTCTTTCTTTATACTCCTCTTCTCATTCAATTTCTCTTTTTGTTTCTCTTTCTCATAGCTCTTCTTTCTCACTTGAATATCACGACCTTATCTTGTCGGAGGCACAGCCAGGTGGAGTTCACAAAGCACCGACCCACTCTTCGTGACTTCTACTCATACTCTGCCGATCGGACTCGGTTATGCATGGGTTCGGAACCCTTGACCACGTGAGTGTATTTTCTCTCTCTCTCTCTCTCTTTCTCTCGTGTCACGGCCTCATCTTACCGGAGGCACAACTGGGAGATCACAAAGCACCCACTACTCGTGACGATTCTACTCATCACTCACGGGTTCCCCATCACACACCCTACTCTATTCTCTTGTTTAGCACTACTCTCTCTTTTATTCTCTAGTACTAAATCTCTCTTTGTCTTCACTCTTAGAGTTTTTCTCATTCTCTTTACTATTAGAGTGTTCTCATTCTTTTTACTCTTAAAGTAGCTTATTCTCAAAATTCTCTACTCTTTCTCAAGCTACTTCTCAATACACAATTAATGCATATGGATGATTTATATTCATTAATGCACTCATGAAATGCCAATATGCAATGTTGCAAGGTTTACTACTCATGCTCATACCTCTCTTAGGCATTTCATCAAACAACTAATGTGCATACACAAACTCTACTTTATCTATAACTCTACTCCTCTCTTTCACCATCCAAAAATGGGAGGAAACTCCCTCACATAGCTATAATTCCTGTCATAAAAGAACACTCCCAAAGAAATTACTCAATCTCCTCCAACTTCATCTCAAACTACATCATCATGCAATCTCAACACTTCTCATAATTCAATTATATTCAATAACAACATAGATAAATACTCATAACATCTCAATCTCTCAACAAGCATAATACATACATGCATAAAGAAATCTCTACTCAAAAGATTTCTTGAATCCCAACTTGGTTGGATTTACTTACCTTGTGGTGAAGTGATTCCACTATTACTTCTCTTTCCTTTGGTAGATGGTCTTTTTCTCTACAACTTTAAACAACATACTATAAGACTTCAACACATCTACAGATAAATTTCACATCTAAAGCAAGAATCCTTACCTCAGGATGCTTTTGATTAATTCTCTACCAAGATCCAACTAAAAGCCCTCAAAGATTCTTGAAAGATTGAAGGAAGAGTTGAGAGAAAATGGTGCAAGGGTATGGCAGTGGAAGAAGAATGAATGAAGGGTTTACTAAGCTTGACCCCTTTTTAGCTCAAGATATCTACATGCATTCCCATTTTGCCCTTGCTCTTTCTTAGAAATTCCATTCTTATCATTTGATTCATTACATATTTTCCATGAAATTTTCTTACATTTCAATCCCCATTTTGCTTGCTAATTAGGGGTAGAATGGTCATTTTGCCCTTAGGGAAAAATATCTAGAAGCTTCAACAAAAATCTCAGCCGGCTCTTCGCCACGGCGAAGCAAGTTCTTCGCCCTGGCGAAGACCATGACCTCAAAATTTGCCAAGTCTCAACCAATTTCAAGGCAAACACTCAATCAAACCAACCCATCACTTCAACCAAGGGCCAACCAAACAATATTAACAACTCAAATAAGGGCAAAAACAAAGAACATTCAAGTAATACACCATAAATTAGCTACGTACCTCAAATGGGGCGTTACAATAAACTAAAGTTGTTTTCAACAAGATTGGCTATGCGAAACTCAACAATGGTGACACAAAACGGTCAAAACTACTCACTCCAAATAGTTACTTTGAGCAAGTAATTGTAATATGCCAGGATTTTGATTAACTATAACAAACTCTTGTATCAAACTAAAGCAAGACATTAGTCATGTCTAACTAGAACAATCTTCAATAATTAGGTTAAAAGTAATACTATACCTACAAAATTGTATTAGAACTAATATGATAACATATTTAGCGACACCATATTTATTTGATCTTTCAATTGGTTGAGATCTACTATAGATTTGGAAATGATATATTGGATCAATTAATAATGTTAGTTATAAATTACATAATATATTAACATAATTTGTAAATTATATAATATAAATAGTATTATAAGATTGACAAAAATAATAGATTAGAAAATATTTGTGATAATATTTAATTTAATGTTCAATTAATAATTAAAGTAATAAATATAAATAAATTAAGAATAAATTTTTTATATAAATATTACTTGTCAATATATACTCATTATATCCAAATAAATAATATTAAATTGTACCATTAATATTTTTTTTGAACCGGACAATTAATTAATGTATATCCCCTCAATTGCAAATAAGTTTTTACGTTGAACCCAGATAAAGACACATACAATTTTGCAACTATTCCATTCATCTATTACGGTACACATTCAGGACAGTGCTCTTCTTTCTCTTAGCCTCCAACCAACCCACCCCAAACCCTAACTCTTATTATCAGATCGTCTTTTAACTTTACAATTTATTTTATTTCAATCCTTAATTTATCAAATCTAATATCATCGACATCTGATTTCAATTTTGTCCCTTTGCTGAAGAGGTTTACAATTACAAGTATGTGTAGAGTGTTTGACAATGGTGGGAGGCGGTAGCAGATAAGACGAATCGTTGGTTTTAAACAGTAATAATGTGTTTGCGGCGCTAGGAAGCTTGAAGAAGAAGAAGAAGAAGAAGTCTTCCGGTAATGAGCAAGGTTCATCCAAGAGCAAAACCAAACCCGCCGAGAAGAAGAAAGGAAATTTTGATGAATTGCTTTATAGTAAATTTAATTTGTAAGCTATGTGTTACCTACCTGGCCAATGAGTCCTGTATGAAACATCCATTCCCATGGGATATGAAAATCCCTATATCTTTTACTGCTGTGTTAACACTTTGCTCCAACCTGCAAGTTCCATAAAATATACTCACTATATTCATCATTCTCCTCTTCACTATCACTCCCTATATCCTCTGCAAAAGATAATCGAGAATTTCCCCTAATCTACCGCCTTTTACGTTTTTGCAATTGCATTTCCTCCTTCCTACAATACGGTAAAAACTTTTATACATAAATGAAAGGGTCACCAAGATGAAAGAACAAAAATACAAAATTCAAAAAAAAAAAAAAAAAATCCAAAATTTTAACTCACTCTTGTTGTAGTTCTTGAAGCTTCTCCTTCTCTTCCTCTTCAATTTTATTCCAAATATTGATCCTCTCTTTAAACAAAATTACATTAATACCTCCAAACAAATAAGCTAGTTCAATCAAAATTACAAAATTCATTACCTTCTCAACATATTCTTCTCTGGTGACTAAACCAACAGTTTCCATCTTAAATGTGAAGCGTAATTGTTTAGAACATTTCTTGTGATGAAACTAAATCAGATATAGAAAAATGATGTTGAATTCATTTTGAATTTAGAAACAGAGTTACAGCTGTGTATGCTTTATATAGAGCAATCTTACAACAAATTTAACAAACGTTAACAAAGTCAACTAATTAACTAACTTTATAACAAACTAATAACTACTTGAAACTAACTTCTTAACAGCTAACTAACTCAACTTAACAACTAACCAACTCAGCTAACTAACTTCTTCTTTATTCTTCAACATCCCCCCGCAAGCTGGAGAATGGATGCTAAGCATTCCCAGCTTGGATAAATTGGCATGGAATTGAGCAGGTGGCAGAGCTTTCGTGAACAAGTCAGCTAATTGATCTGAAGAAGAGCATGGCATGAGATGAATCAAACCGTCTTGAACTTTCTATCTTACAATATGGCAATCAATTTCAATGTGTTTGGTACGTTCATGGAAGGTGGGATTGGCAGCAATCTGAAGAGCTGATTTGTTGTCACAAAAAATGAGAGCTGATCCTGAGTGAGTTACGTGAAGATCCTGCAGCAAGTAATGAAGCCATTGTATTTCACATGTTGTGGATGCAAGGGCACGGTATTCAGCCTCAGATGAAGAACGAGAGACAGTGGATTGCTTCTTGGCAAGCCAACTGATCAAGGAAGAGCCAAGGAAAACACAGGAACCTGTGATAGATTTCCGTGTATCAAAACATCCAGCCCAGTCGGAATCACTGAAAGCAGTGAGGGAAAAAGATGATTCAGCTAGAAAAAATAAACCATAAGCAGGACAACTCTTTGTATATCGAAGAACATGATGAGCAGCTTGTTGGTGAACCGATGTAGGCTTGTCAAGGAATTGACTAAGTTGTTGAATGGCAAAAGACAAATCAGGCAGTGTAGAAGTCAAATATAATAGTGTACCAACCAGTCTTTTATAAGAAGAGGGATCAGATAAGGGATCACCAATAGTTTGAGTGAGTTTACAAGTGTAGTCCATTGGAGTTTTGGCAGGCTTACAAGCCAAATATCCAACATCAGAAAGAATGTCAAGAGCATATTTTCTTTGGCATAATGCAATACTGGACTAGGAACGAGCCACCTCTAAGCCAAGAAAATATTTTAAGTCACCAAGATCCTTAATCCGAAAAGCATCATCTAAATAAGCTTTGACAGCATCAATTTCTGCTAAATTGTTACCTGCTAGTGTAACATCATCTACATATACTAGCAACACTGTTATAGAAGAAGTAGAATATTTAACAAAGAGAGAATAATCTGATGAAGATTGTGTGTAACCCAAAGAAACTAAGGCAGAAGTAAGCTTGGAGAACCATTGTCTGTTGGCCTGTTTAAGTCCATAAAGGGACTTTTGGAGCTTGCAAACTTTGCTAGGATTTGAAGAATTAAAACCAGGAGGTAATACCATATATACTTCTTCAAGTAAATCTCCATGGAGAAAAGCGTTATTGACATCAAGTTGCTTAAGATGCCAATGAGAAACAACAGCCAAAGCAAGAAGCAATCTGACAGTTGTAATTTTGGCCACCGGTGAGAATGTATCAAAATAGTCTATACCCTCAGTTTGAGCATAGCCTTTGGCTACTAACCGAGCCTTGTAACGCTCTATTGAACCATCTACTTTATGCTTAACACGGAACACCCATTTGCAACCAATTGGGGACTTGCCAGGAGGGAGATCTGTGAGTGTCCAAGTGTGATTCTGCTCAAGGGCAGTAATTTCTGTTTGCATGGCTTGTCTCCAACAATCATGTTTAATGGCTTGTGCATAAGGCTTAGGTTCAAATGTAGTTGAAACATCTAATGTAAAATGAAGCTAATTTGGTGAAAGTTTGGAATAAGAAAGAACAGAAGATAAAGGATAAGTAGTACCTAGCTGGGGAACGAAGGTTTAGGTGCAGTGACCATGTTGCAATGATAATCTTTTAAGTATGAAGGAGGCTTTCTTAATCTTTTAGAGTTATGGTCAGGTGGTATAACAGGAGAAGGGACAGGAGAATCAGTAGAGGAAAAGTTATCAGGTGGTAATGACGATGATGTAGCTAAGGAGGTGTCTTTAGGAGGACAAGGATCTGAGTAAAAAATTGTTGAATTTTGAGGTAAGGATACTGAATAATCTGCAGGTTTTGAAAAAGGGAAAATGTATTCGTAAAAGAAGACATTACGAGAGAGAAAAATATCTCTAGAATGCAAGTCTAATAAAACAAATCCTTTAGTATCAGATGGGAATCCTAAGAAGAGACACTTCCTAGCTCTAAAATCAAACTTGTTTCTGTGAGCTTGTAAAGTGGAAGCAAAACACAAGCAGCCAAATATTTTTAATGAATCATAATGAGGAGATTCTTGATATAAAAGTTTAAATGGTGATATGTTTTGCAAGATAGGAGAAGGAATTCTGTTGATGAGGTGAACAGCATGAAGTACTGCATAGGTCCAATATTCTTTGGGCAAATTAGACTGAAAAAGTAAAGATCTAGCAACAGTTAGAATGTGCTGGTCTTTACGCTCCACCACACCATTTTGTTGGGGTGTCTCAACACATGTTGTTTGATGATAAGCTCCCTTTGAGGCATAGAAATGCCGCATTATAAATTCAGCACCATTATCAGTGCGAATGGTCTTTATTTCAGCTGAAAATTGAGTTTCTATGAGAGCAAAAAATGACTGAACAAGCTGCCTAACTTCTGATTTTTGTTTGATCAAATAAATCCATGTAAATCTAGAATAGTCATCCACAATAGTTAAGAAGAACCGATGACCATGAATAGAACATATTGAATAAGGACCCCAAATATCAACATGAATCATATCAAAGCATTTAGAAGTTTTGGAATGACTCATAGGAAAGGGTAACCTTGGTTGTTTAGCCAAATGACAAATGGTACAAGCTTTATTGTCATGATATTTAAGGCTAGGAATACAAGAAGCTAAGTATTACATTCCCTTTAAACGTATATTTTATATGAAATTGTGAATGAACGTGAATGTGAAGCGTTTGTGTTGATGTGAATGTGAAGGGACATCCACCGACCAGTTACATTAAGTCACATGTATCAAAAAATCCAATTCATCTACATATCCCACATCATCACCAATCATATACAGTCAAATGTAAAAACACTGTATCATCACTAATCACATACAGTCACATGTGGGATAATCTTCCAATATGTCAAAATAAAACAATTCTAAAGCTTAAAAAACCCTACATGACAATCAAATAGGTTATGTCTTAGGATCATATAAATATATAGATAGATATAGTCTATAGATTATAATTACAATAACACACCCAACATTAAACACGTAAAGTTACAAAGTTGTCTTTAGTGAAAGACTAAGTTTCTATGAGTTATACTTCTAACGCATAGAATGTCGCTTGGGCGAAAAAAACATGAAGAGATGGATGTCAACGCCAGAATCAGCTTTGCTATAGCCACTATACTTCAGTTTAGTCTAGATTTAATTTTTCCAAAATATATCAACTTATTGTGGTATGAATATTGTTAGAGAATGAGCCCATGGGTATGAGACTGTTGATTTTGTTTTCAACTAATATCTAGGATCTCTCCCTGCTGTATCTCTTCTGCAGAGAAAAAGTTGATATTATTTACTGTGTTTTTGCACTCTTTCCGAACTGAAACATAGCCAACATAAATAATGCATTGGCAGCTGAAATGAAAAGCTTATTTTCATGACAAAAATATTACACAATTAATTCCGTATTGACATTTCCTCACTTCATTAATTAATTTACATAATCTGATATTGGATCAAACAAGAATAAAGATTTCTAAGTCAACAAGTAAGTGACTTTTACATCATCCATGTTCTGGGAGATAGCCTGCTTAAGGTTTTTGAAAGCCTTCTCATAGTTTAAGAAACCCATGAACCAGAAGTCAAAATCGTCCACAGTGCATATTTCCATGTACTTTTGTGATGGCTTCTTCATATTTAAGCTTTGGTGTACTCTCTTTATTTTCTCAAGTGGAATCAAAACCTATACACAGGATTGAAAAAAATATTATTTTGATACTAGAAAGAAAGATATATGAAACAAAAATAGATTAAAATGCATGAGACGTGAGATTTAATTATTACCTTGTAATGAACTCTAACAATTTCTCCATTCTTAGAATAGAATTTCAGTGATCTCTCACTGCAAAATGCTACCTTATCTGTGGAGATAAAGAGGAGGCCTGCTATCGGGCCTGCAGTAGTTGACATATAGCATTGAGAAGCCTTCAACAATTTCTCTCCTTCTCTCACACTAAAGAGCTGCTTGAATATTTTCTCCACTCCACCTAATTGCAGAATTTTTGCACCCAAGCTCAACTTCCCCTTCACAGTTTCAGTGATCTTTGGCGCCAGTCTCACTAAAATTTCATAGCAGTTAAAATGCATTTAGTTTTATGCATGCCACTTATAAGTAAATTAATTAAACAAAATAAGTTTTTTACCATGTTCTCTAACTCCGTTTGCAAAATTATCAGCTTTCTTCCCTAGCTTGTTCATTGTTCTAAGAACAGAATCTACTTTTCCTGCAATATCAAAAGATTATTCTGTTACTAAAACACCTTCATTAGGATCGATCCCGTAAAATCATCAATACGATATATACAAATTTCGTAGAGACTATATATAGAGAAAGAAAGATTTACTTTGCTTAAACATCGGAGACCCGTTTGCAGATGGATCATGACTACGGAATTGTGCAGCAGATTCAGGTAAGTATCTCATAGAAGACGCCTTCACTGAGTATGGCATCGAGCTAAATGCAATAGTCCTCATAACTTGTCCCTCTATATTTGACTACTGCCTTTGTGGTTGTCTGCCCAACTGCTTTGTGTAAATGGTCTCGATTGTGTTGATATTTAAAGGGAATATTAAACATAGCAGGTGAATCTAGCTTTTTCGTTGCATGACTTATCTTTGTTAAAGGCATAAGAAAAGCAATGACTCTCAGAGTTTAGGTTTGCAGAAAAGTAGTGTGTATGCGTGCTAGCTTTCAAAGGAAGAGATATTGTTGAGATTATAGTGGAATTCTTTTTTCTTTTGAAAATTTAAAAAGATTAAAAGATAACTGGATTTGAGAAAAATAAATTAAAAAGCTACTCTTGCTCAGCAAGACATCATCTTGCTTAATCAAATTAATGTCAACAGCTCAACACAAAAAATAGAATTAGAAAAAAGAATGACGCCAAGGCTGATCTGTTGGCGACTTGTATTGAAATTTTTTTATTGTTTTATGTGGATTATGCAAAGACTGTCATGCATTAAGAAATGAATTCTTTACTTATTTCTTAAGCTATCGAATTCATTTTAACCATAAAAGTAATATAGAACACACGCTAATGCAATTTATTTATGTGGGTTATATGGCATCTCATGACTAGCAATTAACAAATACTAACAAAAAGTTGAACGGAATCATCTGACTAGTCTATTGTAGGATTGAGCTTGTTATGCCTGGGAAAATAGGGCTGACATGGCACTCAGTTAAGTGTGAAAGGTCAGACCTCGAGAAGAGTTTACTGGCATTCTGGCGCAGCCACGTCATGTGATCATGGTTACACCTACAGCTTGCTTCCGTCAGAATAATGGGTGCACGTCAGGCTAGCAGGGAGTTGTGATGATCCCGCGTGTCCAATCCCTACAGCAAATCACGTGAATTACTCTAAAAGAAGGATTTGCCCGGATCATCCCACCAACTTACATATTCAATGATCATTATCTCAAGACATCCCACTATAAGTTGAGAGCTCCTCTCTCATTAAAGGGATTCGCACATTTACTCTTGACCAATCTCTTTCTCACTCTAGAATAGACAGCCTTTGATACCTTTTATCACCAGTGTAAAGTCAGTTATCTAAAACGACCTGACATTTATCATTAATAAAAACATCAGTGGACATAGGATTTGCTTCTTTAGCATCCGAACCACTTTAAAACTCCCTTCTCACTGCATTTACTATCATTTTTCCTTTCCATTCACGTATGTCTTTTGGGCCAACTCAACATTTCACACGTACGTTTCGTTGGTATCTGTTAGGTTTAGAGCACGAACAGGGGAGAAAGAAAACGATAAAGAAAACGATAAAGAAAAGAAAGTAAAGTGAGGGAGAGTAAACTGAATATTTGTATCTGTATATTAGTTTCTCTTAATGAATACAGTGTTTAGTAAGCCTTTTATATGCTACAGTCATCTTAGTAAAACAACTGAAACGTAACTGCATTAACAGCAGTAACAACCTTTTAACAAATTTAACACCTAAACAGGGCAGTTTAATAACTGCTGTAAACAAACTTAACAAATCTTTAACAACTTAAGAACTTCTTAACTGATATCTTCCCTTAAGCTAAACTGAGTAAATTCTCCCAATTTTCTAATGCTAATATCTTCCCTCAAATGAGACTGGGAGGTTTTGACATCAGCTCCAACTTCACATAAACTTCACAGAAGAGCAACCAAGCTTCAACCAAGCTTCTTCTGCAGGGGCACAGCATTTTCATAGGTGCACAGAAGCAATAACCAAACTGCTCCACAAGAGCACATTAACAGAGGCCAAATTATACCCAAGCAACAACCAAGCAACAAAGGCCAAATTATACCCAAGCAACAACCAAGCTTCTTCAATTTCACAGAAGCAAGCAACAACCAAGCTTCTTCTGAACAGAAGCAATTTCACAGAAGCAAGCAACAACCAAACTTCTTCTGCACAGAAGCAATGACCAAGCTGCATTTTTCATACCAAATTTCACATAAGCAACAACCAAGCTTCTTCTGAAGAACATCAAACAACTTCTGTTCTGAGAATTACACCAGAATGTTGCTGACCAAAAAAAAAACAACCAACAACCTTCTGAACTGATGCAATCAAATACCAAGAATATAACTTCTGAACTGCAACAACAATAAACTTCTGAACTGTAACAAAATAAACTTCTGAACTGTAACAAAATAACTTCTGAACTGCAACAACAACCACCTTCGGAACTGCAACAAAAACAACCAACAACCTTCTGAACTGATGCAAATGAACCGAATAAAACTTCTGAACTGCAACAAAATAAACTTCTGACTGTAACAAAATAAACTTTGAACTGTAACAAATAACTTCTAAACTGCAACACAACACCTTCTGACTGCAACAAAACAACCAACAACCTTCTGAACTGTGCAAATGACACCAGAATATCACAACAGCCACACTCAACAAAAACCACCTCTGAACTGCAACAAAAAACAACCTTCTGAACTGATGCAAATGACACCAGAATATCACAACAGCCCACACTCAACAAAACCAACCTCTGAACTGCAACAAAAAAACACCCTTCTGAACTGATGCAAATGACATCAAAATATTACAACGCCACACGGCTTTCTGTTCTGGAAATCACACCAGAATGTTGCTTAAACAAATTTTGCCAATTTCAATCATACTTACAGGTCAGTATTCTAAGGACAAGCAGTTTTCTGAATACAAGCTCAACTATGAGTTCGTTCTAAATGTTCAAATTTGGCAGTGGACAAGACTTAGTAAAACACATCTTTTTGGTGATCAGTAGGAACATAGAGTACTTTAAGATGTTGAGCAGCAACCTGTTCTCTGACATAGTGGACATCCAATTCAATGTGCTTTGTTCTGGCATGAAAACTGGATTGGAGGCTAGGACCCTGCACTTTGATTATCACACCAAATAACGGTACCTCACTAATGTTAGACCAATTTCAGAAAACAAACTGCGAAACCAGGCTATTTCAGTTGCCCCTTGGGCAAGTGCTCTGTATTCAGCTTCTGTAAAGATAGAGATACTACCTTTTGCTTCTTAGAACTCCATTGTACAGATTAGAGAACACAAACCAAACACAACCACTTGTGGACCTTCTATCTTGAATAGAGCCTGCCCAATCCGCATCAGTGAAGCACTCTAAATGAAACCTGGTGACTTTAGTAAACTGAAGACCAAAATTTGTGGTGCCTTTAAGATATCTAAGGAGTCTTTTGCAGGCTTGCCAATGAAGTTCAGTGGGAGCTTTGAGAAATTGACTTAACTTGTTACAGAGTAAGCAATGTCAGGTCTGGAAAGTGTTAAATACTGTAATCCCCCAATTGTGCTTCTTATAGAGCTGGGTTGTCAAAATATCACTGTCTGTACAGGTTACTTGTTGCCTACAGCCATGGGGGTAGAGCAAGGTTTTGAATCTCCATCAAGTCTTAGTAACAGATCTCTAGCATATTTTTCTTTACTCATGTAAATATGTGAATCTGTTCTGTGGACTTCAAAACCCAAGAAATTTAAGAGAACCTAAAGTCTTAAGAGCAAACTCAGTGTTAAAACCTCTGGACAATGGTTTGTACAAACTCAGCATCATTTCCAGTTACACGATGTCATCCACATAGACAAACATATAAGATCTGAGTATTTGTGCCTAAAAATAACACAACTAGAATCTGCTATAGAAGAGACAAAACCCCATTTGAGAAGGCAGTCTTAAGCTTTTCAAACCAAGCTCTTGGGCCTGTTTTAGGCCTATAATGCTTTAATTAATTGACAAACATGAAGTGGATTCTGAGTATCACCAAAACCAGTGGGTTGATTCATGTAAACTGTCTCATTGAGTTCTCCATTCAAAAGGCATTATTAACGTCCACTTGTTGATATCCCATCCATAGGTATAGCTAGCTCAATACTACCGAATTGTGGAAGATTTAATAACCGGACTAAAGGTTTCAGGTAATCACACCCAGGGTCTGCTGAAATCCTTTAGCTACTAATCTAGCTTTGTATCTTTGAATGAACCATCAGGATTGTGTTTAAGCCGAAAGACCCACTTACAACCAACAATATTCATGTTTGACTCAGCAGGGACAATTTTCCAGGTATTGTTAGAGACCAAAGCGGTGAACTCACTCTCCATGGCAGCTTTCCAGGAGGGATGGGAGAGTGCTTCAGTAATAGTGGTTGGTTCAGTTGTGTCAAGAGAAGAATGTTTTGTGGAGGAAGCATTGAAAGAACTATGCTGTTTGGCTTTGCTTCTAGTAATCTAGGATGAGTAGGTAGGGCTTAAGCTTAAGGGCAACTCAACTGTAAGGTGTACCATCAGTAGTTTGGTTGAAGAGACAGGTATGGTGTAAGGGTTTGTGAGGGTTGTATAGGAGATATAGATAATTTGAGGTATATTCAGGAGGTTTGGTGTGACAGATTCAGTAGGCTGAACAGGCGTGTGCATGAGAGGTGGGATCAGAGATATTAGGGAAAGACTTACTAGAGACTCAATTTTTGTGAGTTCTGCTGATCATGATGGCTAAATCTGAAGAACCAGTAGAAATATCAGAAGATGAGGAAGATGAGGAGATAAGTTTGGAAAGGAGAAAATTGGAACAATAGGATGTGATCACAAGAGGAGGAAGAAATAGAAGTACTGTCTTGAGAAACAGATTGATTTGAAGCAAAGGAAATGAGACTCATCAAACTTGACACTTTGCGCAAACGATCTTTCCATTTGAATCCATACATTTGTAACCTTTATGATGCATACTATAACCAACAAAGTGCACTGTTTGGTGTGAAAATCAAACTTATGAGAGTTGTATGGTCTGATAAAAGGGTACACAGCATAGCCAAACACTTTGAAAACAAGTAGTCAGGATTTTTCTTAAACAGAACCTGAAATGGGCAGGAATTAGACAAAACTGGTGTAGGTAATCTGTTGGTGAGAAAGTGGCAGTTTGAAAAGCATGCCACCAATATTTCAAGGGCATTTTGGCTTGGGCTACCAAGGTTAAGCCTTGTTCAACTATTTGGCGATGTTTCCTTTCTACTCTTCCATTTGTTGGTGAGTGTAGGACATGGATGCCTAAAGACAATTCCTTGGTTAGCAAAGTAAGAAACTAGACTTCTATATTCCACTCCCCAATCGGTTTGGACACATTTCAAGGGTTTGTTAAATTGTCTTTCAGCTAGTTTGTGAAATTGTTGGAAGACTAATTGTGTTTCAGATTTAGTTTTTAATGGAAAAATCCGGTAAACCTACTATAGTCACTAGAAACTGTATGATATATTTAATCCTTCAGGTGTTGGATAGGAGATGGTCCCCATAAATCTGAATAAACTAACTCTAATGGATCTAAAGTTCTAGACTTTGACTTAGGAAAAACTGATTGGTGAAGTTTACCAAACTGACATGCTGGACAAAATTCAATTGTGTTTTTCACAGAATAGTCAGGTTGTAAAACATGCAGAATTTTAGTAAGGACATTTGCATTAGGTGTCCTAACCTCTTATGCCATAGCATGCTATTAGTTTTTTCTACTGAAAAAGACTGATTTGTGCTTCTTTTATTAGCATTAGTAGCATTATTACAATTGGATACAATGTAGGAATCTTGGAATATTAGAAGTAGAAAAACTACTTGCAACATCAGAACCAACAAAACATTAGAGATATCAACAGTTTTATGATGTGTACAATGTCTAGCATTATTAGGACATGCTGTAGAAGACTCTGAAACTTTAGATTGAGAAATGATAGTGAGTTAAAGACCTGGCAGATGATGAATCAAAAGACAGATTGAATTGTGGAGGAGTGACAGCAGTGTTTGAAGTTGATAAGGCCATCTTTAAGCTTTCCTTGAAGAAGAACAGCTTTGGATTGTTTGTCCTTAACCACACAATGATCAGCAAAGAACTCAACAATTACACTATTGTCTCTAGTAAACTTAGAAATACTTAATAAATTTTTTGTAATGTGAGCACACAAGAACATTTTTAAGGTATAGTGATCTAAGATGACATGGAAAAGCAGTAAACCAGTGTGAGAAATGGGAACAACTCACCATTGCCAACCTGAAGCTGCTCATTGCAAGTAGCTGAGTTCACTGTTAATTGAGACAAATCTGAAGTGACATGATCCGTGGCTCCACTGTCCATGTACAGATGCATCCTGAACAGTTGATGGGGAAGCAGTGTAATGAGCTGAAGGATTTTGGAACTGTGTTTGTGATAAAAGTGCTTGATTATGAAACTGGGCAGACATCTGAGAACCAGGGTACACTTGAGATGGTCCTGAATTTGATTGTGGTTGCAGAACCAAGACTGGCAGAATGGGGTGTTTGTGGACCAGGTGCACTTTGTTCATTCATGTTAGGGCTGAAGCTGGAATTATGAGAGAACTGAGGTGGGTAGTAACCATAGAATTGTGACTGCTGAAAGGTTGGCCTGGGATAATTCTGAACAAATTCTCTCTGCCTAGGACATTGTTTCCTCCAGTGAAATTAGTGTCAAACCTGTGGTAGCAATTTAGTGCAAGGTGTCCAGTCTTGCCACAACTTGACATATCAATCTATTCCTCCCAGCTCCTCTGCCTCTTCCTCTGCCACCACTAAATTGAGAGGCATAGTACTGATTATTTGGAGTTCCAAGTGTTAGGGTCAAGGATAGGTTTGCTGAGATGTGTGATTGTGAGGTACAAATTAGGACCTTGATACTGAGTGGGACCTTGATACTGAGTTTGTCCAAGGTTAGGCTGTACATTTGATTTGGGATTGGGATTCATGGTGTATTTCCTCTCAGTTGAAGCAAGATGACCGAGCCTCATGAAACTCGTTGCTGACTCTGAATTCATGGCAAAATTTGCTTTTTCTAACCTAAGTTCATACTTTTGCAAATAATTTGTGCCTCTTGGACAGTGAAGGATCTATTCTAGATTCTAATCTAGTAGTAATGTTCACCACAGCAGCATCATATTAAGTATTCAGACCATCCAGTATGTAGTTCAGTAACTCGTCATCAGTGACCACTATTCCCTATTCGACAAAATCTCTGCAAATCCTTTCATTTTGACAAAGTATTCATGAATGGTAAGATTATCTTTCTTTGTATTTTGCAGCAAATTCTTTACATGCAACGTTTTGGTTCTTGACTCAGTAAGAAATTCTTGTTCTAATGTATCCACATGTTGGCAGAAAACTGACATTTTGAGACAACTATGAACATAGATTCAAAATAGAGCTAAGAAGCCAGCTTACAGAGTTTGTCAGTCTTCTTCCACTGACTATATTCTGGATTTAGCTTCTTCTCTCAGTACATCATCAGAGCTATCTGCCGGAATCTTGACGAACTGAGCTGGACACGTACTAGCCCAGTGAGATGTTCCTCTAAATCAAAAGATCCGACAGCAATGGATCTGGACTTCCAAAATTGTAATTGTTCCTATTCAACTTAGAGAAATTATAGGAAAGTTGACGAGACATTGGGATGGGCTTGACAAATTGACTGGATCAGTGTTTGATTTGTGAGCTGATCTTGTTGGATTAGAAGAGAGCTGAGTGAGATCGACCATTCTTGACGCGAGTCAAAAGCTCTGATACCATGTTAGGTTTAAGCACGAACAGGGGAGAAAGAAACGATAAAGAAAACGATAAAGAAAGAAAAAGTAGAGGAAGTAAACTGAATATTTGTATCTGTATATTATTTCTCTTAATGAATACAGTGTTTAGTAAGCCTTTTATATGCTACAGTCACTTATTAAAACAACTGAAACGTAACTGCATTAACAGCAGTAACAACCTTTTAACAAATTTAACACCTAAACAGGGCAGTTTAATAACTGCTGTAAACAAACTTAACAAATCTTTAACAACTTAAGAACTTCTTAACTGATACTTCTCCTTAAGCTAAACTGAGTAAATTCTCCAATTTTCTAATGCTAATAGTATCAAATGTTTCGTTGGTATCAAAATTACGCATCAACAGAGCTAATGCATATTTTTCTACCGCCAATAGTGGAATTTACCAAATAAAAGTTATTAAACTCTCATTTTGTTGACTTAATCCATTGATTCGTTCCAGATAGACCTTTTTTTTCTTTACCAGATCATAAAAACTATGATAATTCTCAGAAAAATGTGATAAAGAAATAGTTTTATATTTATTTATTTATTTTTAATAACCTCAATCCATCATACATTGTTTTTTCTTCTATAATATAAAGGAAAAAGTTTTAAGTTAACTTCAAACAATTTTTTCTAATATGATCAGAAGGTATAAGAAACGACTTTAAATTTTAAATTACAACTATCATTTTTTAAGTTATTCTCAAATTAATAATTAAGCATAATGTTGTGATTTCCTTCTTGCTGTATCGATCTCCCATAGACAGGAAAATCATTACGATATGGAGCAGGAATTAAAGTAGTGTTTTGATTCTTTTATTTGGTAATTTAATCTTTATTCATGCAATCCTTACAATTAAGTTATTTAGCAACATGTATTGCCCCCCACCCCACCCACCTCTTTTTTTTTTTTTTTTTTTTTTAATAATATATTGCCAACTCCACGATGCTGTGGCGCTGATAATTTCTGAGCTGGTTTTTCTTCTTTTCATTCTTAGAGATAGATATAGAAAAAAAAAAAAAAATGTGTTGGATGTAATAAAACTTTTATTATTACTATCGTTGGATAATCTCCTTCAATAAAGTTTCTCCAGTCATCTAAAAGATAAAAGAAAAAGAAAGAGAAATTACATATGCTTGATTTGGTCAAGCCAAACAAATATATAATGCTTCATTTTTTAACTTTCTCTATATGTTCTTTAAATATCCCTCTCCTACATAAAATATCAAGACTTCTCGATTAGAGAATATAGGTAAAAAATATCATAAAATTAATAATATTTTCGATTAAACAAATATAAGCTTCATTTTTTTAACTGGTTTTATTCATCATCTTTTTAATTGTTATTTATAGAATACTTTTTGAAATAAAATTGATCAAAAATGCCAACGGAAACACAACAGTTTGAAAACAAAATTTACCAAATGAGTGCACATAAAAGGAATTGACATTATCAATTAATCAAATATGGTTGATTAAAGCTTTAATGTAAATATGGGAGTAGTTAATTAAAGTTGTAATCTATATATGGGATATCAAATTAAATTATGATGTTGGTGCTTTTATTGCAACATACCATGCTAGATCTCAATTACTAAATATAAGATTCTCTCATTAGCCTTATCTTAGCCAACAAATAAAATCCAAATCACATTCACCTTACCCTCGTTTCTCACTGTTTTTAAATAGAGATAAAGTTTAGGATCAATATGTTATACATAGATATTTACGTTTGATAGGGTACTGCCTAAATAATGAGAGCAGAGTAGAGCCTAAATATATGAGTAAACGACATGCTCTTACCCCTAGTTTCATTTATTCTAGATTCCCACCTTTAAATTAATAGAAAATTGTTTAATGTAATGGTTAAAGGGTAAAGAGGTCATTTGTATTGCATTAAATCTGAAATGAAAATAAAAATTTTAAAATAACCCTCTACATCTCAAATTTCTCTCACTGCCATAGCCTCCCATTTCTCTCAACTCACCACCATTGTCGACAATGTTGCCAATTGTTTCTTTGGATCCGTGTTGGACTTCTCACCCAAATCAATAGGATTCATCACCCTCGTCCCAAATCAAACACTTTCCTCGGCTCATTTCACCGCCTTTCACCAGTCCCAACTAAGGATGAGAAAATCCGGTTAATCGAATCGGATATGTCATTTATAAACCGAACTGGTTTTTCGGTTCAGACAAAAACCTAAACCAAAACCGAACCAGTTATATGACTAAATTGGTTTTGAATCAAACCTAATATTTGGTTTGGTTCACCGGTTAACCGGTTTTTAAAACACTTCTTAATTTTGCAGATTCATGTCCCCAAACAAGCGCAAGCGCAAGCGCAAGCCCAACACAACACAAGAAGTGCCCAACACCAACAGCAAAAAGACAAGCGCAAACCCAGCAGCAGAAAAACCAGCCCACAACCCAGCCTTCTCCTAACCATATCCAGGCTGTCCACACTCCACACACACAATAGAATACACAACCAGACCTCTCATTGATGCACATGCAATTTCATCTACTCTAAAGCTGCATCAACCATGATAGGTAACTGATGGTCTAAATTCAAAATTATAGGCATCCACATATCCAATTGTACACTAATGCAGGCAAGCAAGAGAATTAATTTATGCTAGACCAGCAAGAGAATAAAAATAAAATAGAAGAACTCTCTTATATTGTTGAATTGGCAGTGGACTAGTGGTCGTGGACGGCATGGAGCAGTTGAGGACTAAAGAATTGAAGCGCCATTCATTGTTCGTTGTTCGTGGACTCGTGGTGTTCACCGATGAGAAAGAACCATTTGCTGTTCATCGTTTGTGGACTTGTGGTGGTTACGAACGTCGTGGTTATCGCTGTTCACCATTTTCCGATGAGAAAGAAAGGTTAAGGTTGTAATGGTGTCGGCTAAAAGTTGAGAAAGGTAAAGGGTGATGAATGTTGCGTTTTTTCAGAGTTTCAGACAATAGGTGACGATGAAGTCTAAGTTAAAAGTTAAAGTATAATATACGCCTAAAAATTGTTAACGGTGTTATTTTAAAGGTGGAAATTTTGAATCTATGAAATGAGAGGTGGAAACATGTCGTTTGCTCCATATATAAAGTTGAAATATTACTTTTACATAGTAATCAATAAATGATATTGTGCATAGCCTAATTTATGCATGTAATTAACTTTATTATAAGAATAACAAGTGATGTGACACANACCGGACTAAAGGTTTCAAGGTAATCAACACCAGGGGTCTGCTGAAATCCTTTAGCTACTAATCTAGCTTTGTATCTTTGAATGGAACCATCAGGATTGTGTTTAAGCCGAAAGACCCACTTACAACCAACAATATTCATGTTTGACTCAGCAGGGACAAGTTTCCAGGTATTGTTAGAGACCAAAGCGGTGAACTCACTCTCCATGGCAGCTTTCCAGGAGGGATGGGAGAGTGCTTCAGTAATAGTGGTTGGTTCAGTTGTGTCAAGAGAAGAAGAATGGTTTGTGGAGGAAGCATTGAAAGAACTATGCTGTTTGGCTTTGCTTCTAGTAATCATAGGATGAGTAGGTAAGGGCTTAAGCTTAAAGGGCAACTCAACTGTAAGGTGAATACCATCAGGTAGTTTGGTTGAAGAGACAGGTATGTGTGTAAGGGTTTGTGAGGGTTGTATAGGAGATATAGATAAATTTGAGGTATATTCAGGAGGGTTTGGTGTGACAGATTCAGTAGGCTGAACAGGCAGTGTGCATGGAGAGGTGGGATCAGAGATATTAGGGAAAGACTTACTAGGAGACTCAAATGTTTGTGAGTTCTGCTGATCAATGATGGCTAAATCTGAAGAACCAGTAGAAATATCAGAAGATGAGGAAGATGAGGAAGATAAGTTTGGAAAGGAGAAAATTGGAACAATAGGAGTGTGATCACAAGAGGAGGAAGAAATAGAAGTACTGTCTTGAGAAACAGATTGAGTTGAAGCAAAGGGAAAATGAGACTCATCAAACTTGACACTTTGGCAAACATAGATCTTTCCATTTGAATCCATACATTTGTAACCTTTATGATGCATACTGTAACCAACAAAAGTGCACTGTTTGGTGTGAAAATCAAACTTATGAGAGTTGTATGGTCTGATAAAAGGGTACACAGCATAGCCAAACACTTTGAAAACAGAGTAGTCAGGATTTTTCTTAAACAGAACCTGAAATGGGCAGGAATTAGACAAAACTGGTGTAGGTAATCTGTTGGTGAGAAAAGTGGCAGTTTGAAAAGCATGCCACCAATATTTCAAGGGCATTTTGGCTTGGGCTAACAAGGTTAAGCCTTGTTCAACTATTTGGCGATGTTTCCTTTCTACTCTTCCATTTTGTTGGTGAGTGTAGGGACATGGATGCCTAAAGACAATTCCTNGTTGTGTAGGAGATATAGATAAATTTGAGGTACATTCAGGAGGGTTTGGTGTGGCAGATTCAGTAGGCTGAATAGGCAGTGTGCATGGAGAGGTGGGATCAGAGATATTAGGGAAAGACTTACTAGGAGACTCAAATGTTTGTGAGTTCTGCTGATCAATGATGGTTAAATCTGAAGAACTAGTAGAAATATTAGAAGATGAGGAAGATGAGGAAGATAAGTTTGGAAAGGAGAAAAATGGAACAATAGGAGTGTGATCACAAGAGGAGGAAGAAATAGAAGTACTGTCTTGAGAAACAGACGGAGTTGAAGCAAAGGGAAAATGAGACTCATCAAACTTGACACTTTGGCAAACATAGATCTTTCCATTTGAATCCATACATTTGTAACCTTTATGATGCATACTGTAACCAATAAAAGTGCACTGTTTGGTGTGAAAGTCAAACTTATGAGAGTTGTATGGTCTGATAAACGGGTACACAGCACAGCCAAACACTTTGAAAACAGAGTAGTCAGGATTTTTCTTAAACAGAACCTGAAATGGGCAGGAATTAGACAACACTGGTGTAGGTAATCTGTTGGTGAGAAAAGTGGCAGTTTGAAAAGCATGCCACCAATATTTCAAGGGCATTTTGGCTTGAGCTAACAAGGTTAAGCCTTGTTCAACTATTTGGCGATGTTTCCTTTCGACTCTTCCATTTTGTTGGTGAGTGTAGGGGCATGGATGCCTAAAGACAATTCCTTGGTTAGCAAAGTAAGAAACTAGACTTCTATATTCTCCTCCCCAATCGGTTTGGACACATTTCAAGGGTTTGTTAAATTGTCTTTCAGCTAGTTTGTGAAATTGTTGGAAGACTAATTGTGTTTCAGATTTAGCTTTTAATGGAAAAATCCAGGTGAACCTACTATAGTCATCTAGAAACTGTATGTAATATTTAAATCCTTCAGGTGTTGGAATAGGAGATGGTCCCCATAAATCTGAATAAACTAACTCTAATGGATCTGAAGTTCTAGACTTTGACTTAGGAAAAACTGATTGGTGAAGTTTACCAAACTGACATGCTGGACAAAATTCAATAGTGTTTTTCACAGAGTAGTCAGGTTGTAAAACATTCAGAATTTTAGTAAGGACAGTTGCATTAGGGTGTCCTAACCTCTTGTGCCACAGCATGCTATTAGTTTTTGCTACTGGAAAGGACTGAATTGTGCTTCTTTTATTAGCATTAGTAGCATTATTACAATTGGATACAAATGTAGGAATCTTGGAAATATTAGAAGTAGAGAAACTACTTGCAACATCAGAACCAGACAAAATATTAGGAATATCAACAGTTTTATGAGTGTACAATGTACTAGCATTATTAGGACATGCTGTAGAAGACTCTGAAACTTTAGATTGAGGAAATGATAGTGAGTTAAAGACCTGAGCAGATGAATGATCACAAGACAGATTGGACTGTGGAGGAGTGACAGCAGGTGTTTGAAGTTGATAAAGGCCATCTTTAAGCTTTCCTTGAAGAAGAACAACTTTGGATTGTTTGTCCTTAACCACACAATGATCAGCAAAGAACTCAACAATTACACTATTGTCTCTAGTAAACTTAGAAATACTTAATAAATTTTTTGTAATGTGAGGCACACAAAGAACATGTTTAAGGTATAGTGATCTAAGATGACATGGAAAAGCAGTAAAACCAGTGTGAGAAATGGGAAGCAACTCACCATTGCCAACCTGAAGCTTCTCATTGCCAGTGTAGCTGGAGTTCACTGTTAGCTGAGACAAATCTGAAGTGACATGATCCGTGGCTCCACTGTCCATGTACCAGGATGCATCCTGAACAGTTGATGGGGAAGCAGTGTAAAGAGCTGAAGGATTTTGGATCTGTGTTTGTGATAAAAGTGCTTGATTATGAGAACTGGAGGCAGACATCTGAGAACCAGGGTACACTTGAGATGGTCCTGAATTTGATTGTTGTGCAGAACCAAGACTGGCAGAAGTGGGGTGTTGTGGACCAGGTGCAGTTTGTTCATTCATGTTAGGGCTGAAGCTGGAATTATGAGAGAACTGAGGTGGGTAGTAACCATAGAATTGTGACTGCTGAAAGGTTGGCCTGGGATAATTCTGAANTATACCAAGCTGAGTGCATGTAATCATCATTAAATCCTTGGGTTGGTGTGAATGTCCGGACATAATCTGGCTTTACGTCCCATTACCCATTTCCCAAGCTGATTTTACGCGATTTGGAGCAGGTAAGCGGACACGTGGGAGCTCCAGGGCTCTTGGCAGGCCTGACGTGCGCTTACCATTCTGACGGGAGCAGGCCACGTTTCGTCACGTGACTCCACGTCAACCTTTTATTTCCCAGGCATAACAGAAGTCCCCTAGTTTTTAAGGTTTGAGGATTGAACCTTGGAAACTAAGTCATGCTGCGATTGGAGGTTTTGGTTGTTTCAACCTGAATGGAAGAAGCTCGGGACAGGACCTTTTGCGAACACGACCTCGCACAATTCTTGCCCAAACTACCTGACAACCATCATTCTAGCGACCTGGATTCGTCGGACGCTCTTTTCTGTGCCTTGGAGAGATTCAATGAACCTGCATCCACGTTGTCGGGCGCTCTACACGTGCTGTAGTGTGTCAGGTGCATTAAATGCGTTGTGTGCTGACTCGACGTCGTTTTGACAGCTTTAACTGCACGACGCATTTGAAACGACGACCCTTATCACGGCATTTAATGCGACGTGGGGCGCATTAAATGCGGGGAGAGAGAGAAGGCTGTCGTCTCGGTTTCGAGAGGTAGTAACCGTCGATTCGCAGTCCATATAAAAACTCACATTTTTCAGATAAGGCCACTAGAATCCCTTTTGCTTCGAGTGATAAGCCTTTGCAAACCAGAAGTTATTCTTTTCCGATTGGCGCTTCTCAGACGTCTGAAACAAGATTCGGCCTTGGTCACGCATCCCAGAAGGTAAGATCCTTTTTCTCCTTTCTCTTTTTTTTGTTTGTTTGGTTGGTGGGCAATGGCGTTGGGTCTCCTGGTGTCCCACCAGAGACGCGCCATTGTTGCCGGACTCGAGCCGTGGGTGGTGGCTCGAGTTACTATTAGGGTTTAAGGAATTTGTCCCATGCCGCCACACGGGACAAAATGCGAAGGCTAAAATGACCGTGTCTGTCGGTGTTGCAGACTCTGGAATGGAACCGTCAACATCCAGACCCGAGGAAGGAACCAGCTCGTCCTCGTGGAAAGTTCCTGCGGACGCATCCCTTGATGTCTTCTCGGTTCTCACCCGAGAAGAGTTTAATAGGATTAAAANAAGATAATCGAGAATTTCCCCTAATCTTCCGCTTTTTACGTTTTTGAAATTGCATTTCCTCCTTCCTACAATACGGTAAAAACATTTATAAATCAATGAAAGGGTCACCAAGATGAAAGAACAAAAATTCAAAATTCAAAATTCAAAATTAAAAAAAAATCCAAAATTTTAACTCACTCTAGTTGTAGTTTTTGAAGCTTCTCCTTCTCTTCCTTTTCGATTTTATTCCGAATATTGATCCTCTCTTTAAACAAAATTACATTAATACCTCCAAACAAATAAGCCAGTTCAATCAAAATTATAAAATTCATTACCTTCTGAACATATTCTTCTCTGGTGACTAAACCAACAGTTTTCCTTCTTAAATGTGAAGCGTAATTGTTCAAAACATATATTGTTTAAACAATCAGCCTTCACATTCCCTTTAAACGTATATTTTAATGTGAAATTGTGAATGAACGTGAATGTGAAGCGTTTGGGTTGATGTGAATGTGAAGGGACATCCACCAACCAGTTGCATTAAACCATCGTGTATCAAAAAATCCAATTCATCTACATATCCCACATCATCACCAATCATATACATTTAAATATAAAAATGCCGTATCATCATTAATCACGTACAATCACACGTGAGATAATCTTCTAATATGTCAAAATAAAACAATTCTAAAGCTTAAAAAACCCTACATGACAATCAAATAGGGTATGTCTTAGGATTATATAAATATATAGATACATATAGTCTATGGATTATAATTACAATAACACACCCAACATTAAACACGTAAAGTTACAAAGTTGTCTTTAGTGAAAGACTAAGTTTCCATGAGTTATACTTCTAACGCATAGAATGTCTCTTGGGCGAAAAAAACATGAAGAGATAGATGTCAACGCCAAAATCAGCTTTGCTATAGCCACTATACTTCAGTTTAGTCTAGATTTAATTTTTCCGAAATATATCAACTTATTGTGGTATGAATATTGTTAGAGAATGAGCCCATGGATATGAGACTGTTGATTTTGTTTTCAAATAATAGCTAGCTCTAGTAGACTAGTAGTAGCCAATATCTAGGATCTCTCCCTGCTGTATCTCTTCTGCAGAGAAAAAGTGGATATTATTTACTATGTTTTTGCACTCTTTCCAAACTGAAACATAGCCAACATAAATAACGCATTGGCAGCTGAAATGAAAAGCTTATTTTCATTACAAAAATATTAACCAATTAATTCCGTATTGACATTTCCTCACTTCATTAATTAATTTACATAATCTGATATTGGATCAAACAAGAATAAAGATTTCTAAGTCAACAAGTAAGTGACTTTTACATCATCCATGCTCTGGAAGATAGCCTGCTTAAGGTTTTTGAAAGCCTTCTCATAGTTTAAGAAACCCATGAACCAGAAATCAAAATCGTCCACAGTACATATTTCCATGTACTTTTGTGATGGCTTCTTCATATTTAAGCTTTGGTGTACTCTCTTTATTTTCTCAAGTGGAATCAAAACCTATACACAGGATTGAAAANTTAATAATGGCCACATCTCGAAATACATGTAAATTGACCATTTTACCCTTCCATTCAAAAAAAGAAAATTACTTGAAAAGTAAATTTCATACCTTAAGGCATTGGAATAATAACGCGGGGTTTACAACAACGTCTGCGCAGAGGTGTTCCTCGACCACACCCGGTCGTCACGGCATCCTGCTGATGGCCTTGCTGCGATCTCTGAAGAGATCTTCAAGGGTGGAGGGATGATTCCCTTCCATCCTTTCATCATGTCGGTCTTGGATCACTTCGGGATCGCATCGATGCAGTTGACACCAAACGCGTATGTCATCGCCGTTGCGATGTTCATCGCGTGCTGCGAAAGCGGCTTGGGCGAGCCAACAGTGGTGGAGCTCGGTATCGCCTACTACCTTAAAAAGAGTAGGGACAAGGATTCATATTACTTGTCCCGGCGACCTACCATCGCCGAGGGGATACATAGCTATCCCAGCAACGCGGGAGCCTACGAGACGAAATTCTTCTTTTTCTGCTATGACGGCCATTGCCGCTTTCAGATACCAAGTAGGTTCTTCCTCGATAGGAATATTATCTGTTCGCATGCTTTATGATAACGAACCGTATTCTTCTTTTGCAGTTAATAGAACGACCAGCCAAGACTTGCTCGACGACCGCGAACTTGCGAAAGTACGGTTTTATCAATAGCAGCGCGTCTTTAGAGCCCCTAGAAGGTAAGTTACATTGATTTCCTTTCTGGTCGCGGAGTAGTTTTGTTTACTAACGCACTTACATGCAGAAACTATGCCTCCGAAGGAGTCCGAGCAGCCTCACCGAGCATCGTTCGTCTTCCCTTGATCGAGGAGTGAGAGAGCGACCGAAGCTGCTCGTCCTATTTCGGCACAACTGGCGCGAACTGCCGCGCCTTCACAGCCCCCTGTGCAAGAAGCGACCAGGGCAGAACAGGTCGCTCAGGCACCATCGGCTTGCCCAAGGAGGAAGGCTCCGGCCCAAAGGTCGAAGAAGAGGAAACAGGTTCAGGTCGATGAGTTTGAGACCGAATTCAAGGAAGAGCCCTTGAGGTCGCGGAAAGACTCAAGGAGGTCGGGCAAGGAACCTGTGAGCGAGGCGATCACTGCCGACAAGGCGAGGACGTACCAGTGCTGGACTCACTGGGGAGCCTGCCCGAATACCTGCAGCCAATAGTCTATTCTCTGCTCGAGTGTGGACTATCAGAGTCGTATGATGAGTTCGCTGACACGGGCGACGACCTGATGACCACGTCGTTCCAGCATCTAAGCAAGGTAAACGAGTTGTTCTTAAAACTTCATTCTAGTTCATTTCTAATCATTTCTTGCTCGCAGGCTTTGCTTGCCATGAGGATGTCTATGGAGAAGACTCAGCTGGGGACCGCGAAGGGGTCCAGTGAGCTAGAGGAGGAGGTCGCGAAGCTCAAGAAAAGCCTGGAGTCCGTCGACGCTGAAAGAATACAAGCATTCGAAGCGGCAAACAGATATCTGCTCCAAAAGGATGCTGCTTTGCGAACTGTGGACTTCCAAAAGGCGGAGCTTGAGCGACGTCCAGAGGAAGTGAAGGAACTTCAAAGGACAACCGCCAGGCTCTCTAAGGAGGTCGGAGAGAAGGAACAGGAGATCCAGACGACCTCCATATGGGCTCAGCAAGCTGAACAGGAAAGGGAGGCCTTCGCACAGGAGAAGCAAGCTCTTGAGGCTGAACTCCAGGAGAGTCGGGAAAAGATCGCTTCACTGACTGAAGAAATGCGGATTCAATCAGAGGAGACGGAGGAAAAGGCCGTCGACTGGGCGATTGGGGCTATTTACACGCTGCGACCAAAGAACCCAAATCTGGACATGTCTGACCTCCCACCGGGTTGGCAAGAGACCTTGCGGCTCTTGGCAGAGGAAGATGACGAAGCAGCAGCAGCAGCCGTCGGGGGGTCCGACCAGGCAGAGGGTTTGGGTCCTACTTCGAAGGATCCCCCCGACCAGCCGTAGTGTAATGAATCTTGACTCCATTGAAATTGGGTCTAACCTTTGCTTGTACATAAATGAAGATACATTTTGTTTTCAATTGCGGTTCGCTTTTTCATACATAAGTTCAATTTACAATTCAGTTTTACATAGGCAATATTTCATGCGAATTCTTACACGCGAATAGAACACATGCGAACTGTTTCCAGCGAACAAAATTATGCTTTACATTAAAAAGGAAACTAACAAAAACTGATTGAGAGTTGAGTTCGGGATTACTGATAGTATGGCCGGAGGTGTTCGGCATTCCAAGCTCGGGGTACTTTGGAACCGTTCAATCTTTTGAGATGGTAAGTCCCAGGTCTAATCACCTTGTCGACCCGGTACGGTCCTTCCCAGTTAGGCCCTAGTACCCCCGCACTCGGCTCTCTGGTCCCAAGGAGAAATTTCTTTAGCACAAGGTCCCCGACNAAAAAAAAAGTGTTGGATGTAAATAAAACATTTTATTATTACTATCGTTGGATAATCTCCTTCAATAAAGTCTCTCCAGTCATCTAAAAGATAAAAAGAAAAAAGAAAGAGAAAATTATATATGCTTGATTTAGTCAAGCCAAACAAATATATAATGCTTCATTTTTTAACTTTCTCTTAATGTTCTTTAAATATCCCTCTCCTACTAATAAAATATCAATACTTCTCGATTAGAGAATACAGGTAAAAAATATCATAAAATATAATAAATTTTCGATTAAACAAATATAATGCTTCATTTTTTTAACTGGTTTTATTCATTAATTTTTTATTGTTAATTTATAGCATACTTTTTGAAATAAAATTGATCAAATATGCCTACGGAAGCACAACAGTTTGAAAACAAAATTTACCAAATGAGTGTACTTCTTGTTGACGCTTGATTTTGGACGCCAACGACTCGTATGTGAGAAGCGTTAAACAGACTTAGGAATTACATGTGATGGATCCATGAGATTTGAATATGGAGCTGAGATTATATATGTTGTAGAAAACATAAATAATAGGTTGACAAGAGAAATTTTTATAGTGGTTCGGATGCTCAACAAGCGACTCCTACATCCACTGTTATTTTATTGATCTCTGACTATTTTTATGATATTGTCCATAAAACATACAAAGATGAAGAAATACAATGTTTACAGAGAGAAATAATTTAGCTCTTATCTATAGTTAACTCTCATATGTCCAGCCCCCCTCTTCGGAAAGAGGAGTGCCAATATATACACTCTTGCACTCAAATGTAATGAATATTTTGCAAGTTGTCTTGACACATGGAAGGCTCTCATCCATTCATTTCTTGAAAGGAGATAGGGTTGGTAAGAATATCTTTGAGGCAGATATGGGCTTGACAGCTAGTACAGAAAGACATTTATTAGACTGACATAAGCATGACTTTTGAGGTATAACACTTCCTTTCAGAGTTTATTATTTTTTACGATAAATTATTAAATCCTAAACTATCTTTGAACACTTGTATTAAACAAGGCTACCAATATTAAGCGACCCAATTCATACCAAGTTATCACCGGACGACGACGTACGTGAATGTAACAGATATTTTTAGATAACATTGGTCCACCAAAGTTTTGATTCAAAAATGAAGGCGGAAGTTTCAATGCTCCATTATCACTGAGCACATAAATGGAATTGGCATTATCAATTAATCAAATATGCTTAATTAAAGCTTTAATGTAAATATGGGAGTAGTTAATTAAAGTTGTAATCTATTGTTGATGCGCGATTTAGGCACCAACTAATCGACACGTGTGCAGCATTGATTGGACAAGGGACACATGTGAATCATGGATTATCCCATGAAAGAATGCGATGAGAGCTAAAGGGTTCGGATGCTAGGTAGCAAATCCTACATCCACTGATTGTATTAATATGGTGGGTTAGGTCACTAAAGCGGTTTGACTTACAAATGTTGAAAAGTAAATACAGAGTCTTCCTTTTTAGAGAGAGAGAGAGAGAGGTTAATGTCAAATGATCGAATCCCCTTAATGAAGGGATATCTCTTCTTATACCAAGCTGAGTGCATGTAATCATCATTAAATCTTGGGTTGGTTGTGAATGTCGGCATAATCGGCTTTACCCCGTCCCCATATTCCAAGCGATTTTACGCGATTTGGAGCAGGTAAGCGGACACGTGGGAGCTCAGGGCTCTTGGCAGGCCTGACTGTGCGCTTACCATTCTGACGGGAGCAGGCCACGTTTCGTCACGTGACTCCACGTCAACCTTTATTTCCAGGCATAACAAGAAGTCCCCTAGTTTTAAGGTTTGAGGATTGAACCTTGGAAACTAAGTCATGCTGCGATTGGAGGTTTTGGTTGTTTCAACCTGAATGGAAGAGCGCGGGACAGGACCTTTGCGAACACGACCTCGCACAATTCTTGCCAAAATACCTGACAACCATCTTCTAGCGACCTGGATTCGTGGACGCTCTTTCTGTGCTGGAGAGATTCAATGACCTGCATCCACGTTCGGGCGCTCTACACGTGCTGTAGTGTGTCAGGTGCATTAATGCGTTGTGTGCTGACTCGACGTCGTTTTGACGCTTTAACTGCACGACGCATTTGAACAGACGACTTATCACGGCATTTAATGCGACGTGGGGCGCATTAAATGCGGGGAGAGAGAGAAGGCTGTCGTCTCGGTTTCGAGAGGTAGAACGTCGATTCGCAGTCCATAAAAAACTCACATTTTAGATAAGGCCACTAGAATCCCTTTTGCTTCGAGTGATAAGCCTTTGCAAACCAGAAGTTATTCTTTTCCGATTGGCGCTTCTCAGACGTCTGAAACAAGATTCGGCCTTGGTCACGCATCCCAGAAGGTAAGATCCTTTTTCTCCTTTCTTTTTTTGTTTGTTGGGTGTGTGGGCATGGCGTTGGGTCTCCTGGTGTCCCACCAGGAACGCGCATTGTTGCGGACGAGGTGGGTGGTGGCTCGAGTTTATTAGGGTTTAAGGAATTTGTCCCATGCCGCCACACGGGACAAAATGCGAAGGCTAAAATGACCGTGTCTGTCGGTGTGCAGACTCTGGAATGGAAACGTCAACATCCAGACCCGAGGAAGGAACAGCTCGTCCTCGTGGAAAGTCTGCGGACGCATCCTTGATGTCTTCTCGGTTCTCACCGAGAAGAGAGTTTAATAGGATTAAAAAACAGTACAAATGTAAAACCCCTCCTAGCCGAGTATTTCCTAAGTATCCTTGGCCATTGAGAACCTAGAAAACGCCACGCCTAGGAAGAAAGTTTATTTTAAATCCTATTAAAAAATAAACTTGTAGTTTAAAAAAATATATCTATTTTTATTTTAAAACATTTTAATTTCTAAACTATAATAAGTTCATTGTATAAATCAAAAATATAGTTCCTTCTTGGAGTACATTATGAAATCCATAGTAGTACTTATGAGAACATACACACTTTTACAAAATTTACTAGCAATTTGATTTCTTTATTAACACAAACATATATACTCATAATAACATGGACATATTTACTGCATTATGGATAAAACATAATTACTACACTAAATACTAGCAAAACCATTCAAAAGTCATAATTAAAAATCCCTTCATGCTCATAGCGTCCCTCGGAATCCTCTCCCAGCTTCATGCCTATCCTTACCTGCAAAACATTTTAAAACATTTCGGGGGTGAGCGTAATCGCCAGTAAGGAATATGGCCATTTATAAACTATTAAGGTTCATATACATCATTTACAAGTATATTATTAGGACCTTACCTACCTACAAAATGACCTTCATTCTTAACATAACAAGTTCATAAAACATATCATACATTTGGACCTTTTCCATAAACATAAGTCATAAATAATCATACATAATATAACATAGAACATATTGACTTATGAAAAATTCATGTAAATGGCATGCTTATTCTTTTGTCTTTATACTTTATGGTTTCATAGTCTTTTGTTACGATCGGATTCATTTGAACCATTACCTTGTTCTTGGTCGTCTCACCTCAAAGGACTCATGGTTTCCATAGAATTCCATTCCTCTGATCTTGGTTTATACCCTCAGAGACTCATGGAATTCATTCTTTAACATTTCATAAATTTTTCATAAGACAACAAATAAGCATATGCATTACCATTATGAATGCAAACATATGGATAACATCTCCCAGCTCAATTACTATATTCCCTACTAAACTTCTTAAATTAATTCATTCAATTTTCTATATAATACAAGGAATTCAGTAGTAAGATTATTCAGGGGTTTATCAGAATTAGAAACAAATGGGAATTTCATTAAGAAGTGGATGCCATACAGTTCGTTACTTTCAAGCAATTTTCCATTATCTTCTAATTCGAATTTATTTTTGGCTAAAACATAAACGTTTTAGGTCTGTTCTCAACTTTTTAAAACTTCAAGAATCAACTCAATCAGACCTCTATAACTTCAGTTATGACTGATTCAATGAAGCATGTACAGTATAAGTTCAAAAAGCCAAATCCGAATTCTATTCATTTTAACATGTCACCTTATTTGCACATTCAAATTTGCCATACACTTTAGTATAAAGGGCTAAAAACCTCCCTTTTACAGAACCAAAAAGTGCCAAAACATCGTCAACTACAAATCTCTTAATTGGCATAATTCCTCCACATGCACACATACACCAATCAAACAACCCATTTAAACAATCCATAACCAAAACATAGCATCACACTCAATTAACATAAATAAATGTAGTTTCATAAACCCTAGGTGTTATCAATTGTAGTCATAAGGGAGATTTTTTTCCTTACCTTAGTATCAAGACACAAAGGTATCATCCTTGGCTCCAAAGTTTCACCTTTCTACCTTACACACACAAACCACTTATGAATTTCTCTTTTAACTAAAAATTCAGAAGAACTGGTTTGGAAACTCAACTTTAAACCTGAATTGAAGTTCTTTAAGGGTGGATGGTGATCTCCTTTGAAATCAACTTGAAATCTAAGAAAATTTGAGAATAAAGCTTGGATTAGTGGCTTTTATGGTGGATTTGAGAGATGAAGAAGAAGATGATATGTTTGGTGTGTACAAGGCCGACTACTCTCTCTTTAAACCTTGTAAATATTATTCAATGTTGCTTAATGTGATTGGTCAATAAAAGTACGTATAAGGGTCATTTGGCATAAATTTTCATATAAGGGCGTTTTGGTCATTTCACACAACATAAAGATAAGCACTCATTTAATGCCATTTGACTTCTTTGAACACTTATCCATTAAGCAATCCCATTAGGTGAATGACTAATTTACCCTTGGTGCACTTTATGGACACTTAATCATATGGTTTTGTATTGAAAAGACCATTATACCTGGTACTGTGTTACGCCATTTAACCATATCAATCAACTTTATGACCATTCTACTCATTTTCTTCAATGACATCACCCTTACACTTAAAATGGCCACATCTCGAAATACATGTAAATTGACCATTTTACCCTTCCATTCAAAAAAAGAAAATTACTTGAAAAGTAAATTTCAACCTTAAGGCATTGGAATAATAACGCGGGGTTTACAACAACGTCTGCGCAGAGGTGTTCCTCGCCACACCGGTCGTCACGGCACCTGCTGATGGCTTGCTGCGATCTTGAAGAGATCCAAGGGTGGAGGGATGATCCCTCCATCCTTCATCATGGCGGTCTTGGATCACTTCGGGATCGCATCGATGCAGTTGACACCAAACGCGTATGTCATCGCCGTTGCGATGTTCATCGCTGCTGCGAAAGCGGCTTGGCGAGCCACAGTGGTGGAGCGGCGGTACCGCTACTACCTTAAAAAGAGTAGGGACAAGGATTCATATACTTGTCCCGGCGACCTACCATCGCCGAGGTGATACATAGCTATCCCAGCAACGCGGGAGCCTACGAGACGAAATTCTTTTTTTTCTGCTATGACGGCCATTGCCGCTTTCAGATACCAGTAGTTCTCCTCGATAGGAATATTATCTGTTCGCATGCTTTATGATAACGAACCGTATTCTTCTTTTGCAGTTAATAGACGACCGCCAAGAATGCTCGACGACCGCGAACTTGCGAAAGTACGGTTTTATCAATAGCAGCGCGTCTTTAGAGCCCAGAAGTAAGTTACATTGATTTCCTTCTGGTCGGGAGTAGTTTTGTTTACTAACGCACTTACATGCAGAAAACTATGCCTCGAAGGAATCCGAGCAGCCTCACCGAGCATCGTTGTCTTCCCTGAGAGAGGACGTGAGAGAGCGACCGAAGCTGCTCGTCCTATTTCGGCACAACTGGCGCGAACTGCCGCGCCTTCACAGCCCCTGTGCAAGAAGCGACCAGGGCAGAACAGGTCGCTCAGGCACCATCGGCTGCCCAAGGGGAAGGCTCCGGCCAAAGGTCGAAGAAGAGGAAACAGGTTCAGGTCGATGAGTTTGAGACCGAATTCAAGGAAGAGCCTTGAGGTCGCGGAAAGACTCAAGGAGGTTGGGCAAGGAAACCTGTGAGCGAGGCGAATCATGCCGACAGGCGAGGACGTCCAGTGCTGGACTCACTGGGGAGCCTGCCCGAATACCTGCAGCCATAGTCTATTCTGCTCGAGTGTGGCTATCAGAGAGTCTGATGAGTTCGCTGACACGGGCGAACGACCTGATGACCACGTCGTTCCAGCATCTAAGCAAGGTAAACAGAGTTGTCTTTAAAACTCATTCTAGTTCATTCTAATCATTTTTGCTCGCAGGCTTTGCTGCCATGAGGTGTCTATGGAGAAGACTCAGCTGGGGACCGCGAAGGGGTCCAGTGAGCTAGAGGAGGAGGTCGCGAGCTCAAGGAAAAGCCTGGAGTCCGTCGACGCTGAAAGAATACAAGCATTCGAAGCGGCAAACAGATATTGCTCCAAAAGGATGCTGCTTTGCGAACTGTGGACTTCCAAAAAGGGGAGCTTGAGCGACGTCCAGAGGAGTGAGAACTTCAAAGGACAACCGCCAGGCCTCTAAGGAGGTCGGAGAGAAGGAACAGGAGATCCAGACGACCTCCATATGGGCTCAGCAAGCTGAACAGGAAGGGAGGCCTTCGCACAGGAGAAGCAAGCTCTGAGGCTGAACTCCGGAGAGTCGGGAAAAGATCGCTTCACTGACTGAAGAAATGCGGATTTCAATAGAGGAGCGGAGAGAAAAGGCCGTCGACTGGGCGATTGGGGCTATTTCACCGCTGCGACCAAAGAACCCAAATCTGGACATGTCTGACCTCCCACCGGGTTGGCAAGAGACCTTGCGGCTCTGGCAGAGGAGATTCGAAGCAGCCAGCAGCAGCGTCGGGGGGTCGACCAGGCAGAGGGTTTGGGTCCTACTCGAAGGATCCCCCGACCAGCCGTAGTGTAATGAATCTTGACTCCATTGAAATTGGGTCTAACCTTTGCTGTACATAAATGAAGATACATGATACATTTTGTTTCAAATGCGGTTCGCTTTTCATACATAAGTTCAATTTACAATTCAGTTTTACATAGGCAATATTTCAGCGAATTCTTACACGCGAATAGAACACATGCGAACTGTTTCCAGCGAACAAAATTATGCTTTACATTAAAAAGGAAACTAACAAAAACTGATTGAGAGTTGAGTTGGGATTACTGATAGTATGGCCGGAGGTGTTCGGCATTCCAAGCTCGGGGTACTTTGGAACCGTTCAATCTTGAGATGGTAAGTCCCAGGTCTAATCACCTTGTGACCGGTACGGTCCTTCCCAGTTAGGCCCTAGTACCCCCGCACTCGGCTCTCTGGTCCCAAGGAGAAATTTCTTAGCACAAGGTCCCCGACCTGGAAGGCTCTTCGCTTGACCTTTGAATCGAAAAAACCTCTTTGCTCGCTGCTAGTAGGCTATCCTAGCGAAGCCTTGCTGCGATGCTCTTCAACGAGATCCACACTTGCCCTCATAAGTGCTTCGTTTTCAACCTCAGTCAAGTCCCTCCGAAGTGATCCAGTTCCCACCTCTACAGGAACCAGCTTGCGATCCATAGGCTAGCGAAAAAAAGGGTCTCTGAGGTGGAAGTTCTGGAGTTGTCCTGTACGCCCATAGACTTCGGGGAGGTCGTCAGCCCAATTTTCTTTGGCTGCCCAAGCTTGGCTTTTAGGGTGTGCTTGATGGTTTTGTTGACTGCTTCAACTTGCCATTTGCTTGCGGTCTGGCGACTGAGGCAAATTTTTTATGGATGCCCAGCTCGTTGCAGAATTGTTTGAACTCCTCGTTGTCGAATTGCTTTCCATTGTCTGAGGATGAGGTGTGGGGAATTCCGTAGCGACACACTATGTTCTTGAAACAACGAAGTCTTTAGTGTATGGTTGTGATCGCGGCCAGCAGTTCAGCTTCCACCATTTCGTGAAATAATCTACCGTGACACAGCATACTTGACCCTCCTTTTCCAACTAGCATGGGACCGATAAGGTCGATCCCCCACATGGAAAATGGCCAAGGGCTAGACATGTTATCAGCTCATGCGAGGGGACTCGCGGAATGTTCGCGAACCGCTGGCACTTGTCCATTTTTTGACAAAATTGTGCGTATCTTCCTGGATCGGGGCCAATAATATCCCTGACGAACAACCTTGTTCGCGGAAAGATCGAACAACTGTGTGATTACGCAGATTCTTCTTGAATTTCCCTCATGATGTAGTCGCTTCTTCACTGGTTACACATCGGGGAGAGGGGACTGAATCCTCTCTGTACAGCTGGGCCCTGATGAGTGTGTAAAGAGCAGATCTTGTCGCAAGACCTTGCCTCGACCTTGTCGTCTGGCAAAGTCTATCCTGAGGTAATGGAAGATGGGAGGTCATCCAAGAATCCGATTGAGTCATGTTAACGGCCTGTTGGTTGAGCTGACAGTTGGAGCATCCACGAAACGAACATGAATGTGTTTGGAGGCTTTGAGTCCAACGACGAGGCTATTTGCTAGAGCGTGCTATAGAATTGCTATCTTCTGGGGATCGAGTGATTCGAAGTGCTTTAAACGACCCCAGAGCGGTCTTAGCCTCCTTCAGATAGCTGATCATGTTCTTCTTTAGCTGGTACTCCCCTAGATTTGGTTGACGACCGCATGGAGTCGTTGCAAATACTGATCCACGGTTGCACCACATTCTTGGCAAGTCGCAACCCGGCGAGTAGGGCTTCATACTGCCTCATTGTTGGTCGCTTAAACCCGAACGGAGAATACCATGAATTGAGGCCCTTCAGGGCTTACAAGGAGAAGACCCGTACCGGCTCTTTTCCTGTTCGAGACCTGTCGACGTAGAGGTTCTAGGGGACAGGTTCTGAATACTTTCTTGCACGACTTCGTTGGGCTGTTGCTCGCTCGGGAGATAGGAAAATTCTGAGTGAAGTCTGCAACAGCTTGCCCTTTAATGGTTGATCTGGGCTTGTACTTCAGGTGAATTGGCTCAGTTCCATGGGCCATTTGAGCAGCTTACCCGAGGCTTTGGTTTTCTGGAGGACCTGCTTGAGGGGGTATTAGTCATTATGTTAATTGTATGGGCAGGAGTAAGGTCGCAGCTTTCTGGACGCGATCAGCAGAGCAAAGGCTAGTCGTTCCATTTCGGATACCGTACATCTCGACATCCGATAAACTCTTGCTTGCATAATAGACTGGCCACTAGCTTTCCTTTCCCGCACTAAAGCTGCAACTAACCGTGGAAGAGGAGAGGACAGGTAGATGAGCAGGATTTCCTGTGGAAGAGGTTAGAGAGGAGATGTGGCTTCCCTAGGTGTTCTTTTATACCTGGAATGCTTGTTCGCATTCGGGAGTCCATTCAAATTCTTGTTCGCCTTCAGAACATTGAAGAATGGTAAGCAGCAGTTGTTTAGCTTGATAGAAGCGACTAAGCGCCGCTATCCGCCTATTTAGACTCTCATGACCTGCTTCTTGCTGCGGGCTCTTATATCGAGCAGGGCTTGAATCTTCTCGGGGGTTATTTCTATGCCCGCTGATTAACCATATACCCCAGGAACTTTTTCGATGACACCCCGAACGAACACTTGAGAGGGTTTAGCTTCATTTGTAGAGTCGAGAATTCAAACATCTAGCGAGATGCGAATGTGTTCTGAGGCGATTTGACAGCATACGTCCACAGACTTCCATTGTCTTCCCGATCTGGTGGAGAACATTCGGTTGACCAACCTCTGATAGGTCCGCGCCCGTACTCTTGAGACCGAAAGGCATAACTTTGTAACAGTATAGCCTCGGTTCGTAATGAAGAAAGTATGCTCCTTATCCGGCCCATACATCGGGATTTGATTGTATCCGAGTACGCATCCATAAAGCTCACAGCATCGTGCCCTGAGGTTGCATCAACAAGCTGGTCGATACTCGAAGGAGGGAAGCTGTCTTTGGGCAAGCCTTGTGAGGTCGCTGAAGTCAACGTAGGTCCACCATTGTGCGTCGGCTTCTTTACCAAGAGGTCGTTAGCGACCAGGTCGGGGTAGAGTGCCTCTCGGATGGACCCATTTCGGAGGAGGTTTCCACTTCTGATTTTAGTGCGGCGTACCACTCTGGATCCATCGCTCTTCTTTTCTGGCGAACGGTTGGCCTCACTGTAATGTTTAATGAATGGCAAATAATGTCGGGCTGATCCCGACCCTATCTGATCGACCAGACAACAAACGTCAATGTTTTCCTTTAAGAAGTCTATCAGCTCGGAAGCGAGTGAGGGTTGAGACAGCTCCCAATCTTAATTACGGCTGGCTCTTTGGATCAAACGAAACTTTGGTCAGATCCTCAACCGGGCCACTAGGAGGAATTTCTGGACTCGCGGATCTATGTTATCCTCCGCTGGACCAGGGAGGCTCGATTGATGATCGCCATAGCCTGGGAGGCACACATGCGAAATGCCATTTCCTTTGTCTGCCATCGCACCACTTTTATATAGCATTCGCGAGATGCGCTTTGCGATGCTTACTTCCCCTATCCCTGTGTGGAGTGGGGAACTCATCTTGAGGTGATAAATGGAAGTGACTGCCTTGAAGCTTCTCAACAGAGGTCGCCCCAAGATTCCATTAAAGGCCGATGGGTAGTCCACGACCAGAAATTCGGTAAACCTAGTCACCGCGTAGTCAACGAGCGTGACTGGTAGCTGGATTGTCCTCTGGGGATCAGGTGGTCCCCTGTAAAAACCTGTAGAGAGGTATCGAGGTGGGTTTAGGTCGGCCTGGTCTAAGTTCATTCTATCGAAAGCAGTCTTGAATAGGATGTTCCAGCACTTTCGTTGTCCACCAGCATTCTACAGACATTATGACAATCCTATCAGGGGCGTGATCACCAGGGCATCCTCGTGAGGATGGTGCAAAGCGAGCTGCTTCCCTTTGCAGAAGGTGATCGGCTTCTCCTTTCGAGCCTTTTGTGGGCGTGCGAAGTATTCATTACTCTGATCGGGTGTGATATGCTTGGCGAGCCATACATTCTTGCGTCCTCGCGTGTTCCCTGCGAGGTGCGGACCTACGGAAAATTATATTAACCGCTAATGTATCGCTGCGATCACGACGCTTTTTCTTTTGCTCCCCTTGGCTCTCCTTTGGGGAGTCATCAATATACTCCTTGAAGTGCCCATTTTTAATGAGCTCTTTGATTGCCTGCTTTAGGGCTCAACATTCATCAGTGTGATGCCCGTTATCCCGATGGTAACGGCAGTATTTTTTGCTGTTTCTGGCCGTAGCGGGAGTTTTCATTGGTTCTGGCTCACCGAGCAGGCTGGCCTCCTCGGATTTGTCAAGGATCGTAGATATGGACACGTTCAGCGGAGTGTATTGAGCTCTGTCCCTGTCACGACGAGGAACAGGAGCATATGACTTTTTATGCTCGTAGCGGGGTTTCTTCCTTTTTCGCTGATCATCAATGTCTCCTTTGCGATCAGCTCTCCTACTTCCTCCCCGACCAGACATACCGCTCGAAGCACCTTGATCGCGGCGGCGGAGTGCTGCCAACGAATTCTCTATCCGGAGATATTTTTCTGCAAGATTGTAAAATCTGGTGAGGGAAACATTGTCCTCAGCCTGCAGTTCTTTCCACAGGTCGGTTTACGGGCGAACTCCAGCTATTATAAGTGTTCGGATGGACTCTTCTGGAGCGTGAGCCACCTTGTTCAGCTCCCTGTGGAAACGGTTGATGTAGGACTGCAGGGTTCGTCTCTTTCTTGCCTTATGTTGCTGAGATAGCTCAAAGGCATCGAAAATTTCTGATTGGCTTGGAAATGCCGTAAGAACGTCGTGCTCATCTGAGGCCACGAACTGATCGATCCCGCTGGGAGCGACCTTAACCATCGCTTGACGTGAGAAGTGAGCGTCACGGCCAAACAGAGGCATTTAGCAAGGTCCGAAACCTGGTGGAGCTCCATTAGGTCGTTGAACTCGTACAAATGATCCTGCGGGTCATGGTTCCCGTCAAATGGTCACATGTCGGGCATTCTAAACCCTGGTGGGAGTGGAGCAGCTAGCACTTCGGGAGAGAATGGGGATGCAGAGGAGACCTGGGCCTGTTCGCTTTGCTGCTCCCTTAACCTATCCAGAGCTCGCTGTAGCTCCTCAATTTGCGGTAACGGGCCCAATTGAGGGTTGCTTTCACCCATGCGAGTCTAGCCTTCGCGATTACGGTTCAGGAAAGTCCGGAGGTCGGATTCCTCTTCGCCTCGGCCGGCATTTCCAGCCGCACTCGACACACGCTGGCTAGAGGCGTGTGAAGGCAATGGATTACGCGGGGCGTTTTCACGACCCTCGCGATGGTACGAACCGCCCCGCGAGGTGTGGGGGCCACCCACATAACGATCGGGATCATTCTACTGGCGGTGATATGAATCATCGCACTTGGCATTTTTGCTTGGGTTCGCCTGCGACGTGGCATGGGACAGCTCGGGATTTACTTTTTCGCCGAGTCTCAGCTTTGCCGGCACCCTGCTCGGGGCGCGATTTGTGCTCGCTGGTCCTTGGGAGCCCGTAGGCTTACCTTTTGCCACCTGCTTTCCCTTACGTCTATGCGCTGCAGTGCTCGCAGCACGGGCTATTGCCCTTTGCCGCGCTTTCGCGTGACCTGCAGGCGTCTTTGGCGGTTGCACCGCCCCAGCTGTTGTAGATGACATGCCTTGGTCCAAACGGTCCAACCTCTGGTTGACCGTCTGGAGAGTATTGTCGAACCACTCCAGGTAGCTTCTAATGTCGAGTTGCGAAGCTGCCGGGATATCCCCCGCAGCATTTTGAGGAACTGGAAGTACCCTAGAGAGGGTGTCCCCTTGGGTCAAGGGGACTCCTTCAGCGCGCTGATTAGCTTGCTCAGGTTCTGATTGGCGGGCCATTTGTTGCTGTAGGACCAGCAAGTCGAAGATTCTTCTGATGAAGGGTAAACGCTAAATCAACCCTTCTTCTAGAGCCAAATTGTTGATACGCGATTTAGGCACCAACTAATCGACACGTGTGCAGCGTTGATTGGACAAGGGACACACGTGAATATGGATTATCCGTATGAAATGAATGCGATGAGAGCTTTTAAAGTGGTTCGGATGCTAAGGTAGCAAATCCTACATCCACTGATTTGTATTAATATGGTGGGTCAGGTCGCTAAAGCGGTCTGACTTACAAATGATTGAAAAGTAAATACAGAGTCTTCCTTTTTTAGAGAGAGAGAGAGAGAGCTTATATGTCAAATGATCGAATCCCCTTAATGAAAGGGTCTTCCTCTTCTTATACCAAGCTGAGTGCGTGTAATCATCATTAAATCCTTGGGTTGGTGTGAATGTCAGGACATAATCTGGCTTTACGTCCCATTACCCATTTCCCAAGCTGATTTTACGCGATTTGGAGCAGGTAAGCGGACATGTGGGAGCTCTAGGGTGCTTGGCAGGCCTGACGTGCGCTTACCATTCTGACGGGAGCAGGCCACGTTTCGTCACGTGACTCCACGTCAACCCTTTATTTCCCAGGCATAACATCTATATATGGGATATCAAATTAAATTATGATGTTGGTGTTTTTATTGCAACATACCATGCTAGATCTCAATTACTAAATATAAGATTCTCTCATTAGCCTTATCTTAGCCAACAAATAAAATCCAAATCACATTCACCTTACCCTCGTTTCTCACAGCTGTTTTTAAATAGAGATAAAATTTAGGATCAATATGTTATACATAGATATTTACGTTTGATGGGGTAGTGCCTAAATAATGAGATCAGAGTAGAGCCTAAATATATGAGTAAACGACATGCTCTTACCCCTAGTTTCATTTATTCCAGATTTCCACCTTTATATTAATAGAAAATTGTTTAATGTAATGGTCAAAGGGTAAAGAGGTCATTTGTATTGCATTAAATCTGAAATGAAAATGAAAATTTTAAAATAACCCTCTACATCTCAAATTTCTCTCACAACCATAGCCTCCCATTTCTCTCAACTCACCACCATTGTCAACGGTGTTGCCAGTTGTTTCTTTGGATCCCTGTTGGACTTCTCACCCAAATCAATAGGATTCATCACCCTCTTCCCAAATCAAACACTTTCCTAGACTCATTTCACTGCCTTTCACCAGTCCCAAATAAGGGTGGGAAAATCTGATTAATCGAATCGGATATGTCATTTATAAACCGAATTGGTTTTTCGGTTAAGACAAAAACCTTAACCAAAACCAAACCAGTTATATTACTAAACTGGTTTTGAATCGAACCTAATATTCGGTTTGGTTCATCGGTTAACTGGTTTTTAAAACACTTCTTAATTTTGCAGATTCATGTCCCCAAACAAGTGCAAGCCCAACACAACACAAGAAGTGCCCAACACCAACAGCAAAAAGACAAGCGCAAACCCAACAGCAGAAAAACCAGCCCAAAACCCAGCCTTCTCCTAACCATACCCAGGTTGTCCACACTCCACACACACAATAGAATACACAACCAGACCTCTCATTGATGCACATACATGCAATTAAACCACATTTTTGTCAATTTCATCTACTCTAAAGCTGCATCAACCATGATAGGTAACTGATGGTCTAAATTCAAAATTATAGGCATCCACATATCCAATTGCACACTAATGCAGGCAAGCAAGAGAATTAATTTATGCTAGACCAGCAAGAGAATAAAAATAAAATAGAAGAACTCTCTTATATTGCTGAATTAGCAGTGGACTAGTGGTTGTGGATGGCGTGGAGCAGTTGAGGACTAAAGAATTGAAGCGCCATTCGTTGTTTGTGGACTCGTGGTGTTCACTGATGAGAAAGAACCATTTGCTGTTCGTCGTTCGTGGACTTGTGGTGGTTACTAACGTCGTGGTTATCGCTGTTCACCATTTTCCGATGAGAAAGAAAGGTTAAGGTTGTAATGGTGTTGGCTAAAAGTTGAGAAAGGTAAAGGGTGATGATTGTTGCGTTTTTTCAGAGTTTCAGACAAAAGGTGACGATGAAGTCTAAGTTAAAAGTTAAAGTGTAATATATAGCTAAAAATCGTTAACGGTATTATTTTAAAGGTGGAAATCTTGAATCTATGAAACGAGAGGTGGAAACATGCCGTTTGCTCCATATATAAAGTTGAAATAATACTTTTACATAGTAATCAATAAATGATATTGTGCATGAGTAATATTACACATACATCATTTTCATACAACATTTCCCATACAACATTATGTGGCAAGATATGATTGGCTAATTTAAAGTTAAAATTAAACTTTCACCCAATCAAATCTTGCCACATAATGTTGTATGAGAAATGTTGTATGGGAATGATGTATGTGTAGTATCATTCATTGTGCATAGCCTAATTTATGCATGTAATTAACTTTATTAAAAGAATAATAAGTGATGTGATACATGCAAATTTTGTATACAAATTCTTTTCTATAATTTGATGTAGCATTATCATTTTATTGGACATATTATTCATCCGAGTTATTAACTAACTCGTCTAGAGACACCCATTTTATTCAGTACATACACATAAAAATTAAAATTTCAGAAATGATCATTGTTATAAACTTTCAACGGTTTTTTTAGTTGTATTTTTATGTAATTAAGTGAAATATACAGAAGAGCTAAAATGAAGCTAAAATGAATTAGAGAGAACAAAGCTATCTTGTATTCAATTGACTGAGTTTCGATACAAATGAGGAAGAACACTGTTCTTTTTATACTGATACAGAGAAAAGAGTAAAGNAAAAATAATATCTGGATAGCATATGAGATTTTAATACCACATTAATTTTTTAGAACTTTTTATGGAAAAATTACAGTGTGTTTGGATATTCTTACCATAAATATTTGCATGAGGTGGATTCAGTGTTAATTATAAATCAAACTTGAGACTTAAACATTCTCACGAAGACAAGAAATGTTTTGGAAAAGAGATGCATGTATTTGCAAATTTTAAGTAAGACCTCATTATATATATATATAGTAACTGTAGATTTGTATATATTATTTTAAGTTGAAATCAAATTATTAAGTCAGAAAAACCCTTAATTTAAATTGTTTTTGTTGTCTTTTCCTTTTTAAGGGCATGAACCAAATAAAGACTTAATGCGTAGTTATCTAAATAAACTCACTCTCTGTACTGTAGTATCATACTTGGCAAACATGCATTAAGACAGTGTAATTTCCATTTAGATCCCCTGTCTTTTTCTATTTCATAACTCCTATTTCATTTGTTGTGTGGACTCCATTTTTAAAAATTGATTTATTTGCATCTTAACCCTTCTTATCCCAACCTTCTCTATTCTACTATAAATAATTGAGACCAGCTATTCAGCCAGGTGCCTCACATCGTCCTTAGAGTTACTAAAACTCTCATCTCTTTCTCTCTATTTCTCTTTTTCCTCCCTGGAAATTGAGTTTCAGTTCTAGATCAAGTTTCAGTTTTGCTCGGCAGGTATATTTTCTTTAAATCTCTCTCTCTCTCTCTTTTTAATTATTATTATTTTGTCCTATCATTTTTCTCAATTTTATCATTCCAATTGTATCATGACACTCTATGCTTTCGATAACACTAACGAAGCATTAAAATATTCCCATACTATATTCATTTTTCTTGTATTCTCTACACATTTTTATAGTTTGTACCTTCTTCATGTATAATGTCTATTTTTGTGAATCATTCCTTCATTTTTGTTTCTGCCTGATCTCTTCAATTTGTTAATATGTCCCTTAATTACTAAAATTAGTGTGACTCGTAAGAGTGCGATAGAGTGAGTAGTTGAAACTAATGATTGATAAATAGTTATAAATATAACGGTATTAACGGTAGAATATTATGATAATAGTTTAGTATCTATTGATTACAAAAGAGAGATATAATGAGTAGTTGAAATTAATGATTGATAAATAATTGTTACAGATATAATTGTCAATATTGTAATAACAGTTTAAAATAATCAATGAAAAGTGATGAAAGAGGTGTTAAAATTAACGACTTATAAGTAGTTATAAATATAACAGTATTAACGGTAGAATATTATATAATAAAAGTTTAGTATATATCCACTAAACATAGAAAAAAAAGAGTGAACAAGTGGTTGAAATTAATGATTGATAAATACTTAAAGATATAACGATATTAATAATAGAATATTATAATAACAGTTTAGAATCTACTAACACAAAACAAAGATTAAAGAGTGAACAAGTTTTTAAAATTAATGACTTAGAAATAGTTATAGATATAACGGTTTTAATGGTAGAATATTATAAAAATAATTTAGTATCTATTGAACATAGAAGAAAGAGTAAATGAGTGGTTAAAATTAATGATCGACAAATAGTTAAAGATATAAAGATATTAACAGTATAATATGATAATAATAGTTTAATAGTTGAAATTCATTATTGATAGATAGTTATAGATATAACGGTATTTAACGGTAAACTACAATAACAATATGAATTGTACTTGTATATATCAATTTCTTTCCATATATTTATTTATAAAAGATATATTCTTATTAATTTTTATTCGTTAAAGTCCTATGTTACTGATTGTTATGTGTATAAATCAACTCTTACATAGCATATTATATTACCCCACTTAGATAGTAGATTACCGTAGTTTTTCGTCCTTAATAAAAACTAATTTAATTACTTTCTTTGCCTTGACTTTTTTCTGGATTATATTTATTTTTTATTTTGAAGATAATTTCACAAAGCTTCCTTACCAATAATTAAATTTTATCAGAGTCCTCGGAACCAAAACCATTTGCGATGGAAACTGTTAATAGTTATCCATAGTCAATTGTGCTCTCAAAAAGAAGTTGTTAAGATTTTCAACTTTTCGGATTATCAGGAACCGGTTTAGTTTTTTGCGTGACCTTTTGTCACTCTACTAATTTAACCTAGCTGACAAATTATACATTCACAAAAGCACTTCTTCAATTTATTATTATTACCCAAAGTCTATGCCTTTATATTTATATTTTTATTTTTTCGTCAAACTTTGTAACACGTCCTTTCTTGATTGTAATCCCCTTCATTTGATCTCCTCGCGCTATCTACAGTCAAATTTAGTCTCAAATAATCCTTGCTTCCAAGTTGTAGATGTGCTTGCGTTTGTATTGTTTTCTTGATGATTAAACCTAAATTTAGGATTCTGGCACTAGTTATATATTTGGTAGTTTTGAGCGATAAAAATAAAAATAGGGTCTCTTAATATAGTCTTTTTAGTACTTAGATTTTTTTTGAGTCATATTACATATATAAACTAAGCTCATACATATAAACTGATGTACTGTAATAAGATTGGATAATCTAAAATTAAAAATAGTCTAAACAAGCTAAAATGAATAATGATTGAGGTAGTTTATATATGTAACATTAACTAGATTTTATTTGTCTATTTTGCATATGAAATGCACATACAATGTTCATCTATTTGCTTTCTTATGGTACAGAAAAAAGAAGGACAGTCTTTTCTAATCCTACTATTTAATCCAATGATGAGTAAATTGAGAAAGATAGAGATGGCAAAACTCCCGCTTGAGATCAAGTCCAACATATTTTCAAGACTTCCTGTGAAGATTATAGGCAAATGCAGGTGCGTATCCAAAGATTGGTTGGGCATATTAACTGATCCCTATTTCTTACAGCTACACCTTGAGCGAGCTCAGAAAGATCGTCCAGTTTGGCTGTTTCTTGATCAATCCGCTGATCATGATGACGAGGAAGACAATCGGAGACAATTGCTCGCTTCTCACCACAAACATGGAGGGCGTAATGCAATTCAGAGCTCGTGGACTTGTCGTTGGCTACATGTACATGATACCTCGGGCCATGGCTGGTGTGTCTCGTTAACAGAGGGATTTTCTATGCCTTCAATCCCGGCATGAAGAAGATTGCAAGACTCCCCAAGGCGCAACCTTCCACTTGCGGTGGAGTCGATGCAGGATTTGGCTACATTCAATCAACGAAGGAATACAAGCTAGTTCATCTCTATAACATTAAAAATGAAGAAGAGTTGGAGTGCACCTCAAATGTGAGATCATGACTTTATCAGATGGCGGCGTAGTGATTTCTAACTCATGGACAACTCGGGAATGAATGCCCTGTCATGGTTTCTGGTTGGGGCGTTTTAGTGGACAAGAAGTTTTTACTGGATGTGTGGGAAGGATGCAACCCCACAGAGAATCATTAATCATGTCCCTTGATTTGGAAACGAAACGTCGGTTTCATTCCTCATCCACATGTGACTTCTTACGTGGAAGGAAACGACATGTTTTTGGTGGAACTTCAAGGGCAGCTTGTTTGGTGACACTTTTGCCTATCCTCCGTCACAAATTGTGGATTCTAAAAGATCCATTGAAGAATATGGGTGAAGGAGTACACCATTGATTTGACTAAGTTGGAAGGATTTATGATGAACTGACACATCTTTATTCTTGGCTATTCTGAATGGAGAGCTTATTATCAATTCTCAGCAAAAGACTGGATTTCAACGTTGAAGTCGATTCTTTAGGAGAGGTCCGAATCTGAATTTGCGAAGGGATACTGGGATCTGCATTTACACAGAGACCTTCTCTCATTGAAGGACTAGTTCGAGTTGGTGGTCTTAGTTTATTGTTCAAGTTGGTGCATCTGTCTTTCCTTTGCAGCTGTTGGTGTTGTCGTGTTGAAGACATAAATGATTGTATTATTAATTATAATATTATGTTAATTAAAGCTGTACTAAATATGGGAGTAGTTAATTAAAGTTGTAATCTATATATGGGATTTCAAATAAATTAATTATGATGTTGGGGCTTTTATTGCAACTACCATGCAAATCTCAGTTACTAAATATAAGATTCTCTCTTTAGCCTTATATTCACAGCTAATTGCCACGAAATGCTGCAAGATTAGTGTTTAACTAAATCCTCTTTTATTTTATTTATAAATAAATTAATAAAAACTTATTTCTGTTTTAGTTGATTTAGAGATGAAATGTAAACCTAATGAGCTGAAAAGAACAGAGCAAGTGAAGAAGAAGACTGAAATTTTCGTTTTTTTCTTATTAAAAGCTTTCACTGTTTACAAGCCTTTTATAATACAAGCAAGGGTAAATCAGTAAATCAAACTACTTTAATATTCTAATATCCTCCCTTAAAACTTCTATCAGTAATAACTGCCCAACTACTCTAATATCCACCCTTGAATCAAGCATCAATTCCTTGCTGTACCATTCACTGGCTGCCTTTGTGGAGCTGACAAGCAATGGTCAATGTAGTAATTGGTCACAGGTTTGCACCAAATATACAAACTGTCCAGCAGGTTTTAATTCAGCTCAAGTAACTTCAACACCCCCTGCTTCCAAACAACGACAGCACTTCCCAAACTCTAATAATGCTAACAAACAGATATTCACTAATGCAGCTCTCCATATGCAGTTCAACACACTTCAATGTACCAAACAACCTTTAACAAATAAAATGCCATAATGCACTCTTCCATAATGCACCAGAATATGCACCAGAATACAAACAAGAATATATGCAGCTCTTCCATAATGCAGTTCAAACAGCTTCAATGTACCAAACACCTTTAACAAATAAATGCATAATGATGCAGCTCTTCATAATGCACCAGAATAGCACCAAACAGCTTCAACACCAGAATTCCAGTTTCAACAGCTTCAATGCACCAAGACAGCTTCAACACCAGAATTCCATAATGCAGTTTCAAACAAGTTTCAACACCAGAATTCCATTTCAACAGCTTCATGCACCAAAACAAGTTTCAACACCAGAATTCCAGTTTCAACACTTCAATGCACCAAACAAGCTTCAACACCAGAATTCCATAATGCAGTTTCAAACAAGTTTCAACACCAAATTCCAGTTTCAACAGCTTCAATGCACCAAAACAAGTTCAACACCAGAATTCCATAATGCAGTTTCAAACAATTTTCAACACCAGAATTCCATTTTCAACATTTTTCAATGCACCAAACAAGTTTCAACACCAGATATCTATAATGCAGTTTCAAACAGCTTCAATGCACACAAAACAAGCTTCACCCCAGAATAAACTGTCATAACTGAGGAACAACTCAGTCATTTCATATATTTTTTTTTTCAGTATCAATACTGATCTCAACAACCAAACATCACTGACTGAATCAATATTCTGCACCAGACCATAAATCAACACAAAAAAAACCAGCAATCAACAGAACATATTCGCAACAACCACAACTGCATCAATCATAAAAACTCCACCAGAACAGCAATCAATAGAACGCATTCACAATGAATCCCAACTGTAAAAAACTACACCAAGAGCAAAACAACTGAACACATTCGCAATAAACCACAACTGCATTTTAGTCCAGTAACTAACACTACCAGGTGCTTGTACAGTAAGTTTTTCTCAAGTGGTTCAAACTTCGAAGCTGAAAGTGCCTTAGTAAGATATCGCTTTTTGTACTCAGTTGGAACATATTGACCTTCACCTTGTGGCTGTAACTTGTTCCCGTATATGAGCATCTAGCTCAATATGTTTAGTCCTACCATGAAAGACAGGATTGGGGCAAGTGATCCTGCACTTCTGGTTGTCACACCAGATATAGAATTTCAGTCAACTGAAGACCAATTTCTGAAAAAAGACTGCAGAACCAGGCTATTTCAGTGGACCCTTGTGCAGAGCCCTATTTCTGCCTCAGTGGAAGAAAGAGCCACTACCTTTTGCTTCCTTGAATTCCACTGAATGAGATTAGACCCAAGAAACACACCAGCAGCCACTAGTTGACCTTCTGTCCAGTGATTCCAAGCCCATCTGCATCTTTTGTTATTAGACTAAAGGGATGCCTAATGGAGGTTCTTAAATATCTCAGTACCTTTTGCCTGGGTCTTGCTTGGAGCTTTAAAGACTGAGCTGATGTAGAATATCCTTTATGTAGAGTGTGCTGGAGTTGCAAAAAGATCACTGTCCTCAATTGCAAGTTTGAGCTCCAGCAGCCATTGGGGTATTACAAGGCTTACAATCAACCATATTTGTTTTAACCAGTAGATCTTTTGCATATTCTCTTGATTCATAGATTCCCTTATGTTGCATCTCTCACACATCAGAAATACTTGAGAGATCCTAAGCTTTAATGCAAACTGGTATTAAGATCAGATACTGTTTTCTGACCAGATGGGATCATTTCCTGTGAGTAAAATGTCATCCACATACACTAGAACATACATCAATGTGCCTTCTTTTTTATACACAAATAAACTAGGATCTGCTAGAGAATGACAAACCCCCACCAGAAATGCTTTTCTTAAGTTTATCAAACCCCCCTAGGAGCCTGTTTAAGTCCATAAAAGCTTTGGTCAGTCTACAAACATGATGAGTGCTGTGAATCAACAAATCCTTCAGGTTGACCCATATAGACTTTTTCTTGAAGATCTCCTTAAGAAAAGCATTATTAATATCTACCTGTTGGATATCCCACCAAACTTACAGCCAAGCTCAAATAACCAATATGTGGAGATTTAACCACTGGACTGAATGTCTCAAGATAATCTATACCAGAGATCTGCTGAATCCTTTAGCACCAACCTGGCTTTAAATCTCTGTATAGAACCATCAGGATTATTTTAACCTTAAACACCCATTTACAACCTACGGATTCATATCAGATTAGCTGAACAGCTCCCAGGTCTGATGGATATCAAAGCATATTCAGCCTGCATAGCAGCTTTCCAGGATGGATGAGAGAGTGCTTCTGACACAGTGACTGTTTCTTGGTATCCGGATGAAGAGGTCAGTAGGGCAGTGTTATGGCTTTGGTTTTTGCTCTAGTTAGCATAGGTGTGTATTTGTCCATAAGGTAAAGGTGCTGCTAAGGCAAGTGAACTGCAAGTGGATAGTTTCAAAGGATTTATTAGAGGGAGGGTTACAGGGGACATCAAGGATTCTTCAGCTTAGATGTGTGGACTCAAGTGAAGACTCAGCATTTTTAGAAATTTGGACATCAATAGGCTGACAGGGTATGGAAATCTGAAGTGAACTGGACTGAGATGAAACTGAGAATGTATCCTGGTTGATTTGTTCCAAGTGTCATGTGTTGATTGACATTGTGAGGTTGGAGGTAATATAGGAGCTGAATTAAGTACGGCAGTAGGTCCATGCCAGATGAAACTGTGGGTTGGAATGACTCAGACCTGGATGATATAATAGGTGAAACTGGAGCTGAATTGGTAATGTTCTGAAATGGAAATCTGACTCATCAAACTTGACACTTTGACAAGTATAAATTCTGCCTGAAGGAGCTAAGCACTATACCCTATGATGTAGACTATAACCAATGAAGACACTTGACAGTGTGAAAGTTAACTTGTGAGTGTTTATGGTCTAAGGAAGTAAACAGCACAACCAAACACTCTAATGGCAGAGTAATTAGGGACAGTATGAACAGTCTTTGAAAGGGTGAAAAATTGTTCAAACCTGTGTGGGAAGTCTGTTTGTAGATAGGCAGCTGTTTGATGCATACCACCAGAATTTTAATGCATGCCAGCTTGTGCAAGAAGAGTTAATCCTTGTTCAACTATTGTCTATGTTTCCTCTCTACCCTCCCATTTTGTTGATGGGTGTGTGGACAGGGTGCCTAAACAAGATACCATGGCTTTGAAATAGAACTAGACTCCTATATTCACCCCCCCAATCAGTTTGAACACATTTAAGGAGGTGTCAAATTGTTTTTCAACAAGTTTATGAATGAGTGAAGATGGTGTAAGTTTCAGATTTGGTTTTCAGAGGAAAAATCCAGTGAATCTTGTATGTCATCTAAGAATTGAATGTATTTAAAACCTTCAGGTGAAGGAATAGGTGGGTCCCCAAAGGTCCGAGTATACAAGTTCGGAGTTTTAGAGGCTTGAAAGGTAGATTTTGGATAGGTAGATTGATGCATTTACCATATTGGCAGGCTGTACAAAATGTGAGGTCAGTTTTTGTGTGAAAGGGGTCTCGCAAATTTTTAAGAATTTTAGTAAGGACTAATAGTTAGGATGACCAGCCTTTTATGCCGTATCATAATGTCATTTTTCTGGACAGGGAAAGATTGAAAATTATCTAACTTAGTGGAATAACCTTGTCAAGAACAGAAGTGCAAAACAGTACTTTCATTATTATTAGGTGCTACTCATAAGAGGGTACATTGCTTGGAATAGACAAACTAGAATACATGGCAAGATCAGTGTATTCTCTACATTTTTGCCCTTATTACGTACATCTTTATTACAATTATTGAGAGGTGGAGAAATCAAAGGTGATTGTTGACACACAAGAAGACCTGGATTGGAAGAGCAAGAAAATGAGGCGAGCTGGTGCGGTGTGTTGAGCATTGTGTGAAGAGGACATAAGGAGACAGCTGCAATGGAAGTAGGACAGACTGGAGTTTGAAGTTGGTACAGACCAGCTTTAAGAACTCCTTGGAGAAGAGTTCTTTGAGGATTTGTCCTTAACAACACAATGATCATTGAAAAATTCAACCAAGCATCATTATCTCTATGTAATTTGGAAACACTAAGTAAATTTTGGTAATATTAGAACAACAAAACATTTCTAAGATACAAATTCCTATTGTGAACAGGCTAATAAGTAGAACCAGTATTGAATAGTTAGCAACTCACCATTGCCAACCTGAAGCTGTTCTCCTCCTGTGTAATTGGACTGTTTGTCAGCTGGGAAAAATCAGAGGTAACATGGTCTGTTGCTCCAAGTCCATGTACCAAGCAGCATCTCTTACAGTGGATGTTGTAGCTATGTAGTTAATGGCTGCTGGAGTCTGATTTGTGCCTGATCATAAGTCTGAGACTGAGCCATAAACACCTGATTACACATATTTGAAGTCCACATTAGACAGTAAGCCAGTGTTGCTAGAGGAAGCTCCAGGGATTGTTGAAACTGGAGGTTGCTGATTCGTATAACATTCTGAAATGTGGTAACTGGCTCTGAAATGGTGGCAACTGGCCTGCATTGGCATTTTGTGAGTAGTGCGGAAGATATGGAAGATAAAACCTCCATGATAAGGTTCGTGCTCTGCAATCCATGAGGATTAAAATTGTTCCGTAGCATTGAAGAGTTTCCTGAGAAATTAACATCAAACCTATGGTAGCAGTTCAAAGCCGATGACCAGTTTTACCACACACTTGACAGATAAATCTGTTTCTTCCCTCCTCCACGACCTCTTCCTCTGCCGCCAGAATATCCTCCATAAATTGTGAAGTAAGAATTGATTCTGAGGTGGCATGAATTGATCTGAGAGGTGCATTCCTACTGAAGTCTGATTAGTGCAGCGTATGACTGGTTACCAGATTGGTTGAACTTAGAGGATTGTGAGGTTGGAGCTAGATTAGAAGAACTGTGGTACAGACTGTAACTTTGTCGTTTCATTGTTCGTAGATAGACTAGCAATATAGCTGAACTGTTATGACATTCTGAACCAAGGAATTCATTGTACTATAGCTTTTTCCAGCCTAAGTTCTAGCTTCTGTAAAACAATTTGAGCTTCTTGCACAGTAATCGGATCAACCTTAGATTCAAGCCTAGTAGTTATGTTAACAACTGCCGCATCATATTCAGAATCTAAACCATCCAATACGTAATTCAACAATTCTTCATCAGTGATAATAACACCACTAGCAATCAAACTCTCACATAACTTTTCATCTTTAGGAATAAGCACATGACTACTAAACCATCCTTTTTCGGTTTTGCAATAACTCTTAACATGCAGTGTTTTAGCTTTTGATTCGATAAGAAATTCTTTTTCCAAGGTCGCCATATCTCATTGCACTGACACTTAGAGATCGCAGAAAACAAGACTCTGGTATTGAAAGATAATACCCAACTCACCAGCAATTTATCAGTTCTTTTCCAAAGTAGATACTCTGAATTAGTTTTGTGTGAACCTCTGAACTTGAGCTATCCACTTGAACACGAACAAAGGGTGCTGGACATGATACGAGTCCAATGAGGTGTTCTTCGAGTCCATGAGCTCCAACGGCAAACAGAATCTGTGATTTCCAGAAACGGTGGTTATCTCTTGTCAATTTTGGTGAGATTACCGGAAGTGTTGAAGAGGAGAAAGAAGAAGAATTGGAGAAATTGACTGAATCAAAGGAGTGTTTGAGACTTGAATCGTTATTTGCTTTGTCAAAGGAAGAAGAAATTGGAGATGGATCGGCCATTTTCGACGTTAGTCAGTGGCTCTGATACCAAGTTGATTTAGAGATGAAATGTAAACCTAATGAGCTGAAAAGAAACAGAGCAAGTGAAGAAGAAGACTGAAATTTTCGTTTTTTTCTTATTAAAAGCTTTCACTGTTTACAAGCCTTTTTTAATACAAGGCAAGGGTAAATCAGTAAATCAAACTACTTTAATATTCTAATAATTAAATACTTTTTTGAAATATAATTTCTCAAATATGCATATATATGATATATCTTTTAGAAAGCACACCAATTTGAAAGTAAAACTTACCCATGTTGTGTCTAATTTCTTGGCAGTCAGATTTGTGCCACGCGTCCTTAAGGTGTATCAAAGTCTGACAACCTGGATCCTCCCGCGTGTCGTAACATATATTATATTTTATTGAATACTTTTTTGAAATATAATTGATCAAATATGCACATATATGATATAACTTTTAGAAAGCACACCAATTTGAAAGTAAAACTTACGCATGTTGGGTCTAATTTCCTGGTAGTCAGATTTGTGCCACTCATCCTTAAGGTGTATCAAAGCCTAACAACTTGGATCCTCCCACATGTCGTCCCATCAATGCTTACCTTCCCCCACAAGGTGACAACTATCATAAGCATGAGTTAAGCTACCATTAGTATGACCCAATCTATCACAAGTATGGGGATTACTAACTGAGATCCTGATTAAGGGGATTAAGCGTGCAAGCAACTCTGTAATACCCACTTTCAACCACTATCAGATAGACCAAGTATAAAAGAAGCCCACGACCTCTATTTTAGTTGACAGATTCCAATTTTAGTAAAGTTCAAGAGGAAAACACACTTATGCGTGTAAAAGAGTGTTAAGTGAGAGAAGGTCACCAGAGCTAAATGTCCTCTCATGTCCATTCCCCTTGTAATTTCTCTCAATCTTGTAACAACTCTAAGCAATAACATAACAGTGGATGTAGGCTTGGTCTTGGTACCATCGACCACTATAAAAATCTATTTTGTTCTTTACTTGTTTACGTCGTTTTATCAATCTTGCTGGTTACCAATAACCATGCGCACATCCTACTTGGCCCCTCTCGAGGTCGATTGGGTATCTTTGGTTGATAAAAATTTTCGCATCAACAACCAAAATTCATATTTATTGTTTCTTACCAAGTTTTCACGGGATTTCGAGAGTGTAACTAATTTTTTTAAATAAGAGTAAACTATTTTTTCCTACCCAAATAATGACCTATTGACACTTTCCCACCAAAAACATTTTAAAATGCAACTTGACTACCCAAAGCACAATTTCATTAGTAAATTTCGTTATGAAGAAGGGTGGGATAGTAAAAAATCCATTATAAGTAAGGGTAGGATGCTACTCACCTCCCATCATTCGCGGGCCACCGCACAATTAGGGTCTTGCTTTTCTAGTCAAATTCCAGTTGATTCTAGTAGCCAAAATTCAATTTGACACCACTATCTGAACCACTGTTCGTCGGTCATGACTCGTGCATACCATCGCGGTTGGGTTGATTTTATCCAGTTGGATTAATATCAATTTGATAATTTTTTAAATGGACTTGGTCTTTGATTGTTTGATGCTTATTTGGGTTTGTTTTTTGGGTTGTTTCCCTTGCTGACGACGACCATTTGCTTTTCCTTTGTCGACACACACCAAGTGCTCAATGTTTTGCCCCACTCATATTTCCCCTACCTTAAGCACGCGACCAGTGCATGTGATCCCTCCTGGTGCGCCCGAGCGCGCAACTGCTTGGCCGTCACCTCACCAGATAAAATCTCAATTACTAAATATAAGATTCTCTCTTTAGCCTTATCTTGGCCAACAAATAAAATCCAAATCACATTCACCTTACCCTCGTTTCTCACTGTTTAATTTAAGATCATTAATAACTATAATTTTGCTACTTACCTAATTAAAATAAATCTTTGAATTAAAATATTTTTTTAAATAGAGATATAAAATTTATGATCATTATATATTTTAAACATAAAAATAATTGCAAAAATGCTTATAAAAGTTAATGTAAATTAATGTCAAAATAGTAATAGTAATCTTTGTATGCATGAGTTATTTGATTGAATTAATAGTATATAAATATTTCTAAAAAATAAAAAATAGTAACATTATGCCCACTTATCGTCAGATTATCGCTGATGACGACTGTCAACCTCGTATTTGATAATGTTACATTGAAATTTCAATTGAATTTGTTCTATACAAATTGGTGATATTCACAACATAATATGCCATCAAATGTTACAAGATTAGTGTTTAACTAAATCCAGTTCTTTTGTTTTAAAATTCAATAACTTAATTAATAAAAACATATTTTCTGTGTTATTAAATACTTTTTTGAAATATAATTTATCAAATATGCATATATATGATACAACTTTTTGAAAGCACACCAATTTGAAAGTAAAATTTACCAAAACTCAGAGTTTATTATTTCTTACCAAGTTTTCACAAGACTACGAGAATGTAACTAATTGTTTTAAATAAGAGTAAATGACTTTTTCCCACTCAAATAATAGCCTAATGACACTTTACTACCTAGAACATTTCAAAATACACTTTACTAATAAAAGCACAATTTTGTTAGTAAATTTCGTTGTGAAGAAGGGTAGGATAGTAAAAAAATCCGTTATAAGTAAGGGCAAGATGGTACTCACCTCCCACTGTTTGCCCGTCACCACATAGTTAGGGTCTCACTTTTCTAAGCCAAATTATGGTTGATTCTGACAACCAAAATTCAATCCGACACCACCATTTAAACTGTGAGACTTTAGGGAGAAAGAGATTAGAACAACAGAAGGGATGAGAGAAGAATCGAGAATTTCATTACATTTCTTAGTTGAATGAATGAGAACTCTGGTTAACAACACACTTATATACAGTCTACTAAAATGAGAGTAAGCTAAGCTAAGCTTAAGCTTCTGAAGACTCAAAGGCGACATCATTTGGAGATGAGCTGAGACAACATCGTTTTGGCTTTGTTGACTAACAACCTCCTTCAAGCTTAACTACCCCTGCAGTTTAAGCTTGCACAATTTACATTTCTAGGAGTCAATGCTTACAATCGTTTCCAAATTGTGCTTCAGCTTAAGCAAATAGGTTGAGCTTTTGAATTTGACTTGAATTAAACTTGATTTAGACTGAAGATTTATTTAAACAACAACCTCCCTTAAACTGAACATTTCAGCTTCACTACTTTGCAAATTTTCTTTAACCTTCTTGCAAACACCTTCAAAGAACACTTGCGAACATTTGTAGCTTAACAGTCAACTTTAACACTTGCAGCTTAACAATCAATTTCTTTAATCGTTAAAGAACACTGCATAACACCACAACCAAAATACCATTGCATCTCAACACTACAAACATCACAACTCGAATACTTTTCAATCCTTTACTTATTAGAAAAAAATTACTTCATCAGCAGTAATAAATACACCAGTAAAGGTTACACTTAATCACCAATGTAGATCAACTACTTTACCTTTAACAGAAGACTACACTTGATTATAAATACAACCCAATAACTTCACATTCAATAGATTGAACTTGCACAGATCAGACTACAACTCTAGTTTTGGCACAATTTTATTCAAGACAAACAAGGAATTACATTCAACTTGCCTTTCAAGTCTTCAAACTAAGCAGCAAGCAGAGCCTTTGTCAAAATATTAGCAATTTGCAATTTTGAGGGCACATATTGCACAATAATTTTGTGAGCTAACACTTGTTCTCTAATGTTGTGAATATCAATTTCTATGTGCTTGGTTCTGGCGTGAAAAACAAAGTTAGAGACAAGAGCTCCAGCACTAACATCGTCACACCATATCATTGGGGTTTTAGTGTTTGACATTCTTAATTTGGTGAACATACTATTTAGCCAAGCAATTTCAGTAACCGTGTGTGCCAAAGCTCTATATTTAGCTTCAGTGGAGGATAGAGCTACTACTTTTTGTTTCTTAGAGCTCCATTGAATCAAGTTTGGTCCTAAAAAGACATAATACCCACTAGTGGATCTTCAGTCCTCAATATTACTTCCCCAATTTGCATCAGCATAGCATTCTATTTCTGAAGAAGCAACTGGTGTTAACTTAAGTCCATGATCCTTGGTTCCTTGAATATACCTTAGGATTCTTTTACAAGCTTGCCAATGCAAAACATTAGGTGTTTGAAGGAATTGACTTAGTTTGTTAACAGTGAAACTAAGATCAGGTCTTGTCAATGTGAGATATTACAGTGCCCTTACAGTGTTTCTAAATAAAGTGGGATAAGAGAATAGCTCTCTATCACCTGAGAATAACTTTGAACTTATAGTCATAGGAGTAGAGCATGAGTTTGCATCCAGAACTTTTGTTTTGGGCAACAGATCAGTGGCATATTTTGTCTATCTCAAGTGAATTCCAATTTTTTTTCTTGTGGTCTCCAAGCCTAGAAAATACTTGAGAGAACCAAGTGCCTTTAGAGAAAACTCATCATTAAGTTCCTACACAAGCTTACTCACATAAACCATGTTAGATCCAGTCAACAAAATGTCATCAACATACACTAGAACATATGTAACTTATGATTTTTGATGAAGAATGAACAAGCTAGAATCTAAGATGGAGTTTTTGAACCCTTTGTGCATAAAAGCTTGTTTGAGCTTATCAAACTAGGCTCTAAGAGCCTGTTTCAACCCATAAAGGGCCTTGTTTAGTCTGCAAACATAAGATGAGTGTACTGAATTTTCAAAACCAAGAGGTTGAACCATGTCACTACTTCATTCAAGGTGTAATTGAAAAATGCATTGTTCACCTCAATTTGTTGAATATCCCAATTGTGACTGACTGCCAAGGTAAGGATAATTCGAATAGTTGAAGGCTTGATCACTGGACTAAAGGTCTCGAAATAATCAAGGCTAGGGGCTTGTTAAAACCTTTGGCTACCGACCTGCCTTGTATTTTTGTAGAGAACCATCTATATTGTACTTGACTCTAAACACCCATTTGTTGCTTGCAATGTTCATATCCTTTGAAAAAGGAACAAGTGTCCAGATGTTGTTCAAAATCAATGCATCATACTCACTTTGCATTGCAGATTTACATTTAGAACTAGATAGTACTTTTTAGACAAAATTTGGTTTTGGCATAATGGATCCAGTGAGTATTAAGGTCGTAGGTTGAACTGATAACTTAGATGGAATGGAACTTAACTTAGCTTATTTGGCCCTTGTAATTATAAGGTGAGTATTACTAGATGCATCTAAAACACTTTGAATGTTAGCAAATTGTAAAGTAGTCAAATCAATTATAAGAGGACATGATGGTTGAGATGTGGTTGCAGGACAAGATGTAGTGTAAGAACTTTGACATAAAGGTTTATGTGTGCCTGTATTAGGATGATAGGTGTCAATGTTTGATAAAGGAATCTAATAGGTTGATAAATCCACTAAAATAGTTCCAGGCAAACAATGTTGTTGTTGTGAGGGCATATTAGTTTGTAGTTGACAAAGTTGTTGTGGTGAAGGCATATTAGTTTGTAGTTGAGAAGGTGATAAAGTAGAAATAGATTTGGGTGAGGAAATACATGTAGGACTAACAGAAGGAGTAGAGTTCAAAGTCTTACCACTTGTTGAAGGAGAATCATTAGAAGAACAAGCAACTACAGGAGATACAAATCTAGCTAAGTGAGTAGAGAGATTGGAGTAATTAAGAAAAACAAAAGGAAAATATTTAGGTGTGGAATAACTTGACTCAGGTGGTGACATTGAAGCTGAAGTAATTGTAGAGAAACCATTTGAGAAGAGAAATTCATTTTCATTAAACTTGACACTTAGAGTAACAAATATTATGCCATTAGAATTCAAACACTTGTACCCTTTATAGACTAGACTACATCTTACAAAGACACACTTTTGGAATGAAAATTGAACTTTTGTTTGTTAAAAACTCTAAGAAATGGGAAACATGCACATCCAAACACCTTTAAAGTATCATAAGAGGGTTTAAACTTAAAAAGCAGTTGATAAAGAGATATATGTTGTAAAATCTTTGTTGGCATTCTATTAATTAGATCAACTGTAGTGTCAAAAGCAAGCCACCAAAAATGTAATGGCATGGATGCTTGAGCTAATAAGGTTAGGCCTGTTTCTACTATATGTCTATGTTTTCTCTCACTCCTCCCATTTTGTTGATGCACATGGGAACATGAGTGTCGAAACTAAATGCCCTCACTAGTTAGATAAGGGATTAAGCCGTTATATTCACCTCTTTGGTCTGTTTGAATGCATTTGAGTTTTTAACCAAATTGTCTTTCAGCTAAGTGGTGAAATTTGATAAAAACAAACCTCACCTCAGCCTTAGTTTGAAGTGGAAAAAGCCAGGTGAACCTACTAAAATCATCTAAGAATTGGACATAATATTTTAACCCTTCAGTAGAAGAAAGAGGTGCAAGACCCTATATGTCACTATGTATGAGTTCAAGAGGGAAAGTTGCCCTAGAGGATGACCTAGGAAAACTGGTTTGATGCATTTTGCCTAGTTGGCAGGCATCACAGAAGTCGATAGGTTTCACACTTGAGTCTCTTTGCATAGAACTCATGATACGATGATATGCTTTGCTATGTGGTTGGCCTAACCTTTGGTGTCAAACTAAAGAGCTAGCATTATTATTAACAGTTAAAGCACAAGCAGAAACAGAGATATCTTAATTGGGTAAAACATTCTTGGAAGCACAATAATGCATCAACTTATCAGTATGCTAGACATATGGATATTGAAAGTTTTAAAGGGGTTATCAAGTGATTAAAACTTATTCTGAATGGGTTATTTGTTCAATTTAGTGCAAATGAGTTGAGAATAACTGAATTAAAGCATACATAAAAATAAGTAAAGAACACGTTCATTTGTACATGGTTCAGCATCAAGCCTACATCAATGGGACCATGTCTAGAGGAAGCAATTCACTATGAAATACTTATGAGTTCAAATACAAAGCAAGATAACCATAGTAGTAAAACACTCCCTGTTTTCTACATAACGATTCAATCTTCTTTGGTTGAACTTCACGCCATCACAGCAAGCTTCACGTGCATAGCCATCGTCATGTTGAAGAAAAGTTTCTCTTAGGGTTCAACAATGAAGACAGGACAATAGATTACACTCAAGCTCTCCTCACAAGGGAAAAACAACAACCTAATATGTCACACAATGATAAGTGATGAGGGTAATTTAAAGCCTACCAAAGCATAGAAGAAACCTTAACAAAAAAAAAAAGAACCTCGGAGAATATTCAGAGAGGCAGAAAAATGTAATGTGGTTTCTTATCAAACAAAATAAAACGGGAGAATATAAAGGATCAACACGTTAAAGGAGGGGGGACAAAAAAATTAAACTTTAACTTTTATGTCTTTCTTTTTGCACAAGACATTTTGGGACCACAAACAAGAGAAATATTCATTTTCATATTCAGCAAATAAACAGGAGACAAGTGTAAAGAATATGTCAGAGAATCAATCAATGAATAATTCTATCCAGAAGACAAACAAATATGTGAGGTGTGATTTGAAGAAAAATATCTGCCAGAAATGATGTGAACACTCATAGGCAAAGGTGCTCACACTTGTGAAGGTGGTTACCTTTAGAAGTGTGTGCACAATGGATCATAAGATGAAAAAAATACTAACATATATGAATTAAGAGCACAACAAGAATTATCTTTATCATGTACACATACAGAATTGAAATTATCAACACAATCATAGTCAAGACTATTATAATGTTTATGTTGAGCATCATCATTTAAAGAAACAACAGCCAAAACATCTTTGTTGTTATTGCATAAAGATGAAATACAATTTGTATCATGTATGATATTAGAAGTAGGACTAATATGAGAACAATTATTGCTATTTATACTATTAGAAATAGTACTAGAACAAGACAATGGGGAAGAGTTTAAAGATTCAATTGACAGACACTTAAAAGCATGAGACAGGATAACATTTCCAGAATGTGTACTCTATGAAATTTTTTCTTGTGAAGAAAAAGACCGAGCGGACAGATTTGGGGGTATCACCAGCTGGTATAAGCCAGCTTTAAGATCTCCTTGTAGTAACACAGTCTTGATAACATTGTCCTTTACAACATAGTAATCAGAGTTAAACTCAACAACCACATTGTTATCCTTTGTGAATTTAGAAATACTTAATAGATTTTTGGTAATTTTAGTAAGATAGAGACATTTGGATTGTAAATTGCTAGGCACAAAGGAATTACCAGTGAGATATGTGCAACAACTCACCATTACCTACTTGCAACTGATTTGACCTTTCGTAGGATTTGCTAACATTCAACTGAGCAGGATTAGAGATGATGTGATTTGTTGCCCTAGAATCCATGTACCAGATTGGATCAGTAGATGTAGTTGAGTTTACAAAGGAGGTAGATTGTGGTGCATACTGTAGAGCAAACTATGGTGCATGTTGTGGAGTAGACATATGTGTATACTGCTGTGTATGCAAAGCAAGATGTGCTTGAGGACCAGCTTGGGAAATAGAGGACAATTGTTGACTTGGAAGACCAACATAAGTAGGTTGTCTTAAAAATGAGCCAGTCAACTGAGTAGACTGATTAACTGAATTTTTCCAATCGTACTTGATACTTTTGCAGCAAAAATATTGTTTCGTGTAAAGTGACAGAGACTAACTTGGACTCAATGCGAGAGGTAAGATTAACCACTGCTACATCATACTTTGGACCAAGTCAATCAAGTACATACTGGAGAAGATCTTCATTAATAATGACTGACCACTGGCAGACAAACTTGCTTTCTATTTCTTTCATTCTCTTTACATAGTTATCTATGCTTAAATCCTTCTTTTGAGTGGTTTGTAATAAATTCTTCAAATGCAGAGTTCGAGCCTTATAGTCAATTAAAAATTCATGTTCAAGAACAGACCAAATCTCATGTGAAAAAAATATTTTGAAACATACTCAAACACGCATTCTTGAAATGAAAAGCCAAGGAGCTAGCTAACTAGAAACTTATCAGTGCGTTTCTAATTAACATAGGCTGGTTTAATTTCCTCTTTAATCTCACTTTCTTTATCCTAAGGATCATCAACTATTAGAGAAGAAGGTAACCAACCCCAACTTAGTTTAAGTGGGAATGTAAGTAAATCAGTATATTAACTAATTCAGGTTCAAGAGTGTGTAACTACCGTTAGTGTGCTAATTGCACTCTAACTGTTACCTATGAATTTTAATAGTTAGTTGTTGTTCATCAGCCACTTTACTCTTTGTATATAACCTCTTTTACTGTTCTGATTCAACAATAATCAATAATAACATTTCTTTCCAGATTTTTTTTTTGTTTTTTTGTTTTTTTGTTTTTTTGTTTTTTTGCTATTTTGTTCGAACTCCTCTCATGGTATCAGAGCCATTGACAAATGTCAAAAATGGCCAATCTTCATTCATCTTCTTCTATCTCGAACACATCAGAGAATAATCCAAGCCATAAAATCAGTTCCGACTCCATCAATTTCCTAAACTCTCACTCGATGTCTTCGTCTGTTCTTCCACTAATTTCTCCCAAATTGACAAGTGACAATCATCGTTTTTGGAAGTCTCAAGTCCTATTTGCAGTTGGATCACATGATCTTGAAGATCATCTTGCAAGATTAGCTCCATGTCCAGCTCAATTTGTCAAGGTTCAGTATGAAGATGCAACTATAGACTCAATTATGACAAGAAAACCTAATCCATAATACACTATCTGGAAGAAAATTGACAAATTGTTGGTAAGTTGGCTTCTTGCTTCCATTTTTTAAGCGATGTTCAGTATCATTTCAAAGAGTCAATTTTCTACCGACATTTGGTTTACTTTAGAGAAGGAATTCCTCTCTGAGTCAAGAACAAAAACCTTACATGTAAAAAATTTAATTCAGAATACTAAAAAGGAAAACCTTAGTATTCATGATTACTTTGTAAAGATGAAAGGTTTTGTTAAGAGCTTATCAACCAGTGGAGTCATCGTGATCGATGAAGAATTATTGAATCATATTCTTGATGGACTTGAGTCTAAATTTGATGCTACTGTAGTTAACATCTCCACTCGATTAGAGTCAAAATTGGAACCTATTTTAATTCAAGAGGCACAAATTATATTGTAGAAGTTTGAGCTTAAAATAGAAAGAACAAACTCAGCAATGAACTCAGTTGTACACATTGAATTTCATGGACGATCAACTAATGTGGCCAATCTTTCCTCTAATTTGATGAATAAGAAATCACAACTTGAGCAGTCACAATTTGGTGGTGGATTGTCTCAATTCAATTCTCTATAAGCTCCTATATTTCAAGCTCACAATTTTACTCCTCCAAATTCTGTCACTGGTCAGAATCAATTTTTCAATCCTACACCACAAAGCCAATTTTACTCCATATTTCGTTAATGGCCGAGGCAGAAGTCGAGGAGGAGGTAGAAGCAAATTCATTTGCCAAGTATGTGGCAAAACTAGACATCTTGCCTTAAACTGCTATCACAGATTTGATTTCAATTACACTAGGAACAATGGCTTTATCAGGAACAATTTTGTCTCTAACTATCCTAGAACACCAGAACAATTTCAAGGACCACCATCGTATTACTCTTCAAATGTTCAACAACCTTCCAATTACTCTACTCTAAGCTCCTATCCACATTTACAATCTGGTTTCACATTTCCAATTTATTCTAATTCTGGTTCCCAAAATTTAGGGCAAACAAGTGTATCTTCCCAAGCAAATCTCACTTTTATTTTGCCTCTCTTAACTCAAGCACAATCTTAGAATTCTCATACTTCTATTATGAGCTACATTGCTGCACCTTCCTCTGTCCAAGATGAAAGTTGGAATGCATGGAGAATGATGCATGTGATACTATAATATGTACATTAGTATTTTGCAAAAAAAAATCAATCAAATTGAAAACAAGGTATAGCTTGTTACCATAAGTCCTTAGCAACCTTGGAGACTTTTAATTTCAAGAGAAATTAAACAAAAGAGTATCCACACTAAGGTAAAAGAAGAATTGGGCCAAGAGAGATATTTAGGGTTCTTAGAAATTTTTGATCCTTACCCTAAAATTGGTATATCATTTTCTTTATATATGTAGCCTTGTAAACAATTCCATAATTGTTTTAGACTTCCTTAAACAATTCCATAATTGTTTTGAAGTTGTAAATAATTTTATAATTATTATGAAGTTATTAAACTTTTTTAAATAATAATATTGGATTAACATTTAATCATAATTAACAATTTAACTCTTAAATTGTTTACATAACAATTTAAACCTTAAATTGTTTATATGTTTACAATTTCAACCCATTATTAAATCCAAATTAATATAAAGAAAATGATTAATTATGAATTGGAATTCCATTTAATTCTAAGTAGCAATTTAACTGTTAAATTATTCATAATAACTAATGTAACCTTCCATTGAATCTAATTCAATGATAATGATGTAAATAATTTTATTACCCTTGGTAAGTGCTAGCCAAACTTGGATAATCAACTCTCTTTGGCTAATTCTCCATTCTCCGTAGTTTTTATATATGACCACTTAGATTCACTATGACCTAGCCGTGGGCCCAATATCATAGTCTATTCCGATATGTTTCGTCATAACTCTTTATGATCATAACTCCCATTGATTATGGTAGGCATCTAGCAATGCTCCATAACCCCTAAGTCACAATGTAGATATACTCCAACAAACCCTTTTATAATCATATGCATTGTGTAATTAAATCCTTCAATTGTCTAATCCCAATTAAGAATGGATTCATGGTATATCAAAATCCTTGTCTTAATCTTATATCAAATTGGCAATCAATACATACGGAACGTGTCACCATGAAACAACATTTCAGGTAACATTTTATATACCCCGGCCGGAGATTTGCCTTTTCCAATGTATCTTGACATTTGTCTAGAAACTTGATATCAATCTATACCAAGTTAACGGATCCCATCTTGACTATCATTTGTCTTTACACATAAATAACACATGGCCAAATTAGATTTTTTTACACATGACATTATTAGCCTCATGTTTATACATCATATAAACTATATGCGTTTATGCAGACTCCAACCATAATATCTCAAGTCTAAGGATTAATAGTACACTAGTACGATCTTATGATGCATCATTGACTGCATTCTAAATGTCTATGTGATTCATCATAAATGGCCACATTTGATAAACAGTTCACTAACCACTTATCCATACTAATGCCCTAGTGATATAACTTTTATAATCACCCATACTAATACCATCACATGATATTCAACGGAGGCATTCAACATACCTACTATGTAATATTATTGCTCAATTAATATTACCTATGATTAATATTACCTATGTAGGGAATACTTGGATGATTTTGATCTTCTAAAGATTTTTATCATCCGGACATTTCACAACATATATATAAATGAAGCAATAAACCAAATGTGAAAGAAGAACGCTTTCTTTTATTAATAAGATAAAAATGTATATACAAAATATATACATTAACATATATATACAAAACATAATATCTTGGAACCGATAATACGATTGGTTCCTAGGGCATACACTAACACAAGATGCCTCTTGGTATATGGACTCTGGCACCATAGGCCATGTTACTTCAGATCTATCTCAGCTGACAATGAACTCCACCTACACAAGCAATGAACATCTTCAAGTTGGAAATGGTGAGTTGTTTCCTATATCACATATTGGTTTTGCATATTTACCATGTCATTCTAGGTCTCTTTATCTCAAAAATGTCTTGTGTGTTCCTCATATTACCAAAAACCTATTAAGCATTTCTAAATTTACTAAAGACAACAATGTCATTGTTGAATTTTTTGCTGATCATTGTATGGTTAAGGACAAGCATTCTAAAGTTGTGCTTCTTCAAGGAAAGCTTAAAGCTGGTTTACACTAGCTTCAAGTCCCTGTACTATACCTATTGCATCTCAACCATACTTGTTGCTTCTTTGTCTTTTGGATCTACAGTTGACTCTATAGCTCTTATGTCAAGTCCCTGAAATACAAGTGTTAATGTACTATCTAGTTCTACTAATAACAGTTTCAATGTACCTCTGTCTAATAATTCTTTGTTGTCCAATAAGTCTTTTGTTTCTACACATGTTGATTCTAGTTTGAGTTCTGTAATTCCTGTACATCCTTGTATTAATGCAAATGTTATAGTTAATAAAATTAGTACTTTTCAGTCTTTCTAGTAGATAAAACTAGTGCAATGTTGTGGCATCAAAGATTAGGCCATCCAAATGCCACTATTCTTTCAAAAATTTTAAGTTCATTTCATCAAAATCAACCTATTACATCTGATTTATCCTTTTGCAAAGCATGCCAATTTGGCAAACTCCACCAATCTGTTTTTTCGAGATCCCATTCCAGAGCATTTAATCCCTTAAACTTAGTTTACTCTAATCTTTGGGGGTCATTCCCTATAACCTCACCTAAAGGATTTAAATATTATATTCAGTTTCTTGATGACTATAGCAGATTCACCTGGATTTTTCCTTTGAAAGCCAAATCTGAAACTCTAGTCATTTTTAAACAATTTCACGCCCTAGCTGAGAGACAATTTAGCACTAAGATAAAATGTGTGCAAACTGATTGGGGAGGAGAGTATAAAAGCTTGGTATCCTACTTTGAATCTCATGGCATTCTTTTTAGATATCTTTGTCCTCATACTCACCAACAAAATGGTAAAGTTGAGAGGAATTAAGCATAGGCAAATAGTTGAGCAAGGACTAACTTTACTTGCCCTAGCCAGCATGCCTATCAAATATTGGTGGCTTGCTTTTCAAACTACCACTACCTCACTAACCGACTTCCCTCAACAGTTCTGTCCAATCTGTCTCCTTTCCAGGTTTTGTTTAAAAAGGTTCCCAATTATTCAGTCATTAAAGTCTTTGGATATGTTGTGTACCCTTTCCTTAGACCATATAATTCACACAAATTTGATTTTCATACAACAAAGTGCACTTTTGTTGGCTATAGCTTACATCACAAGGGTTATAAGTGTCTTGATCCCAATGATAGGTTTTATATTTGTCAAAGTGTGAAATTCAATGAGTTTGATTTTCCTTTTAGTTCACAATCTTTAGCTGCTACTTCATCTGATTCTAATTCTGATGACCATAGATATCATAGATCTTTACCAACTTGGCACATTCCTCATTCTGTTTTATCTTCTAATTCTGCTTCATCAAATTCAAATATGTCTTCGTTACCCTTCAATCCACCAGCACATGATCAGCTAAATTCTTCCTTGACAAAGCCTTTACAACCTTCACACTCAAATACTTCACCTTCTTCATCCGACACTTTACTATCTCCTGAGTAGTCTTATGCACCTATTCACCTCACTGTAGAATTACCTTTTACCAACCCTATTTCTCAACCCTCCAATATACATCCTATGGTTACTAGATCTAAAGCCAACATTCATAACTCCATTTTGGTACCTTCCAAACCACCCACAACTATCTCTTCATCAGTTCCTTCCCATCTTGACAAAACTGAACCAATAAGTGTTAGTGAAGCACTCTCTCATCCTTCCTGGCAATCTGAAATGAGAGCATATGATGCTCTCATTTCTAATTAAACTTGGGATCTTGTTCCTACTAAATCAAAAATGAATATAGTTGGCTGCAAATGGGTTTTCAGAAGTAAGTATAATCTTGATGGATTTGTTTAGAAGTTTAAAGTCAGGTTAGCGGCTAAGGGTTTTCAGCAGATCCCTGGAGTTGACAACCTCGAAACTTTTAGTCCAGTAATCAAGTCTTCCACCATCATAGTGATTTTGAGCTTGACAATCACTTATGGATGGGACATCCAGCAGGTAGATGTCAATAATGCATAATTTAATGGGGAATTAGCTGAAGCGGTCTACATGGTGCAGCCTGAAGGCTTTATTGACTTTGCCAAGCCTCATCATGATTGTAAACTGATTAAAGCCTTGTATGGCTTAAAACAGGCTCCAAGAGCCTAGTTTGAAAAGCTCAAAAATGCTCTACTAAGCTGGGAATTTGTTAATTTAGTTGCAGACTCCAACCCCATTTATAGAAAACAGCAGCAAGTTCTATATGTAATGTTTATGTAGATGATATACTCATCACCTGAAATGATGATAGTCTCATTCAAGATGTAGTTCAAAAACTCAACAATCAGTTTGCTCTTAAAACTCTTGGCTCCCTTAAATATTTTCTTGATTTTGAGGTAAGTATAAATGAATCAAGGATGCACATGAGTCAAGAAAAATATGCTAGAGATCTACTTGTCAAACTAGTATGATAGATTCCAAACCCTGCTCTACCCTTATGGTTGTCGGCACTAAGTTAACATCTGAAGAAGGTGAGCCCTTTGATAAACTAGCAATGTATAGAAGCACAATTGAAGCTCTACAGTACTTGACCCTTTCTAGACCTGACCTCTCATACTTAGTTAACAAACTAAGTCAGTTCCTAAAGCACCAACTCAACTACATTGGCAAACATGCAAGAGACTCCTCAGGTACATTAAAGGGATACTAAATTTTGGTGTTAAATTTAGTAAGAGTCAAAGACTTAACCTGGAATACTTTACTAATGTTGATTGGGCAAGCAGCATTGAGGATAGGAGGTCTACAAGTGGCTACTGTTGTTCTTAGGGTCAAACCTAGTGCAATAGATTCCAAGAAACAAAAGGTTGTTCCACTAAAGTTGAATATAGAGCATTAGCTCAGGGATCAACTGAAATTGCATGGTTTCAAAGTCTTTTTTCAAAAATTAGACTACATTTGTCTGAAATTTCAGTGATATGGTGTGACAATCAGAGTGTTGGATCAATTGCCTCCAACCCTTTTTTTCATGCTCGAATCAAACATATTGAGCTGGATGCTCATTATGTCAGAGAACAAATTGCAGCCTACCAGCTTAAAGTCTAATATGTGCCTAGTGAGCATCAAAAGGCTGACATCTTTACCAAAGCACTGTCAACCTCCAAATTTGAAGTTCTAAGAGAAAAACTCACAGTCAAAGCTTCTATTGATTAATGCTTTTTAGTGCAAGTTCAAGTTTGCATTAATTTCTTTTGAGGTTTGGTTGCTGAGGTTACTAGTATTCAAGTTTGATCTAATTTAATAATGATTTAATAGCTACAGTTTTTTTTTTTTTTTTTTTTTTGGTTGATTTGATTTAGTAGCTCAGTGAAGTGTAGATCTAATGCATAAGTTTAGCGCTGCTATTGATCACTTTGTTGCGCTTTTTGGTTTAATATGATGTTGCTTAGTCAAACTGATGTAAAATACTGTTTTGTCAAATTTAGTGCTGCGAAGAGCTACCTTGTAAGAGTGTTGTAAAAAGGCATGTAAAGTGTTGTTTTTGGTTTCAAATTTGGTGCTGTGAAGAGCTTCCTTGTAAGATTGCCGTAAAAAGCATGAAAAGTGTTGTTTTTAGTTCAAATTTGGTGCTGCAAAGTGCTACCTTGGTTACTCTGACTACTGGTTGCCACTAGTTTAAAAATTAATGATGTTGTTATACTACTACTGCTTTGATTTAAGGTTTACTCTACTACTACCTTAATTTCAAATTAAGGCAGTAAAGAGCTATTTTAATTCAAATTTGGTGCTGCAAAGCGCTGCCTTGGTTACTCTGATTACTTGTTGCCACTGGTTTAAAAATTGATGCTATGATTACTCTGCCGTTGCCTTAATTTCAAATTAAAGCTGTAAAGTGATGCTTTGGTTCACCTTGATGCTGCTATGATTGAAGTGAAATTTTGTCTTGGTTAATGTGATGCTGCCATATTTAATTACTACAATTTGATTCTGGTATTTTCAGCTCATGGGAGAATATTAGTGAAGAAAGAATTCAATCCCAGTTTGTCTTAAGGGGGAATGTTAGTAAAGAAGGAAATCAACCCCATCTTAGTTTAAGGGGAAATGTTAGTAAAAAAGGTAATCAACCCTAGCTTAGTTTAAGTGGGAATGTAAGTAAAGCAGTATATTAACCAATTCAGGTTCAAGAATGTGTAACTACTGTTAGTGTGATAATTGCACTCTACCTGTTAACTGTGAACTTTAACAATTGGTTACTGTTCATCAACCACTTTACTCTTTGTATATAAGCTCTTGTATTGTTCTGATTCAACAACAATCAATAATAACATTTCTTTCTAGATTTTTCTAGATTTTTCTTTCTCTTTTGTTGTTCAATTCGAACTCTTTTCATCTACAGTTTCAAGAACATTTTTCTTAGTAAGAATTATAGGAGAAGGACAAGGTGTGTTAGCAAGTAAGTGATCTTCCAACTCATGAGCACCAACGACAAACAAAATTTGTGATTGCTAGAACCGATAATTGTCTCTAGTAAGCTTAGTGTTTACTACTTGTAAGCTTGATGAAAACAGAGATGACGCAAAATTACTGGAATTGCTTAGATTGTTTAGCATCTTCTCAATGTGAGTAAACTTAGGAGGACCGAAATTATCTACCATTGACATTTGTCAAGGCTCTGATACCTTGTGAGGCTTTAGTGAGAAAGAGATTAGAACAAGAGAAGTGATGAGAGAAGAATCGAGAAAGCTAAGCTAAGCTTAAGCTTCTGTAGACTCAAAGACGACATCGTTTGGAGATGGGCTGAGATGGCATCGTTTCTACTTTATTGACCAACAGAACCACCATTTGCTAGCTATGACTCGTGCATACCGCCACAATTGGGATTTTATTCTGCCAAATTAGTTTTGATTTGATAATTATTGAAATTGACTTGGTCTTTGATTGTTTGGTGCTTGTTTGGGTTTATTTTTTGGGTTGTTTCCCTTGCCAATGACGGCCATTTACTTCTCCTTTGTCGACTCACACCAAGTGCTCGATGTTTGCCCTACTTAGATTGCCCCTGTCTTAAGCACATGACCAATGTGTGCGATCCCTTCCAACATGTAGCCGCTTTACCATCACCACACTAGATTTTGTTTTCTCCTTTTTTAGCCTTCGACGATTGAGGAGTGATTGTTGTTGGGAGGCGGGGGGCTGTGAGAGGGGTTTTGGTGGGGAGATGCTAGTGAGTTGAATGGTGGTGACAGGGTCGATTTCTAGTGCCGTCATTCGAGCTGAGGCACTCAAAACTTTGATTGGCAATGCTTGACAATTAGAGATTGATCTTTGGTGGGGGTATTTTCATCTTCACAATGAATATTATTGTATTTAACGGAAATTATGAACGGAATATAACATTTGGGTAGTAAAATTGTAATTTGAAATGTTTTTGATGAGAAAGTGTCATTAGACCATTATTTGGGTGGGAAAAGCCATTTACCCTTCAAATAACATTGGTCCACCAAATATGGTTAATTAAAGTTTCAATGCTCCATTATTGCTGAGTACATAAATGGAATTAGTATTATTAATCAATCAAATATGGTTAATTAAAGTTGTAATCTGAATATGGTAGTAGTTAATTAAAGTTGTATCTAAATATGGGAATAAAAAACAAATTATGATGTTCGTCCATTTAATGCACCATACCATATTTAATCCCAATTACTAAATATATCTTAGCCAAAAATATAAAATCCAAATCTCATTCATTATCATCATATCTCACTGTTTTAAGACAATTAATAACTATTATTTTGGTATTTACATAATTCAAATAAATCTTTGAATTAATTTTTTTTTTGTTAAAATGGAGTTTTAAATTTATGATCAAGTATTTAAACATAAAAAATCATGTTTAACAAGTAGTGTCGAAATAATGAAATCAAAGTAGAGCCCAAATATTAGTTAAGATATTATTTATACAGTAATCTATAAATGATTATTGTGTATAGCCTAATTTGCACGTAATTGTTGATGCGAATTTTCGTACCAACTAAATCGCTGAGACGTAACACTTGTCAACCAAAGATACTCATTGACTCTGGGAGAACCGTGTAAGATGGGTGCATGATCTTTGGAATCACAAGGATGCGAATGATGGGAACGAGGTAAGTCGTGAGAGGATTGCGTAAACACAGAGAGAGACTGGGGAGAAAGAAAAAAGAAAAAAGAAAGAGATTAGTGGGAGATATAGAGCAGAACTCTTCGCACATTATGTATCAAAAATCATTGAAATCATTCTCTTAGAAAAAAAAAAAAAAAAAAAAGGAAATGGACATAGCAATTGTTGTGTGTGGAAAAATCTAGTTCGGACTGACAAAGAAGCCCAGATTAAGTAGAGGAGCCCAAGACACCTCCTAGCATCGACTGAGCATCAAGCCTAGAGAGGAAGATTCAGTGAAGAAACGCGAGCACTCACATGGAAGCACGGACGAAAGGTGTGACAAGAAAAAAAAAAAAAAGTCCACACCAGGAAAATATCTGTCCCCTTGGACAAATCAGCTCATCACATATAAGTTGCATACTCCGACTGAATGACACAGGCCATACAAGCTCCATGTGCTCTCCATGCAGCCCAGCCAAGAGGATACCTGTAAAGCACCAACCGTCAGAGGGGGACTGAGGGGAAAAGGAAAAAAAAGGGACAAAGAGAGAGATAGAGACAAAAAACACAGAGAAGAAAGCAAAAAGCATCACTCTCTCTAATCTCAGGCCTCAATGCCAACTAGAAAGATTTTTTCATCCCTAACAACAATAAAAAAATAATATATTAGTGGATGTAGGCCCATTCACTTTCCCAACCGAACTACTTTAAAACATCTGTTTTCTCATGTCTATTGGGAGGCACATCACCACCTTGACACCGCTGCATGCGACACGGGTCCCTACGCTAATCCCAGGAATCCCAACCCCTCTTACTCGGTTCTCCCAGGAGTCACCAAGTATCTCTGGTTGGCGCGTGTTTATGCTCGACGATTTAGTCGGTACAAAAATTCGTATCAACAGTAATTAACTTTATTATAGAATAGTAAGCGATGTAACACGTTCAAAATTTGTATACAAATTGGTTTCTATAATTTGATATAGCATTATCATTTTATTGGACATATTGTTCATTTGAGTTGTAGTTAGGGGTGAGCACGGGTAGCGGTAGAACTGAAACGTGCAGGTAAACTGAAACCGGAACCAGCACTATGCAGGTAGGTTCCGTTCCGGTTCCTTGTATGGAGGAACCGAACCGGAACCTGAACCTTAAAAAGAACCTGATACGGGTACCCGGTTTTGGAACCTATTCGGGTACCCGATTTGGAACCTGTTTGAAATCGATTTTGGACCTGTTTTGGAACCTATTTTGGAACCTGGGCTCAATGAAGTATGTGAATAATGGGGGGTTAATTATTTACATATAAAAAATTTAAAATAGAAAAAAGTTAAAATTTTAGAATAACCTAATTAAATAAATTAAAATTTACTTATTATATATAAACTATACCATATTAAAACTTTAATATATTAAATTATATTAAATTAAAATTTTTGATTAATTAAGTGAATAATTGGAATTATGATCCAATTAAAAGTGTTTTACATTTTTAATGTTATTAAAAGAATTATTTTTGAATAAAATAGTATATTTGATTGAGTAATAATATATTTAGTTATTTACTTCAATTATCAAGTTCTAAGTATATCTATAATAAATTAGTAATTAATTAATTATATATGATAAATTGATAAACATTAATAAATTTAATTACTAGTTAAATATCATACTTAATCAATTATAACATTACATTATAGTTAAATGATTACTTAATTAATTATAATTTTATAGCATTACTTAATTGATTACTACTTAATTAATTGACTTATAATATTTAGTATATTACTTAATTAAATAATTAGAAATTTAATTAATTATAGCATTACATTATAGATTTATAGTATAATTAGCTAATTACTTAATTAATTATAACATTTCATCACAAACATTAGTACAATACTTAATTAAATGATTAAAAATTTAATTAATTTTAATATTACATTAAAGATTGATAATATGATTACTTAATTCACTATAACATTACATTATAGTATAATCACATAATTAATTATAACATTACATAATTAAATGATTACTTAATTGATTATGACATTATATTATAAACATTAGTAATTATTAATTTACTACATAAATATTAGCACAATACTTAATTAAATAATTAGATATTTAATTAATTATAACATTACATTATAAATTTACAGTACGATTACTTAATTAACTGTAATATTAATTAAATGATTACTTAATTAATTATAACATTTTATTATAAACAAATTAATTATAATATTATATTAAAGATTTATAGTATGATTCCTTATTCATTGTAACATTTCATTATAGTATGATTACATAATTAATTATAACATTACATAATTAGATGATTATTTAATTGATTATGACATTATATTATAAACATTAATTATAATATTACATTATAAACAAATGATTACTTAATTAAATGATTAGAAATTTAATTAATTAAGTATTACATTATAATTAAATTATAACATTATTACATTATATTATATTATGATTAATTAATTATAGCATTACATAGTTAAATGATTACTTAATTAGTTATAAATTTATAACATTAGTAATTTACTATATTATTACATTACTTAATTAAATGATTAAAAATTTAATTAATTATAATATTACATTAAAGATTTATAATATGATTACTTAATTTATTATAACATTACGTTATAGTATGATCACATAATTAATTATAACATTACATAATTAAATAATTACTTAATTGATTATGACATTATATTATAAACATTACTAATTGCTAATTTACTATATAAACATTAGTACAATACTTAATTAAATGATTAAAAATTTAATTAATTATAACATTACATTATAAATTTATAGTACGATTACTTAATTAATTGTAACATTACATTATAATTAAATGATTACTTAATTAATTATAACATTCTATTATAAACAAATTAATTATAATATTATATTAAAGATTTATAGTATGATTACTTGAAAAGATACAGAAATGAAGAGAACAATCTAGAAAGAGAAAATGCAGAAAAAACAGAGCAAGAAACGTGTGAGTTCTGTAGAAAGGAATCTGTTATTTTTCACTTTTTGACTAACTGATTTATAAATAGGAGAAAGGCTGTCTTTTATACATGCAGCCATCAGTAAACATAGCGTTTTATAACATTTCTAAAAACGCTGCATATTAGTTACACTTAAGCCTTACAAATATTGAAACCCAAAACTACTCAAAATTGAGAGCCTACATTCTTCTTTGTCTTCTTTTATCAACATCTTCCCTTAAACTGAACACCTTGTTGATTCTCCATTCTCTTCAATATCAACCCTTAAACTAAACACCTTTTTTATTCTCCATCATTCTCAATATCACCCCTTAAAATGAACACCTTTTTTTTATTCTCCATCCTTCTTAATATCATCCCATGAGCTAAACTTCTGTTGTTGACTTCCAGTTCTATGTTAAGAGTGTTGATTTTGCTCAGTTATCAGATGTAAATCATTTAGGGATAAGACTACATTTAGCTCGTGTCTAGGTAGCTCAAAACGTGAACTAGAGAGAGGCTTTGTAAGAACATCAGCAATCTGATACTCAGACGCAACATACTGTACACATAACTTTCTTTCAGCTGCTAATTCTCGTACGTAATAAACATCTATCTAGATGTGTTTGGTTCCAGCATAGAATACAGGATTTGAAGATAGAGCTCTTGCACTCATATTATCACATCAGAGTACAGGAGTTCTATTTATTTGTAAACCAAGTTCTTTGAAGAGATTCTGAACCCACACCAATTCTGTAGCAGCCTGACTCAGAGCTTTATACTCTGCTTTTGTGGATGACAAGGCCACTACTCTTTGCTTCCTAGAACACCATTGCACCAGGTTACCACCTAGAAAAATTCCATAACCAGAAGTTGATCTTCGGCCACCTATGTCACTCGCCTAGTCAGCATCTGCATATCCTTCTAACAGAAAATTTTGATTTTTCCAAAAGATCAATCCATGCTTACTTGTGCCTTTAATATACCTTAGAACCCTTTCGCATGCTGTCCAATGAGCAATGGTAGGATATTGTAAGAACTAACTTAATCTATTCAAGGCAAAAGACAAGTCAGGTCTTGAGTGAGTAAGGTACTGCAGACCCTCTACAATGCTCCTGTATAATGTTGGTTGATCAAACAAGTTACTATCTTCTTTACTTAACTTGGTACCTAAGGCCATCAGAGTTTGACATGGTTTACAATCTGCCATTCCAGCTTTGATTAACAAATCATGAGCATATTTTGACTGAGTAAGAAACAGACCTGAGTGATCTCTTTGTACCTCAAAGCCAAGAAAATAATTCAGGGCACCAAGAGTTTTTAAGGCAAACTTTTGATTTAAGTCTTCCACAATCTAAGTGATTAGTGAAGAATCTGTCCCCGTAATTAGTATATCATCTACATATACTAAAAGGTAGATGATTTGAGACCCTTGTTTCAAATAAAACAAGCTTGTATCTAATATAGAGCTGACAAAACCCCAATCAAGCAAAGAGTGCTTCAGTTTGTCAAACCATGCCTTGGGGGCTTGTTTTAAACCATACAAAGCTTTGTTAAGCTTACAAACATGATGAGGAAGCTTGGAGTTAGTAAAACCTTCAGGCTGCTTCATGAAGACAGATTCTGTCAATTCACCATTGAGAAAGGCATTATTAATGTTAATATGTTGAATATCCCATTGATTATGTACTGCAAGAGACAAAATAATCCTTATTGTGGCAAGCTTGATAACAGGGGAAAAAGTATCAAAGTAGTTAAGTCTAGGAGTTTGTTGGAACCCTTTAGCCACTAGTCTAGCTTTATATTTTTGTAAGGTTCCATCAGGCTTCAACTTTGTCTTAAACACCCATTTACACCCTACTATATTAATATTTGGTGTATAAGGTACTAAAGACCATGTTTCATTCTTCATCAAGGCTTTAAACTCATCTTCCATTGCAAACTTCCATTCGTGTATGATCAGTGCTTCAACAACAGTTGTTGGCTCATTAAAGTTACTTTGAGTGGCTATGAAAGCATGTCTTGCAGAGGTTAAGTTTGAGCTTTTTGATCTTGTAATCATAGGGTGTTGGTTCAAGATTGGTTGAGGCTGAGAGATAGGTAAGACTACCTCTAATTGTATACCAGGACAAGCATTTGAATTTTGAACCTTTTGAAGCTCGTTATATGCAGAACCTGACCTCTGAACTCTATGCTGATCATTAATAGATTCATCTAGAACCTCATGAGCAGTTGAAGCTAGAGCATTAACAGGTTCATCTAGAGCTGGAATATTTGTATGTGTCCCCACTGTGTTGGTGGTAAAATCTGCATCAGCAATTCCATCAAGATTCTTAGGAGCAGAGTCTGTTATTTGAACTCTATGCTACCCCTGTTTGGAGTGTAATTCATCAGCTGTTAACACATTATCAAAGTCACATTCTAATATGAAAGCATCACTGATAATCCGAGAATTATACTGTTTTTATTAGGCTTTTTGGCCGAATTTTAGATACTTCTTGGTTCATTTTTGCCTGAATTGCTACTTAATTCTTTACATTTTATGTTTCAGGCCAAAATGGACATTTTGAGCAAATAATGAGCAAATTGGAGTTTTTGGACCCAGAAGTGAGCGGATTTCGGAATTCGGAAGAGTTCAGAAGCAGATTGAAGCACTATGAAGCTTGTTCCAATGAGAAAGCATCGAAGATTGAAGATTCAAGCAAAGAAGCAAGCGGAGGGCAATTCTAATTTTTAGAATTTTTCATGAAGGTTCACCGTAGCATAGTTCTGTTCTTCGCTGCGGCGAAGGAAGTGAAACACGGGATTCTAACTTTCCTCGTCGCCTTGGTAAAGTCTGTAGATTTTTGTTTTCTTCAAAACACACAGTTTTATTTTAGGAAAGGTATAGGTTTTTGGGCGAACTATAAAAAAACTTTACCATTTTGAGAAGGGTGGTCGGAGTTCGCCTTGTTTTCATTTTTTTCTTAGAATAGAATTTACATTTTTGTTAAGAAAGTGAGAATATTGGAGATTAAACCTCATGGATTCTTCAACTAGGGGAGATATCTTTTCTTTTCTCTTTAATTCAATATGTTGAATGCTATGTTTACTGTTTTTCTTGCTATGTATTTTTATTTAGTTATGAACAAACCCATTTTGGGTTAGGGTTTTGATTAAGTTCGGATTTCTATGGTTAATGAATTGATTATTACTATTTCCATATTCTATTACATAGATTGTGTGGTTATTCTATTTTTAATGGAATTTATTTGATGAATATGATGAGATTGAGAAATGAATCATGTTGAGCTTCATGGGTAATCACCATTGTAGTATTGAATGCCAGAGATAGATTTGAGAATCAATGAAATCAATCTAGGATTCCATTAGCTTAATGAACTTGGATCTTTTATTCTTCAAAATTGTTGGATGCGGAAGTTTAGTAGGGAAAAGTAGGAATTCATAGCCTGATAAGGTATGTTTGACAACTTAGAGAATTCGATTTACAATCTGTGCATGTGAGTGTGGAAATAACATAGTCCGTAGAATTCATCCATAGAGTCCGAATGAAGTCAAAACCCTAACCGTTTGTTAAATTGATATTATTCTTGCGTTTAAATTCTTGTTTTCATTAATTAGTCTTTAATACTTTGTAAGTCTAGTTTTAGTTTTAGATTTAATCTCTCCCATTAATCCAAACACATTTGGTTCCTCCAACTTGAAAACAGTTAGGAAATTTAGTGCTTAACAACCAATCCTCATGGGAACGATACTCACTCATCACTTTATTACTTTGTGCGACTAGTGCACTTGCTATTTTTGCATGTTGTAGTAACAATGTATCAAGTTTTTGGCGCCGTTGCCTGGGATTGAGTTGTGTGTTAACATTAAATTTTTCTTGTGTTAGCTAGATTGTGGCTTTATTTTTGCTTAATTGTGTGTTAGTTTAATTTTTGTTATTCTTTTTGGTTGGCTTGTGATCTCACTTTTTGTCTCTTTCTGTGTAGTTTATGCGAAGAGTAAGACCTCAGCCAGTGGTTCCTATTGATCCTAAGATTGAAAGAACCACTAGAAGACTTAACAGAGAAAGAAGAGAAAGAGAGGCTACAGTGGAACCAGAGGTCATAGTTATAGAGATGACAGAAAATAGAATAGTAAGGGAGTTTTCAGTTCCCTCAGTTGATGGCAGTGGGTCGAGTATTACTAGACCAGCAGTACAAGCCAATAACTTTGAGATAAAGTCGGCAATCATCCAGATGATCCAGCAGTCGGTACAGTTCAGGGGAGATTTGAAGGAAGATCCAAATCTACACATTACCAATTTTTTGGAGATTTGTGATACTTTTAAGTCAAACGGAGTGTCAGATGACACCATCAGATTGAGACTATTCCCGTTTTCATTTAAGGATAAAGCTAAGGGATGGTTAATGGCACTACCATTAGGAATGATCACAACATGGAATGATTTAGCACAGAAGTTCCTGACCAAATTCTTTCCTCCGGCAAAGTCGACAAAGCTGAGAAATGATATCATATCGTTTCTATAGGAAGAGTCGGAATCATTGTATGAGGCTTGAGAGAGATACAAAGAATTACTGAGGAGGTGTCCACATCATGGGTTGCTAGTTTGGATGCAAGTCCAAACATTTTATAACAGATTGATGGTGAATGTGCAAACTATGGTGGATGCAGCATCGGGAGGAGCACTGCAAAATAAGACTCCGGAAGAATCTCACGAGTTGCTTGAAGTTCTGGAAAGCAGCAATTATCAAAGACCTAATAAGAGGGAGCAACCGAAGAAATCTATGGGTCTTCATGAAGTTGATACATATACAGCCATTTTAGCCCAACTGACAGCACTTCAGAAATAATTGGGAAGTATGTAGGTAAATTCGATTCAAGCACCTCAACTAACTTGTGAATTTTGTGCAGGTAATCACGTGAGCAGCGAATGTCAAGTGGGGAACATGTTTGCTTCAACATTATCATCATCGGAGCAGGTTAACTACTTGGCAGGAAATCAAAGGCAATCAAACAATCCATACTCCAACACATATAATCCTGGTTGGAGGAATCATCCGAACCTGTCTTGGGGCAATCAAAATCAACAGAATCAGTAGAACAATCAATGGAACCAAAGAGCATTGCCAAACAACCAAACAGGGGTGAACAATCAATCAGCAGAGCAAAGAGTGACAAAATTGGAGGACATATTTGGAAAGTTTATGCAAGAGACCACAGGTTTTATGAATGAGATGAGAACGAATTTCAGAAATCAAGGGGCGTCCATTCAGAACTTGGAGGTACAAGTGGGTCAATTGGCTGATAAGTTAAATGAGAGACTACAGGGTTCACTACCAAGCAACACAGTGACTAACCCACGTGAGCAAACAAATGCGATAACTCTGAGAAGTGGGACAATGTTGGAAGAGGTGGAAAAATCCAGGGAAGAAGAAAGTCCATCAAAGGGAAAGAAAAAGGAAGACTCTGATGAGGAAGTTGATGAAGAGATAGTTGCTGAAGAGAAACCATCGAGTTCTAGGGAAGAAGAACAAAAACGGGAAGTGAGGTAAAGACAAAGGAAAGAGAAATTGCATTTTCCCGAGATACCACCAAAATTGGCACATCACACTCCTCCCGTGCCATTTCCTCAGAGACTCAAGAAAAAGAATCAGGATAAGCAGTTTTCCAAATTCATTGAAATATTTAGAAAATTACATATTAACATTCCTTTTGTACATGCATTGACAGATGTCGAGCTACGCGAAATTTGTCAAGGAGATTTTATCAAACAAAAGGAAGTTGGAGGATGAGGAAATAGTGATGCTCACGGAGGAGTGCATTGCCATTCTCCAGAAGAAGCTACCTTTGAAACTCAAAGATCTAGGGAGTTTTACTATTCCTTGCATTATAGGAGACATTACCTTTGATCGAGTTTTATGTGATTTAGGTGCTAGCATCAATTTAATGCCTTTTTTTGTTTTCAGGAGATTGGGAATTGGTGAAGTGAAGCCAACGACCATGTCGTTGCAACTTGCAGATAAATCCATCAAACATCCAAGGGGTATAGTCGAAGATGTGTTGGTAAAGGTGGACAAGATTATCATTCCAACGGATTTTGTTGTATTGGATATGGAAGAGGATAAGGAAATGCCTCTTATTTTGGGCCAACCATTTCTGGCCACAAGAAGAGCACTCATTGATGTGCAAGAAGGAAAGTTACTGTTAAGGGTTCAAGATGAAACAGTAACGTTCAATGTGTTTGAGGCTATAAATTCCCATGCTAGTCGGATTCGTGCTTTAGTGTTAATGTGGTGGATAAACTAGTAGCGGAGGTCATTGAAGAGAACACTCCATAACTACCTCTAGAAGCATGTATTGCTCAATTAAGAACAATAGAGGTAGATGAGTCGGCAAGGAATGAATGTGCTAGATTGTTGGAAGCACTTTAGCCGATTGATGAGAGCCAAGATCTAGAATTTGAGGAATTTGATTTTGAAAAAGAGAAGGAAAAGGAAAGAAAGGAAGAACCTCCAAAGCTTGAGCTAAAACCTTTACCTTCCCACCTCAAATATGTGTATCTTGGGGAATCAGAAATCTTCCCAGTAATCATCAGTTCAAGGTTGAGCAAGTTGGAAGAAGAGCGGTTAATTCGGGTGTTGAGGGAACACAGATCAGTAATTGGATGGACTATTTCGGATATTAGAGGCATCTCTCCATCTTTTTGCATGCATAAGATACTCATGGAGGATGATATCAAGCCTAGAGTTCAACCACAACGAAGATTGAATCCTTTGATGAAGGAAGTGGTGAGAAAGGAGGTGGTGAAACTTCTAGATATAGAAATAATTTATCCCATTTCTGATAGTCCATGGGTGAGCCTGGTGCAAGTGGTTTTCAAAGAAGGGAGGTATCACAGTGATAAAGAATGAGAGCAATGAATTGATACCAACTAGGACAGTCAGAGGCTGGAGAGTGTACATTGACTACCAGAAACTAAATGAAGCGACAAGGAATGATCATTTTTCACTTCCTTTCATTGATCAAATGTTGGAGAGATTGGCAGGGCATGCGTACTACTGTTTCTTGGATGGTTATTCAGGATATAATCAGATTGCCATCGCTCTTGAGGATCAAGAGAAGACGACCTTCACTTGTCCATATGGCACCTTTGCTTACTGAAAGATGCCATTTGGATTGTGTAATGCACCAACCACATTTCAGAGATGCATGATATTGATCTTTGGAGATATGGTGGAGCGGTTTATAGAAGTCTTCATGGATGACTTTTCTGTTTTTGGTTCATCCTTTGATAATTGCTTATTCTTTTGTTTTACAACGATGTTAGGAGATGAAGTTGGTGCTCAACTGGGAGAAATGCCACTTTATGGTCCAGGAAGGAATAGTGCTTGGTCATAGAATTTCAAAGGACAGAATAGAAGTGGATCGAGCAAAGACGGACGTGATTGAGAAGCTGTCACCACCCTCAAATGTTAAAGCAGTTTGAAGTTTCTTGGGGCATGCGGGGTTTTATAGACGGTTCATCAAGGATTTTTCTAAGATCTCTAAACCCCTTTGCAATTTATTCATTAAAGATGTTGCTTTTGATTTTAATGATAAATGCATGCATGCTTTTCAAACTCTAAAAAAATTATTAGTAGCTGCATCTAGTATTGCAGTTCTCGATTTGGGACTACCATTTGAATTGATGTGTGATGCTAGTGATTTTGCACTAGGAGTAGTGTTAGGACAGAGGAAAAACAAAGTGTTGCATGTAATTCAGTATGCTAGCAAAACACTCACTGATAAATGTTGCATGTAATTCAGTATGCTAGCAAAACACTTACTGATGCACAATTGAATTACACCACCACTGAAAAAGAATTGTTGGCTGTGGTTTTTGGTTTTGATAAATTTCATTCATATTTGCTAGGTGCCAAGGTGATAGTCTACACGGACTATTCAGCACTCAAGCACCTATTGGCAAAGCAAGCAGCGAAACCTCGGCTGATAAGATGGATCCTATTGCTACAAGAGTTTGAGTTGGAGATACGAGATAAGAAAGGGTCGAAAAATGTGGTGGCGGACCATTTGTCAAGGATTGAACGACCAATTCAAGGAAATGAAGAAGAAACCCAAATCAGAGAAACTTTCCCGGATGAGAAATTGATGAGAGTAGAGGAAGTACCGTGTTATGCAGTTTTGCAAACTACTTGTCAGCGAGAGTGCTCCCCATCGGCATGACCTTCCAACAGCAGAGAAAGTTTTTCTCAGATTTGAAGTACTACTTCTGGGAAGAGCCATTTCTGTATAGACACTGTGCTAATCAGATGATATGTAGGTGTGTTCCGGAAGAGGAAATGGAGAGTATCCTACGACATTGTCACGAAAAGGAAGTGGGTGGCCATTTTGGAGGAGCTAGGACAGTAGCCAAGGTTCTTCAATCTCGGTTTTACTGGCCAACCCTTTTCAAGGATTCTTTTTGGATGGTTCAGGAATGCGACCAATGTCAACGAAGTGGGAATATTTCAAAGCGAGATGAGATGCCACTGAACAATATCCTAGTTGTTAATTTGTTCGATGTATGGGGAATTGACTTCATGGGTCCCTTCCCAAATTCTTACAAGAACACATACATTTTAGCAGCGGTGGATTACGTATCGAAATGGGTGGAAACAGTGGCATTGCCGTCCAATGATGCTAGGGTGGTGGTTAATTTTGTGAGAAAGAACATTTTCTCAAGATTCGGGGTACCATCGGCAATCATTAGTGATGGAGGATCACATTTTTGCAACAGGTAATTGGATGCACTGTTGGGAAAATATGGGGTGAAACATAGAGTTGCGACACTATACCATCCACAGACTAGCGGACAAGTGGAACTGTCGAACAGAGAACTAATGGGAGTTTTAGAAAAGACAGTCAATGCATCGAGAAAGGATTGGTCACGGAAGTTGGATGATGTATTATGGGCCTACCACACTGCATTTAAGACTCCGATTGGTATGTCTCCATTTAGAATGGTCTATGGGAAGGCATGTCATTTGTTGGTAGAACTCGAGCATAAGGCCAACTGGGCAGTCAAGCAGTTGGGCAGTCAAGTAGCTCAACAAGGATTTACGAGCTGCTGGGGAAGAAAGGATGCTGACTTTGAATGAACTCGATGAGTTCCGTCATGAAGCTTATGAGAATGCTAGGATGTACAAGGGAAAGACCAAGAAGTGGCATGACAAGCATATCAAGAAGAAGAACTTTAAAGTGGGTCAACAAGTGTTTTTGTTTAATTCTAGACTTATGCTTTTCCCTGGAAAACTTAGGTCTAGATGGTCCGGACCCTTCATAGTTACAAGATTTTACCCATTCGGAGCGGTGGAGGTGTCACATGAAGAAAAAGGCACATTTAAAGTTAATGGACAGAGGTTGAAGCCATATATCGATGGAGTGATGAGTTGCAAGTCAATTCCCCTCCGGCTTGACATTCTGACATGAGCACTTGAGAAAGTCGAGCTTTCGACTATAAACAAGCGCTCCTTGGGAGGCAACCCAAGTGTTTCCATTTGTTGTGTTTATTTATTGTTTTGAAGTTGTTCAGTTTTCTTATGATTTTTAGATGAAGTTTAATTTGTGTGTTTTTGGGTGTTTCAGGTGAATTATCGAATCAAGGCGAAAAATGGAATTTTTCCAGTTTTCACCACAGCGAACTGCATTTTGCAAGAATTGGAATTCGAAAAGTCCCAGACTTTGCCGCGGCGAAGTATTTTCTTTGCCGAGGCACTGTGGGCTCTAGAATTTTTTGCCGCGGCGAAGAATTTGTTTTCGCCTCGGCGAAGAAAGTTAGGCAAAATTGGCTAAGGGAAGTTTGCCACGGTGAAGAAGTTTCTTCGCCAAGGAGCTGTATACATTGGATTTTTTCGCCGCAACGTTGACTGGGTTGAAATTTTTTTATTTTTGGAATTAAGAACTTCGCCGCGGTGAAGTCTGCTTTTTATAAATACCCACGCGACTTTTCATTTTTAACGCCAAAGTTCAAAACACATTTGAGAGCAAAATTTTTCCTATTTCAATCCAACGTTTTCTTCAGCAAATTCCTATCACTTTTCCTCATTTCTTAACCCTCCCAAACACCAAAACAACTCATTTTAACAACGATTTTCGCAAAAAATTGAAGAAAATTTTGGAAACCCTTGGTTTTCAAAATTTGGGGATCTTGCCATCTGAGCCGCAATCGATGAAATTGGTGGTAAATACTTCTTGGGATTGGTAAGATTTCAAGTTCTCCAAACTTTTTATTGATCAATTTCGATTTTTTGGAGTTGAATCTGAGATTTTGATTGTTGCATGAGTTGTGGAACTTTTTGTGGTGTTTGTGCTTTGATTGTGATTTAAGAAGTGTAGATCTTGATTGTTGTGGTGTTGAGGAGTTTGGGTTTTGAATTTTGGAGTGTTTGATTGATTTTGGAAGAAGAGTAATTTTGGGGGTCTAAGTGCGATTTTTGGAAGTGCCGTGGTTTTGTGGGATTGATTGTGGTTATTCGTAGGGTGCTTAGAGTTGAATTGTTGAGTTAGAATAGTAGTTTGGGGAAAAATGCCACTCAAAGTACTTTCCAAGAGTAAAGGAAAAGGGAAGAAGATAGATGATCGATTTGTTAATAAGAAGGCTTAGAAACGATATGAAGGGGCAATCCAAAGGAAAGAGAAAGGATTTATTGCCGAGCGGGGGTTGACCACTGTTTATGCTGAAAAGTGGAGTGCAGGGCAAAAGTGGAATGCATTTATGGATGAACCTGCAAATGCGGCCGTAGAGCCGATAGTAAGAGAGTTTTACGCCAACCTTCCTGATTGTGATCCTGGTCATGTGTTTGTAAGGGGCATTGATGTGCCATTTGATGCAAACACAATCAATAATTTCTTCGATTTGCCTCAAATTAACCGTGATGAGCATGAGGAATTCAGGAATACACAGTTTGAGGATAATTTGATACTTTCGGTCATAAAAAACCGGATACCACTTGGGAGATTTCAAAGAAAGGAAAGAAGAGTATCAAGGGAACAAATCTGACACCGATGGCTAGGTTGTGGCAATACTTTGTGAGTGCGAGGATGATGCCGGAAACGCATTATAGCACAGTAACTTATGAGAAGGCATTGTTTCTCCATTCCATTGCCACAAGAAAGAAAATAGATGTGGGAAACATTATCCTGACTAGTATTAAGAATGCAGCCTGACCAAGGCGAGGCAGTTTTCCATTCCCATATCTCATTACAGAGCTGTGCATTCGAGCAGGGTTTGAGAAGACTAAAGACAAACCACTTATCCATGCTGCCCTAGCTCTCGACACAGCCTACTATCGGAAGCTACTTAAGCGTCAACCCAGTGAGCAACCCAGCGCCGGGACAAAATGATAAAGAACCACACAAGGTACTGCCACATTATCCAGTTCCATAGCCACTATAAAGGAGATGCTGGGTCAGATGAAACGGATGGCAAAACGTCAGGATTGGCTGGCAGAGCAGACCTAGATGATGTATGACATGCAGCATAGTTGCTTCACCAAGCTCAACGTTGATACTTCAGAATTCCAATGGGCTGACTGGGATTCAGAAGAATGGATGGGCTCCGACTCAGAAGAGGATGATACCGGGGAGAGGAGAAGGCCAAAGAATGAACCTGAACAGTTGTTTTTGTATTTTATTTTTCCTTGTTTTAGTTGTTTTTGTATTTCATTTCGAACAGTGAACTTATTTTCTTTTTGTTTTGGATTGTTTAAATTTTGTTTTAGTTTCCTAGTAGTTGAAAAGGCGAGATTAGGATTGTAATATTTTCACATTAGTCAGTGAACTTTTCTAACACAGTGGACACCATAGTTTTTCAATTGTTTTTCAGAATTTGGTGATGAAAAAGCCAAGGACCAGCTGTCCATGCTATTGAGCGAAACTTCAACTTCACAGATTAATCTGGGAACTATCTCGTACTTTGTAGATTTCTATTTTTCTATTCTCAAATTGTGCATAATGTGACATTGGGGATAGTGTCATCTTTAGTTTAGGGGTAAGAAAAATTTGAAAATTTTTTATTTGTGTTTATTTTATTTTCATGTTTTATTGTGTATGCCAATGATGAATTGTATAAATCTATGATGAGAATAGGGTTGTTGGGATTTTATTGTTGAGAAATGTTAAACATTGCTTCAAGTTTATGTTGATTGACTGAATTTTGCTTAAGGTTCTTTGAGTAGTTCAACCACCATTTTCATTTATTTCGGCATGTTTAGATTCATTTTATGTGGTTAGGTAAAGTCTTGATAATGTTAGTAGACTCTAGAACCTAGTTTAGAAATGCTTGAGGCGAAATTCTAGGAATAGACATTATTGAGGAAGTGATTTAGGCGATTTTTCGGAACGTTTGAGCCTTTCCAACCGACCATGAATTCTATCCCTAGTTACCTATTTGAACCTTATGAAATCATCAGTGTCCTTTTTTGTGTTCTTGTGCAACCAATAATGCCCGAACCTTTCACCCTAAACATGTTTGCAACCTTTAAGAGAATTCTAAACCTAATGCAAACACAAAGAGCTTGGAGAGTTGTGTGAATGAACTAAAAGATTAGTTTGGGGGTTATGAGAAGGGCAAGAAGAATAAAAGGGGTAATTAAGCTAAATAAAATGATTATTATTTCTATAAAAAATAAAAAAAATAAAAAATAAAAACCAGAATTTGAGAATTGCAATGTAGTTGAAAAAAAATGAGAAGTGCACATGCTTGAGGGTTATAAATTGGTTGACTTTGTAGTGGTGGTTGAAGAAGAAAGTGGAAGTTGATTTGAGTCTTGATGTTTGCTTAAGGAAAACTGAGTTCTCTTGCTTTGTTAATCCTATCCGTTTTTTTGAAGCCCACTAACCGAGCCTAACGTTACAAGCCTGTAAAGACCTTTTGATCTTTAGTGATGTCTAATCCTCATTAGTGGAGCGTAGTTCGATACTTAGGCTTATGGAGTCTGCCGCCATTTGATACACTTTGCATTTCTGCATAAAATAATCCGGGAAGGTGGAATGTGGATTGAAGTGGGGATCACCTACTCGAGGGACCAATAGAGAAGATAGTCAATGAAACTTATAACTTCTTGGAGTGTTGAACATTTTTCTAGTAATAATTTTTCGACGATTTATGAGACTTGTTTAAATTCTAGGTAGTTCATTGTATTGAGTTGAGTCCAATGTTTTTATTTTATTTTATTTTCAGTTTGCTGTTTTGCGTTGTTTTGGGCGTTTGTTATTTTTCTTTCTTTGTGTTTTGTACCTGATGCTTGAGGATGAGCATGTCTTTAGTTTGGGGGTATTTGATAATCCGAGAATTATACTGTTTTTATAAGGCTTTTTGGCCAGATTTTAGATACTGCTTAGTTCATTTTTGCCTGAATTGCTACTTAATTCTTTACATTTTATGTTTCAGGCCAAAATGGACATTTTCAGCAAATAATGAGCGAATTGGAGTTTCTGGACCTAGAAGTGAGTGGATTTTGGAATTTGGAGGAGTTTTGAAGCAGATTGAAGCACTATGAAGCTTGTTCCAATGAGAAAGCATATGAGATCGAAGATTCAAGCAAAGAAGCAAGCGAAGGGCAATTCTGTAATTTCAGAAATTTTCATGAAGGTTTACTACAGCGAAGTTCTCTTCGTCGCCGCAGCGAAGGAAGTGAAACACGAGATTCTAACTTACCTCGTGGCCGCGGCGAAGTCATAGGTTTTCTTTAAAACGCACAATTTTATTTTAGGAAAGTTATAGGTTTTTGGGCAAACTATAAAAGAAAAACTTTACCATTTTGAGAAGGGTGGTCGGAGTTCGCCTTGTTTTCATTTTTTTCTTTGAATAGATTTGACATTTTTGTTAAGAAAGTGAGAAGATTGGAGATTAAACCTCGTGGATTCTTTAACTAGGGGAGATATCTTTCTTTTCTCTTTAATTTAATATGTTGAATGCTACGTTTACTATTTTTCTTGCTATGTATTTTGATTTAGTTATGAACTAACCCATTTTGGGTTAGGGTTTTGATGAAATTCGGATTTCAATGGGTTAATGAATTGATTATTGCTATTTCCATAGTCTATTACATAGATTGTGTGGTTATTCTGTTTTTAATGGAATTTATTTGATGAATATGATGAGATTGAGAAATGAATCATGTTGAGCTTCTTGGGTAATCACCATTGTAGTATTGAATGCTAGAGATAGATTTAAGAATCACTGAAATCAATCTAGGATTCCATTAGCTTAATGAACTTAGATATTTTATTCTTCAAAATTGTTAGGTGCGGAAGTTTAATAGGGAAAAGTAGGAATTCATAGCCTGAGAAGGTATGTTTGACAACTTAGAGAATTAGATTTACAATCTGTGCATGTGAGTGTGGAATTAACATAGTCTGTAGAATTCATCCATAGAGTCCGAATGAAGTCAAAACCCTTACCGTTTGTTAAATTGATATTATTCTTGCGTTTAAATTCTTGTTTTCATTAATTAGTCTTTAATAATTAGTAAGTTTTGTTTTAGTTTTAGATTTAATCTCTCCTATTAATCCAAACACATTCGGTTCCTCCAACTTGAAAACAATTAGGAAATCTAGTGCTTAACAACCAATCCTCGTGGGAACGATACTCACTCATCACTTTATTACTTTGTGCGACTAGTGCACTTGCTATTTTTGCATAATGTAGTAACAACGCATCAATCACCAGGAATATAGCTATCTTTATCTGAGCTATTAACAATGTAGTGAGCAAGGCTCCAGGATGTGTCAGTACAGGCCTTTTCTATACTTTTGAAGGCCGAATCTGCAGTATCAGTGTCTTTGAACAAGAAGCATTTAAAACCTTCTTTGAAGGGAAACACAGTCTCATTAAACTTAGCTTGTCTAACAATGTAAATTTTTCCTAAAGAAGATAGACATTTGTAACCTTTATGAGAATTGCTATATCCTATGAAGACAGATTTTTCAGTGTGATAGGAGAACTTATGCTTCTGATATGGACGGATGAAAGGATAACAACAACATCCAAAGACCTTTAACTCAGTGTACAAAGGTTCTTGATTTAGTAATTTTTGGAATGGGGACATGTGTGCAAGATGAGCTGACAGCAGCCTGTTAATCAAGTAGGTTGCTGTTATAAAAGCTTGCCACCACAAACTAAGAGGCATACCTGCATGTGCTAACAAGGTTAAACCAAATTCTGTGATGGTTCTATGCCTTCTTTCTATTCTCCCATTTTGTTGGTGTAGATAGGGGCAAGGATGTCTAAAGGCTATACCATGTGTTTGTAGATATTGAGTAAAGGGCCTGAATTCACCTCCCCAATCAGTTTGTAAGAACTTTAGTTTAGCACCTAGTTGTTTCTTAGCAAAGACATGGAACTGAGTAAAAATTTTAAGAGCTTCAGATTTAACTTTGAGAGGATAAATCCACATACACCGGCTATAGTCATCTACAAACAACATGTAATATCTATATCCCTCAGATGAACATACTGGAGCAGGCCCCCACAGATTTGAATATACCAGTTCAAGAGCACAATGAGTTTGAAAATCAGAAATAGGAAAAATAGCTTGATGCATCTTCCCAAATTGACAGGCCTCACAAAAAGTTCTATTAGCAATAGAGTCATTTACATGGACTTTATTCAACACAAATCTCAAAGTTTTCTCATGTGGATGTCCTAGCCTGGCATGCCAAAGATTTGCAAGATTTTCAGACTGAGTAGCATTGCTAATATTGTTGCTGCTAGACCTGCTAGAATTTCCAGGTTGAAGGGTGTTGCTAACCTTGCTGTTGTTGGACACGCTTGAGCTAGGATTATTCTCCTCTACTGAATTATTATTAGACACATCAAAGGGTAACGTGATACTATTCTTGGAGTGATTATTAGTAGATTCAACAACATGACAGATTGCTTGCTGCACTTTATTTCCAGATGTGAGGGTAGATGGCTTTGCAGATGGCAAGGAGGTTGAAGCAAGTAGAGTCCATCTTTTAGATTACCTTCCAGCAATATTTCCTTGGTAAGTTTATCCTTAACAAGACACTTGTCAGAATAGAACTCCACTATAACTCCATTATCTCTAGTTATTTGAGAGATACTCAATAAATTTTTGGCAATATGTGGTACACATAGCATGTTTTTAAGATACAAAACTCTATGTGCTGAGTTTGAAGTTAATAGGGACTCACCTGTATGTGTGACAGGGATATTCTGACCATTTCCTACTTGAACTGTTGAGCCTCCTGGATAGTTAGTCTGGAGGATCAGATTACATGGATCACTGGCGATATGATTTGTGGCTCCTGAGTCCACATTCCAAGTCTGATCAGCAACTATCTGAGGAGTAACAACTAGACTAGTGGAGATTATATGAGTTCCCTCTGCAAGTGTGTTGCCTAAAGACATTCCAATTGTGCTACATTGATTTTGATTAGTATTAAAAGCATACTGCTGATTAACACTATTAGAGGAAGAGCATTAGAGTAAGTAGCTTAAGCAAACTGTTGCTGTGTAGGATTAACAATAAACTGTTGATTTCCACCACTAGAACCTGAGCCAATTGGATTAGAAGGATGAGTTCAACCAGGATTAGTCTACTGCATAAGCTGTCCAGGTATCATTTGAGTCACCAGCATAGCCTGTGCTGCTTCATTTGTTTGGCGAGGATTATGTGTTTGTGATGTAACAGAGGTAGAGGATCCTTGAGGAGCAAAATTAAAGCCATTAAAGCCTTGAAATCGTTGAAAATCCTGATCAAATCTATGATAGCAATTGACTGCAGAGTGTCCTCCTTCGCCACAAACTTGACATATCAGTTTAGGTCTAAACTGACCCCTTCCTCTGCCTCGGCTACGCATCATATAAAGATTGAACATGTACATTCCACGAGAGTTATGAGCAACAAATGAACCATGAGAACTATTTGGAACATATTGTGAAGGGTAGCCAAAACGAAAAGCTGGTCTAGGATTATTCCCAGACTGTACTAGATTACCAATAGACTGAGATAATTGAGGTATCAAATAACTTCTTAAAGATTCCATATTAGCACCTGGCTTGACTCCTTTGTTTTGTGAGACAGCATTAATATCGGTATAACTATGGTCTGTAGTTTGTTTAGAAACCAGAAGAGCCAAAGCTAGTTGATCATGCAAGTGATTATAAGCACTATTTTGCCTCTCCAATCTTATTTCATGTTTGTGTAACAAGAACTGAGCCTCTTGTGTAGGGATAATGCTACTATTAGAGGTGAGATTTGCAACAATAGCATCATACTCCGGTCCCAAACCATCTAATATATATAGCAACAGTTCCTCATCACTCAGGCTTACACCACTAGCATTCAACTCATCTCCTAGTTCTTTCATCTTTAGCACATATTCACTAATACTACATGAATCCTTCTTAGTTGTCTGCAATAAGTTTCTTAAGTGCAGTGTTCTAGCCTTAGATACTGATTGACAATGCAACTCTATAACGTACACTCCAAATTTCATAGGCTGTACTACACTTAGCAACATGTCTAAACATAGATTCAGAAATCGTTGAAAGAAGCTAGCTTACTAAAAATTGATCAACCTCTTTCCAATTGAAAAAGTTAGGGTTTGATTTCTTTACCTTCTCTCCTGTTTCTTCAGATGTAGCAATTAAGAACATTGGTGGACATACTTTTTCTCCAGTAACGAAGACATCCAATCCATGTGAGCTCAAGGCTGGCAAGATCTGAGATTTCCAGAAAGTGTAGTTTCTTTCTTAAGTTTCACGGAGAGCGAAGGTAAGGTAGGTAATGTGCTTGGACTTGTAACAGTAGCTAGTCCAATTTCCATATTTTTTCCTTCATTTGAAGAGGAAAAAAAAATTGCAGAAAAGTTTGAGCAAAAGATCAACCTTAGACGTTAGTCTAGGGCTCTGATACCATAAAAGGATACAGAAATGAAGAGAAAGATCTAGAAAGAGAAAATGTAGAACAAACAGAGCAAGAAACGTGTGAGTTCTGCAGAAAGGAATCTGTTATTTTTCACTTTCTAACTAACTGATTTACAAAGAGGAGAAAGGCTGTCTTTTATACATACAACCATCAGTAAACGTAGCGTTTTATAACATTTCTAAAAATGCTGCGTATTAGTTACACTTAAGCCTTACAAATATTGAAACCCAAAACTACTCAAAACCGAGAGCCTACATTCTTCTTCTTCTTCTTTTATCAACATCTTCCCTAAACTGAACACCTTGTTGATTCTCCATTCTCTTCAATATTACTTAATTCATTATAGTATGATTACATAATTAATTATAACATTATATAATTACATGATTATTTAATTGAATATGACATTATATTATAAACATTAATTATAACATTACATTATAAACAAATGATTACTTAATTAAATGATTAGAAATTTAATTAATTAAGCATTATATTATAATTAAATAATTATTTAATTAAATTATAACATTATTACATTACATTATATTATGATCACTTAATTAATTATATCATTACATAGTTAAATGATTACTTAATTAGTTATAAATTTATAGCATTACATTATAAACATTAGTAATTTACTATATTATTACATTACTTAATTAAATGATTAAAAATTTAATTAATTATAACATTACATTATAAGTTATAGTATGATTACTTAATCAATTATAACATTCTATTATAGATTTATAGTATGCTTTTTTAATCAATTATAACATTCTATTATAAACATTAGTATATTAATTAAATGATTAGATATTTAATTAATTACAATATTAAATTATAGATTTATAGTATGATTATTTAATTCATTATAACATTACATTATAGTATGATTACATAATTAATTATAACATTATATAATTAAATGATTACTTAATTGATTATGACATTATATTATAAACATTAGTAATTTACTACATAAACATTAGCACAATACTTAATTAAATGATTAGAAATTTAACTAATTATAATATATTAACATTACATTATAAATTTATAGTACGATTACTTAATTAATTATAACATTACATTATAAACAAATTATTACTTATTTAAATTATTACGTAATTAATTATAACATTATTACATTACATTATATTATGATAACTTAAGTAATTATAGCATTACATAGTTAAATGATTACTTAATCAGTATAAATTTATAACATTACATTATAAACATTATTAATTTACTACATTAGTCATTAGTAGATTACTTAATTAAATGGTTAAAAAATCTAATTAATTGTAACATTACATTATAATTAATAATATGATTACTTAATTAATTATAACATTACATTATAATTAAATAATTACTTAATTAATTACAATATTATTATATTACATTATAAACATTAACAATTTATAACATTAAATTAACAATTTACATATGAACAATTGTTTGTGTCTTGGTTTTGATTGAGAAATTTTATGTGAATTGTGATGAATTGATTGAATTCAAGTGTTGCCTAGAGATTAGAAGATTTATGAGTTACATTGGACACAAATGAATGAGTAATCAAAATTTGTTAGAGGTGTATTTGTAAACTTTTAAGGTATTTTTGTCATTTTTTAAACTAATAGGGGGGCAATTGATTTTTTATAGGATACCCGGGAAAGGAACCAGAACCTGCATTTTAGGTTCCGGTTCTTTTTTTTTGAAACCTGCACTGTACAGTTCCGGTTCCAGTTCCCTCAAAAAATACAGGATACCCAGAATCGCTCACCCCTAATTGTAGTTAACTCAGTCTAGACACCCATTTTATTCAGCACATACACATACAATATTAAAATTTCAGAAATGATCATTGTTATCAACTTCCAACAATTTTTATTTATTTTATATTTTTTTAGTTGTATTTTTATGTAAACCAATAACTTCAACCATATAAAAATTGTATACAAGTACATATTAAAGATAATATCTGGCATGGCATGTGAGATATTAATATCACATTAATTTTTCAGAACTTCTATAGAAAAATTACAGTGTGTTTGTATATTCTTACAATAAATATTTGCGTGAGGTGGATTCAGTGGTAATTATAAAACAAACTTGAGACTTAAAAATTCTCAAGAAGACAAGAAATGTTATGGAAAGAGATGCATATATTTGCAAAATTTAAATAAGACCTCATTATATATTTATATTTACATAAAATTGAATAAAAACTTGAGATATATCTATATTATTAATTTAAAATTATATATATCTTAGTAACTGCAGATTTGTATATTATTTTAAGTTAAAATTAAATTATTAAGTCAGAAAACCCCTTAATTTAAATTGTTTTTGTTGTTTTTTTCCTTTTTAAGGGCATGAACCGAATAAAGACTTAATGCGTAGTTATCTAAATAAACTCACTCTCTGTACTGTACTATCATATTTGGCAAACATACATTAAGACCCCCAACATGGCTAGAATTCACGTGTCATTTTAACATATCTGATGGTCATGGGCTTTTATTGGTCTAGAAATTTAGACAAGTCGATTGTGCATAGCTCATCTCAACTTTTAGCTTCTCTTGAGATTCCTTTCTGCCATTTTACCTTATCCATTGTCTCTTCCCATTAAAAACTGCATACGGCATTTCTTCTCACAGAAGAAGATCATGGTGTCTTTTCTTAGACTCATTATATCAGATATACTATCAAACTGAACCACATTAGAGCCTACTAGTGTTATTTTCTTGCCATGCTTTAGAGTTTAAGCTGCTTTTGTAATATCTACAGACCTTAAGTCAATGTTGTTATGATCTGTGCCAAGTTTTGAGTATGTTGTTAAAGCAACTATCATTCACCTAAATTTTGTAAATTTGTTTGTAGAGATTTTTGAGAATGTTATTTTTTCTGTTATGAAGAGTTGATGATTATTTATTAGAGCACTTGAATGCATGCCACAATGCCGAAAAGACGTTCATTCATTTTTTATTTCAATGAAGTTGTATTACAGGTGACCCTAATTGCTCAAGGGGATGTTCCACTATCTATTGTATTGACAATGTGCACTACACTTGGAGCTGTGCTTCTCACTCCTCTTTTGACAAAAATCCTGGCAGGAACATATGTTCCGATCGATGCTGTTAAACTTTCCATCAGCACCTTGCAGGTAAATTTTCAACATATACTTCACCATAACTCATTTAATATTTAGCAAAATATTCACTTTTTTGCGGTATTATGGTGATTGTTACTTCTGGTATAGGTGGTCGTTGCTCCAGTTCTACTATGTTCATATATGCAGAGCACATTTCCTTATGCAGTGAAGGTTTTGACACCTTTCGCCCCATTATTTGCTGTTTTAGCTTCATCATTGCTAGCATGCACGTTTAATTTATCGTCAGTTAGTTTACTTTTGTGAGCATTGTACATAAAGATTCTAATGATATTAACATATTCATTTCTGGGTTTCTTCCAGTGTATTCTCTGAAAACGTGGTTCGTCTCAAATCCTCAGTGGTAGCTGCTTCATTGGCATCTGATCTATCTCCAATTTCCCGCATTCAGTCAATATTGTCTGAGAGCTAGGAGTTGTAATGCTCTCTGTAGTGCTGTTGCATTTTACCGTTTTCTTTGTGGGGAAGAGTAGCTTTTCATTTTTCTCTTTAACTATTTGAGGATTGTTATGCTTGATTGTTTAGGCTGAGATTTACTTTTCATGTTTGTAGTGATTGTGAACATTAATTTTACTTTTGCTTATCTTTCGCCTGATTTCTTTTTCCTAATACTACGTAAATATTAGCAATAACGCACATTCACATAGTACACTATCTTGAATACTTGTCCTTGCAGATTCAAATTTCTATATTACTTCTTCCTTAAATTTTTTGAATGGCAGAGCAGACTTCCAAATTGTCATTATTCATTCTCGTTGATGAAAAGGAAATGCTTAAACACAAAGGAATACATTTTTTTTTTTTTTTTAATTCTGTTACAATGGCTTCAGTACTCTCATAATACAATTTTATTCGCATTTGGGAAAGAACTGTGCGTTTATGTTGTTTGAGGGAGACGAATGGATTTCTTATTTCCTGTCTATTTTTCGTATGCAAGATATAAATTCTTTTAACAGATCCATTATTTTACAGCCAGTGACACGTATTATGGTCTAGTTAAGTGATGAGTCCGACCTGCAACTTTATGAAACACACTACAATCTAGATACAGTTCCAATCCCAAACCACAATCAACCAAGGAATCTCTATATTAATGGCAGCAAAACAGTACATCCGAAATATGACATCCAGACTCTATTCAATCAACAATCAACAATTGAGAATCCAGCAATAAAGCTAAGAACAAAAGATAACAAAATGATAAGACTGAACTTCGAGGGTTAGTCACCTCCCTTCCCAATCCTTAACAACTTCTCAAACCTCCCTTTTCCCCTCCTCCACTTTTATTCTCTCCTGGTATTCAGTTTTATTCCTAACCGAATTTCTCTCTCTCCAATCTCCATAGGCCACCTGTCCCCTCATAACAAATTCTTCTAACCTCCTCTGTCAATTATTCCCCTGCTTCTTGCCCACTTCTTCCTACGTAAACCTTTCCCCTGGTTGCTCATCATTACCCTCCCCAAGTAGAACCACCTTGTCCTCAAGGTGGAATGAAGGAAACTGGCTGAGAAAGTGTCAAAATCTTCCCAAGTATTTTCAAAGGAGGTAAATCTTTCCATTGAATCAGCACCTCCCACTGTCCATTTATGAGTTTCCTTTTCTGGAGAACAGCTTCAGGTTCAAGTTGTAGACTAGGTCTTCATTGAGGCCTGTTGGTAAAGGTTGACTATTGTGGTAGGGAACAAGCTTTTTTAAGTTGCGACACATGAAAGACGTCATGAATACGTGCCGAGGATGGTAGTCCAGCCTATATGCAACTGCCCCAATTTTTGCCGTGATAACAAATGGACCATAAAACCGTGGACTGAGCTTCTCATTATATCAACGGGCTAGGGACCTTAATCTATGGCTGTAACTTAAGTACACAGATTCCCCTACCTCAAAAGTAACTTCTCGGCGATGACTATCCGCGGAAGTTTTCATGTAATGTTGGCCTTGAGGATATGGTCTTTTAACTCTGTCAGAATCTGGTTGCGCTGCTGGAGCTGCTGTCAACTTCGTTGACAACAGAAGTGTGGTCTGACTAATGCAACACTGTTGGGGTTCTCGACCATAAAGAGCCTTAAAGGACACATGCCGATGGAGCGATTATACTAGTGTTGAACCAAAATTCTGCCCAGGAACCCATTTTGGCCATGAACGGGTTGACCATTGACAAAACATCGAGATACGTTTCCAAGCAACGGTTTACAACCTCTGTCTGACCATCCGTCTGTGGGTGTACGCCGAACTCATGTGTAATTGGGTCCCGGATTGTTTAAACAGTTCACTCCAAAAGTTACTCATGAAGACTCTATCTCGATCGAAACAATGGTACAGGGAACCCGTGTATTCGAACCACCTCTGTGATAAACAAATCAGCGACTATTTTGGCTGTGTAGGATGTTTGATGGTTAAAAGTGGACTATATTTAGTCAAACGATCTACTACACCAAAATGGTATCAACCCCTTAAGCTTTTGGCAACCCCATGATGAAATCCTAGAGACGTCTTCCCATACTTGGTAGGAATCGGCAGCGGCTGAAGCAAACCCGCTGGACTCAAGCCATCATACTTATTTTGTGGCAAACCGGCAACCACAATGCTTTGATATCATTCTTCATCCCTTCCCAAAGACCACACTTGTTAGCCTTTATATGTCTGAAAGAAACCCGAATGCCCCCAATAGGCGATGCATGGAATTCTTGTAACATTTTCGGGATGTGAGGTCTAGATTTCGGCAGTACCAATCTGTTGTGGTACAGCAGATGGCGGCCCAGTAGCCTGAAAGGAGGGTGACTATTGGGGTCTATCAGGAGTGTTGTATTAAGCCTCGTAACTTATCATCACCTTGGACGGCATCTTCCAAACCCTCCAGTCCGAAAAGTAACTCACAGAAACAGCATGAAGTTCTACTGTGTCTGGCATCCGTGAAAGGGCATCTGCTGCTTGTTCTGAGCGCCTGGTTTATACTGATGATGAAGTCTAACCCCAACAATTTGATAACCCATTTTTGCTGATTTTCACTCAATATTTTCTGCTCAGTGGGAAGTGAAGACTACGCTGGTCCGTCCGAATCACAAAACGTCTATCCAACAAGTAATGCCGCCACTTTTGCACAGCCAACAATCGCCATTAATTCCCTTTCAATTTGACTTCATCTTGAGTTTAAGGACAAACCTTTGCTGAGAAAAGCAATCGCGTCCTTCTTGCATTAGCACAGCCCCTAATCCCTTCCAGAAGCATCAGTTTCCAGGACAAATTCTTGCGTAAAGTTCGGCATCCGCAGAACAGGAACACTGGTCATGATTCGTTTTAATTCCTCAAAAGCCCCTTGGGCTGCTGTATTCCACACGAACGAATCCTTCTTTAATAGTGCAGTAAGTGGTAGAGCTATTTTTCCGTAATCACGAACGAATCGACGATAATACCCCGTCAATCCTAAAAACCCTCTGAGTGCCCTAACATCTCTCGGTTCTTGCCATTTAGTGATACTCTCAATCTTAGACGGATCAACCGAAACACCCTGAGCTGAGACCACATGCCCCAAGTACTCCAACTGTGACTGCCCAAACTTTCATTTTTTTTTATTGACCACCAATTGGTTGTCCAAAAGAATCTGCAGAGTAAGGCTGAGGTGCTTCACATGGTCGCCCATCTCCTTACTATATATTAGTATATCATCAAAGAAAACCAGCAGAAATTTTCGTAAATACTGTTTAAACACGTCATTCATCACTGCTTGGAAAGTAGTCGGTGCATTGGTGAGGCCGAATGGCATTACCACAAACTCATAGTGCCCTTCATGCGTCCGGAAGGCAGTTTTGTGTGTATCATCTGGTTGCACTCGGATTTGGTGATAACCGGACTTCAAATCCAGTTTCGAAAACACTGTCGCGCCTGCCAATTCATCAAATAATTCATCAATGGCTGGAATGGGAAACTTGTCCGGAATGGTTACCTGATTAACTGCCCTATAATCCACACAGAATCTCCACCCTCTATCCTTTTTTTTAACCAACAAAACCGGACTTGAGAAGGGGCTAATACTGGGTTTAATAATTCCTGACGCCAACATTTCTTTGATGAGGCGTTCGATTTCGTTCTTCTGATAGTAAGGGTACCGGTAAGGTCGCAGGTTGGGTGGTTGAGCCCCTGGGACTAACTGAATTGCGTGGTCTCTGGACCTGGCAGGTGGTAACCCGGAAAGTGGCTCAAACACTTGACTAAATATTTGTAACACCTCCATTACCTGATCATCCACATCCCCACTGTCATCACACTGTTTTTGAATCTGACCGAACTCTATCAAACACCCTTGTCCTTCCGTCCTTAAAGCCTTGATCATAGCCTTGAGCGAAACCATGGTCTTATTTACCCTCCCAAGTAGAACCACCTGTCCTCAAGGTGGAATGAAGGAAACTGGCTGAGAATAGTGTCAAAATCTTCCAAGTATTTTCAAAGGAAGGTAAATCTTTCCATGAATCAGCACTCCCACTGTCCATTTATGAGTTTCCTTTCTGGAGAACAGCTTCAGGTTCAAGTTGGAGACTAGGTCTTCATTGAGGCCTGTGGTATGTGACTATTGGTGATAGGGAACATAGCTTTTTAAGTTGCGACACCATGAAAGACGTAATGAATACGTGCCGAGGATGGTAGTGCCAGCTATATGCGACTCCCCAATTTTTGCCGTATAACAAATGGACAATAAATCTTGGTGTTGCGCTTCTCATTATCTAGACCCTTGTGACTAGGGACCGTAATGCTATAGAGTGCTTGTAACTTTAGTTTACACTATGTCGTGGTCCCCTATTGTCATCGACTCTGTTGGGTCCTTGAGAGATGGTCGTTTTTTAACTTCGATCAATGTCATATATCTGGGTGGTGCGTGCGGGATGCATGCGGCTGGTATCAACGCTCGTCGTTGACTTCACCAAAAGGCTGTTGTCCTCCCAAAATAACGCTCAACGAACTATTGGGGTCGTCATGCCATACAAGGTGCCTTACAAATGTTACCACATGTCGTTGGATCGGCCATTTTGAGACGGGTTTTACTTCATCTCTTCGACCCTAATACATACTGAGATGCCGTTTTTCACAAGCAACCGGTTTGATACAACCCCGATTTCTGTGTTTACCACAGCACTTTCATTGCCAAAAGATTCGTCTCATGATATGACGTGGCTTATAGCTCCCGCCTCATGCGCATTAAACATTGGTACTCCAGGGGAACCCTGTCGTAGATCGGTAGCCGATGCCCTCTGTTTGCTTGGATGTAAACCCATACACGTTCACCGAAACTATGTTATGGTGCTCTGTAGAGTTTACGGGGTTTTCAGGGTGTACACGCCCATAGAGGACATCGTGGGTCTTGCCCCAGAGCTTTGCGTGGTTATGACTCGTCATAGCTTGGACGGGATACGGCTATAACCCCGCTGGCTCAGGCCATCATACTATTTTGTTTGGCCAACCGGGCAAGCACCACAAATGCTTTAATATCATTCTTCATCCCTTCCCAAAAATCCACACTTGTGAGCTTTTCGTACGAAACCCGATGGGCTCGATGCAGTGGAATTCCTTGTAAAATTTGCTGGATGTGGTCCAGTTTTCTTGTAGTACCCAATCTGTTGTGGACAGTCAGATGGTGGCCCATTAGCCTAAAGAGGACTATCGTGTCTATCAGGATGTTGTTGTATTAAGCCCCGTAACTGTCAATCACCTTGGACGCATCTTCCAACCCTCCGTCCCGAAAGTAACTCCACAAAACAGCGTGAAGGTTCTACTGTCTGGCACCGTGAAGGGCATCTCCTGCTTGTTCTGACGTGTCTGTTTATACTGAGATGACATCTAACCCCAACAATTTATAACCCATTTTGCTGATTTTCTCATCAATAATTGGCTGGCTGCAGTGAGGAGTGGAAGATCTCCGCTGGTCTGTTCCTACATCCAAAAAACTTCACTACCTAATCATAATTTCCAGACCACCTTTTGCACAGCCAGGTGACACATTGTCATGCTCCTATTAATGTCCTTTTCTAAACTTGACTTCATCTTAGATCGTTTTCACAGGACAAACCTTTGCTTGGAAAAGCAATCGGTTCGGTTCCTTTTGCTTGGCCATCAAGCACAACCCCTAATCCACGTTCCGGAGCGTCTTTCAGTCAATTTATGGCCTCCCCAACAGTTCATCATTGGGCGGCTTTGGAGCAGATCTTGTGCTATTTGAAAAGAGCCTCTGGACGCGGTATATTATGTGTCAATCATAGTCACTCTCATATTGAATGTTTCTCAGATGCAGATTGAGTAGGCTCTAAGGTAGATAGAAGATCCACATCATGCTATTGTGTCTTTGTCGGAGGAAATTTAATATCATGGAAGAGCAAGAAGCAGAATGTCGTGTCACGATCAAGTGCAAAGTCGGAATATAGGGCTATGGCACAAGCTATTTGTGAAATAATGTGGATATATCAGTTCCTGACTGAAATAGGCCTTGAAACTTCAGTACAAGCGAAATTATGGTGTGATAACCAAGCGGCTCTTCATATTGCATCTAATCTAGTGTTCCATGAACGAACAAAACACATTAAGATCGATTGCCATTTCGTTCGTGAGAAACTATAGCAAGGTCTGATTTCCACTGGGTACGTGAAGACTAGAGAACAATTGGGAGATATCTTCACAAAGGCTCTAACTGAGATTTGAGTTGATTATCTTTGTAACAAGCTGGGTATGATTGATATCTATACTCCAGCTTGAGGGGGAGTGTTACAGATGCATATGACTTCCTAGATTATAGGGATCACATTAAAATCCTTGATTATAGGGATCACTTCTATCATAATTTAGATTGATTACCTACCTAGTTTAGAACACTACAAGTGTATATAAATATGTATCCTTTTAAGCTATGAATGAGAAGAGTGAATATTCATTACGTTTATTTACAATTTGAATAAAAAGATGAAGATTTTCTTCACGCTTGTTTTAGTAATTTTGAAACCATTTTTTAATGAAGGGAAAATTGACAAGATAGAAAATTTTCCGCACATAAAAGTTTAATTTATCTACAAAAACATTACTATATTCTTGATAATTTTTACCTCATTTAAGGGGATAGTATTTACTACATTGATTTTTCTTTATAGCATGTTCATATACAAGTCTTGAAAAGTTTTAAAAAAAAATAAAAATAAATAATTAAGCTTTAATTGAAGGTTTTAAAATCTATAAAGAAATTTTGAGGTGATAAGTATTATGATGAACATGAAATTATTATTTATAATAGTTGTTTGCAAAATACTTCAAAAAGTTTTGGTATGCCTTGTACACCTGATAGAATGAGATGACTGAGAGACAAAGTCGCACTAGCAAATGTATGGTAAAATATTGATGACATGGATTCTATGAAATGTAAATGTTTGTGATAGCTTGTGTTTTCTTTTAATAAAGTTGTACTAATTGGTTATAGATGAGTGTTTAAAGCTAAAAGAGATTAAAAAACATATTTAACTGCTTTTAAGGCTAGGTTACTAGCTATGAGCTTCAGATAAAGGTATATATATTTCATAGAAATGCCATTTCTCTTATGTATTCTAATGTCTTTTTTATAAAGATTTTTATACCATTAGTATTTTACCTTAAACTTCATATTTTATACTCAATATATATTATAAGGTCAGTGGGAGGAAATTTTAATTTTCTTTTGGGTGCCTGTATTGGATAGATTTTCTTAATCTAGATATAGTCATTGAATGATAATAAAGAAACTTATGAGTAGTTATTAAGAGCTATATGTTTTATGCTCACATGTGGTAAATCTAATCTTGAGAGGTATTAGATATTGTGAGCTGGTCATACCAAATGTCTCATTTAACAAGTTTTTTATATGTTTTATAATGGCTTCTAGGGTTGTTTCGGATAAATTCTTGAATGCTGTATATACATATGTTCTCAGAGATACGGTCAAGATTTTTAATTATGGTTAAATGCATGCTCATTAGTTGCTATGGTGATCATTAACCAAGATGTTAAACTTGTTAATACTATATTGATGAGATCCTGACCTGCAACTTAATGAAAACCACTACAATTAGTACAGATCCAATCCTACACAGTAAACACAAGAAATCTCTATATTAATGGCAGCTAACAGTACATCCGAAATATGACATCCAGACTCTGTTCAATCAACAATCAACAAGAGAATTCAGCAAATAAAGCTAAGAACAAAAGATAAACAAAATGATAAGACTGAAACTTCGAGGGTCAGTCACCTCCCTTCCCAATCTTAACAACTTTCTCCCTACTTCCCTTTTCCCTCTCCTCCTTTTATTCTCTCCTGGTATCCAGTCTTACTCCTAACAGAATTTCTCTCTCTCTAATCTCACATGCCACTTGCCCCCTCATAACAATTTTCTAACCTTTAACTGTCAATTATTCCTTTGCTTCTTACTCCACTTCTTCCTACAGTAAACCTTTCCCTTTGGTTGGTCATCATTACCCTCCCAGTAGAACCACCTTGTCCTCAAGGTGGAATGAAGGAAACTGGCTGAGAATAGTGTCAAAATCTCCAAGTATTTTCAAAGGAAGGTAAATCCATTGAATCAGCACATCCCACTGTCCATTTATGAGTTCCTTTTCTGGAGAACAGCTTCAGGTTCAAGTTGGAGACTAGGTCTTCATTGAGGCCTGTTGGTAGGGTGACTATTGGTGATAGGGAACATAGCTTTTTTAAGTTGCGACACCTGAAAGACGTCAGAATACGTGCCGAGGATGGTAGTGCCAGCCTATATGCGACTACCCCAATTTTTGCCGTGTAAACAAATGGACATAAAATCGTGGACTGAGCTTCTAATTATACGACGGGCTAGGGACCGTAATCTATAGGCTGTAAATTTAAGTACACAGATTCCCCTACCTAAAAGTAACTCTCGGCGATGAATATCTGAAGTTCATGCGATGTTGGGCCTTGAGGAGATGGTCTTTTAACTCGTCAAGAATCTGGTTGCGTTGCTGGAGTGTGGTCAACTCGTTGACAACAAAAGTGTGGTCCGATAACGAACACTATTGGGGTTCTCGGCCATAAAGGGCCTTAAAAGGACACATGTCGGTGGAGCGGTATACGTAGTGTTGAACAAAATTTGCCCATGGAACCCATTTTGGCCATGAACGGGGTTGACTATTGACAAAACATCTGAGAGACGTTCCAAGCAACGGTTTACAAACTCTGTTGACCATCCGTCTGTGGGTGGTATGCCGAACCATGTGTAATTGGGTCCGGATGTTTAAACATTTCATTCCAAAAGTTACTATGAAGACTCTATCCGATCGAAAACAATGGTACGAGGGAACCGTGTAGTCGAACCACCTCTGTGATAACAAATCAGGACTATTTTGGCTGTGTAGGGGTGTTGAGGGTTAAAAAGTGACTATATTTAGTCAACGATCTACTACGACCAAAATGGTATCAACCACCCTTAGCTTTCGGCAACCCCATGATGAAATCCATAGAGACGTCTTCCATACTTGGGTAGGAATCGGCAGCGGCGAAGCAAACCCGTGGACTCAGGCCATCATACTATTTTGGCAAAACGGGCAAGCAGCCACAAATGCTTAATATCATTCTTCATCCCTTCCCAAAATACCACACTTGTTAGCCGTTTATATGTCCGAAAGAAACCGAATGGCCGCGATGGGCGATGCATGGAATTCTTGTAAATTTGGGATGTGAGGTCCAGATTTCGGTAGTACCAATCTGTTGTGGTACAGCAGATGGTGGCCCGTAGCCTAAAAGGAGGGTGACTATCGGGGTCTATCGGAGTTGTTGTATTAAGCCCCGTAACTGTCATCACCTTGGACGGATCTTCCAAACCCTCCAGTCCCGAAAAGTAACTCACAGAAACAGCGTGAAGTTCACTGTGTCTGGCATCCGTGAAAGGGCATCTGCTGCCTTGTTCTGAGCGTCTGGTTATTAATAGATGAAATCTAACCCCAACAATTGAAACCCATTTTTGCTGATTTTCACTCAATAATTCTGCTCAGTGAGGAAGTGGAAGACTCGCTGGTCTGTCCGAATCACAAAACTACCTAACAAGTAATGCCGCCACTTTTGCACAGCCAGGACAATTGCCATTAATTCTTTTAAACTGACTTCATCTTAGAGTTTAAGGACAAACCTTTGCTGAGAAAAGCAATCGGGCGTCTTCTTGCATCAGCACAACCCCTAATCCACTTCCGGAGGCGTCGGTTTCCAGGACAAATTCTTGCATAAAGTTCGGCATCCGCAGAACAGGAACACTGGTCATGATTCGTTTTAATTCCTCAAAAGCCCCTTGGGCTGCTGTATTCCACACGAACGAATCTCTTAATAGTGCAGTAAGTGGTAGAGCTATTTTTTCGTAATCACGAACGAATCGACGATAATACCCCGTCAATCCTAAAAACCCTCTGAGTGCCCTAACACTCGGTTCTAGCCATTTAGTGATACTCTCAATCTTAGAGGATCAACCGAAACACCCTGAGCGTAGACCACATGCCCCAAGTACTCCAACTGTGACCGCCCAAACTTGCATTTTTTTTATTGACCACCAATTGGTTGTCCAAAAGAATCTGCAGAGTAAGGCTGAGGTGCTTCACATGGTCGCCCATCTCCTTACTATATATTAGTATATCATCAAAGAAAACCAGCAGAAATTTTCGTAAATACTGTTTAAACACGTCATTCATCACTGCTTGGAAAGTATCGTGCTGGCATTGTGGGCGAATGGCATTACACAAACTCATAGTGCCCTTCATGCGTCCGGAAGGCAGTTTGTGTGTATCATCTGGTTGCACTCGGATTTGGTGATAACCGGACTTCAAATCAGTTTCGAAAACACTGTCGCGCCTGCCAATTCATCAATAATCATCAATGGCTGGAATGGGAAACTTGTCCGGAAGGTTACCTGATTAACTGCCCTATAATCCACCAGAATCTCCACCCTTATCCTTTTTTTTTTAACCAACAAAACCGGACTTGAGAAGGGGTAATACTGGGTTTAATAATTCCTGACGCCAACATTTCTTTGACGAGGCGTTCGATTTCGTTCTTCTGATAGTAAGGGTACCGGTAAGGTCGCAGGTTGGGTGGTTGAGGCCTGGGAATAACTGAATTGCGTGGTCTCTGGACCTGGCAGGTGGTAACCCGGAAAGTGGCTCAAACACTTGACTAAATATTTGGAACACCTCCATACCGATCATCCACATCCCACTGTCATCACACTGTTTTTGAATCTGACCGAACTCTATCAAACACCCTTGTCCTTCCGTCCTTAAAGCCTTGACATAGCCTTGAGCGAAACCATGGTCTATTCAGAGATGGATCCCCACGCAGACATACCATCTGATCGTCCAACTAAATCTCATAATCTGTTCTCAATCTGTGATGTTCCCCTAACGTTTCCAACCATAATTCCCAGAACAACATCCGCACTGCTCATATCAAATGGAAAAAAATTCTGAGTAATCATTATCCTGTAGTCAAACAAACATCTTTACATTCCCCTTCACATTCACGCTATATCCATCACCTACTCTGACCCCAAAAGACTGAGTTCCCCTCACAGAAATTCCCAAGCCTGTAACCACCTTTGAACTAATAAAATTGTGGGAAGCCCCACTATCAATCAATACCATTAGTTCCTTTCCTTGGATTCTTCCTTTGAGTTTCATTGTTTTGGGCAATGAATCCCCACCACCGAGCTCAGAGAAAGCTCAAACTTGTTCCTGTCGTTGTTCTATTCAGTTCTACAGACTCCCCACACCAATGGGTCTGAATCATTTCCTCTTCATCCACTAAAATGATCTGAAATTGCTTCTCACCACATTTGTGACCAAACGAGAACTTACCATCACATCTGAAGCAAAGCCCTTTCTCTTTTTCCTTTGGATCTCTACGTCGGTCATTTTTCGAGGGAATTCTCTTCTCTGGAAGTTAGGTCGTTCATAAGGGCGAAAATCGATGGGTTGTAGTCGCGATTGGAGAACTGCGTCGATGAACCCTGTACTGACATTTCCGACGATCGGCGACTGAAGTGGGAGATTGGTGTGATTTAGGGTTTCAAATGTGTTAGGGAATTTTGTGTTTGGGTGATTTTCGAATCTGTTTGTGTTAGGAATTTTGGGTTCAAGTTGTTTTCAAATGGGTCAAGTTAGGGCTTCTAATCGGGTCGTGGGTTGGGTCCATTGAAGGTCCAAGCCCATACTGCTGTGGGTTTAATTGTTCCATTTGGGCCTCCTCTATTTCTCGATTCCTTTCTTCAATTCGTTGGGCCAGATCAATTATTTGCATAAGGTTGTGGGCTGGGCTAAAGTACTTCAGCCCTTACTTCAATTTTAATCCATTGATAAAGGCTGCCGTAGTCTCTTCTTCCTCTCCCTACCAACAATGCCGCGACAGCTTCAAATTGACGTCGAAACTCCATAACTGAACCAGTTGCTTCAGGCCATTAATGATTCATAGCGGTTGAGCTCTTGAGACCCACTGAATCTTGGAGTAGTGCCAGTTTAAACATAGCCCATGAACTTGGGAGCTTGGATTCCATCCACTGGAACCAATTAATTGCTTCACCCTCCATACAGAAGCTGCTGCTGTCATTTTTCCTTCCTCATTTATTCCATGAGGTGGAAGTAGCGCTCTACTCTAAAGATCATCCATAAGGATCTTCACCGGAGAATATCGGCATTTCCAACCTCCTTCCTGTCACCTCATTACGGTTCTGGTTACTGTCGCCAGACCCGTTTGCTCCATTGGTATTTTCTTCCTGATGAGACCGAAGAGTTTCTGTTGGAGCATCTCAGTTTCCTGCTTCTTCTCATCTTTCTTCGCACCCCTGAGTATCTCAACCACATTCGCGAAGGTACCACTACCTCCTACTTGTAACTTCTTTTTCCACGTTATCAAGTCTAGACTCCATTCTTGTCAAGACCATACCCAGAACTCACTGCTCTGATACCACTTGATGAGATCCTGACCTGCAACTTAATGAAACACACTACAATCTAGATACAGATCCAATCCCAACACAGTAAACACAAGAAATCTCTATATTAATGGCAGCTAACAGTACATCCGAAATATGACATCCAGACTCTGTTCAATCAACAATCAACAATTGAGAATGCAGCAAATAAAGCTAAGAACAAAAGATAAACAAAATGATAAGACTGAACTTCGAGGGTCAGTCACTTCCCTTCCCAATACTTAACAACTTTCTCCCTACTTCCCTTTTTCCCTCTCCTCCTTTTATTCTCTCCTGGTATCCAGTCTTACTCCTAACAGAATTTCTCTCTCTCCAATCTCCACATGCCACCTGCCCCCTCATAACAAATTCTTCTAACCTCCTAACTGTCAATTATTCCCCTGCTTCTTACTCCACTTCTTCCTACAGTAAACCTTTACCTTTGGTTGCTCATCATATATACATGTGATAACATATATTTTGAGTTTTTGATGTACTTGGTTAGTAGGAGTTTTTTTCAGTCTATTACATAATATTATTTGAATTTGTAATACAATGTATATCATATGGTTAGTGAAATATAACATTGTGTCTCAAGAATAAAGTTTCTCTTGAGAATGGTATTTGAATAGATATGTTTCATGGTTGGATATCCTAAGGTTTATTGATTGAAACTTATAAGCTGCGTTGGAAGCTGTGAGATTTCTCTTGCTTTTTCTTAAAGCATAAAGGTTAAAGATGAATCATCAAGAGGACTGATAGGAAATAGCACATGTTTATGATCATCTTGTTGGGTGCTATTTTTTGCCACACTCCTAGATTACTGATCCATGTGATTTGATTATTAGTAATTGTAATCATGGATTATCTTTTATGTCAATTAAAGATGTAAAGATTGTCTTGGTTCATTATTGATAGTCATATTGACTGATTGTTGGTCAAAGTGTTATCTATGGACTATTTTGTTTTCTTCAAACAATGGCCAGTTTAAAGTTAAAAAGCTTGTTTACCCGGGAGTTAAAACTGTTTTCTTTTCTTAAAATAAGATAAAATAATTAATGTTGTCCAAGTGGGAGAATCTTTGAAAATTCCTAATTATGGGCTAACATTAATTATGTTTTGGTTTGATGAAATTGGATAAATGCATAATCCAATGAGATATCCTAATGGGCTTATATGATCATTCTAGAATTTGTTCAATGCATTTCATTTTATATAATCTGGGTTGACAAGTGTAGGCTTGAGCATGTAATGGACTTTATAGTTTATTGGATCTTTAATGGGAGGACCCAATAAATGGATATAAATTGACTAGGTCCCCTTTTCAAAATGTGATTGTACATTGAACCTCATTTGGAAGTCGTTATTCTGGAGCCTTTTTGGAAAGGAAGATCGGTCACTACTTGTAGGGAATTAAAGAAATTCAGAAGCCATGGCAAAATCAGGTTTTCTAATCCTTATTCTTTAAAATTTAGTATTCTATAATCAATATGCAGATCTTAGGATTAATTGCTAGAATTGAGTGAATTTCATTTTAGAATTCCTATCGAGGGAAGTAGGGCTGAGCTGCAGTTTGCTCCACAGGATTTTAACTACTCACCTTATAATTCTAGGACCCTTTGGCTTCCATTGTCATAAAGAAACCTGCAATTTTTTTTGGTTAACATATGCACTTTCCTCATTGTTCTTGTCAGTTGGGTCACTATGTAAGCCAAGAAAAAAAATCGATTTCTAGTCAAAAGAATATGTGATGACACTTCAAATCGAGAAATAATTGATGTCTAGAATATATTGGTTTGTTTGATGGTTGAAGATATGCATAGCTACAATACATCCATGTCAGTTATACCCAACATTAATTAATATCCTAAATACTTTGTTACTTATTTTAATGCATTCTTTGTCATAATGCCATTAGCTTTGAACCAAGAAAGAAAATTGCACGTTTTGCTTCTCAACCTGCAATGACAGACAAGAGAGCCTATTTGTGTTATTTCGGTCGAGTTTCTTGCCCATTAGTTGCATATTTCGTAGTTTCCATATTTCTTAATTAATTTATATCTTTATTTTGGTAGACAGAGAAAAATGAAAATTAGGATGGTTATAATCGTTAAATCTATTTGATTTATTTATTCATGAGGATTGCATTCCTTCTTGATCTGCTAGTTATACGTTCTTTATTTGATTCAAGTCCTACATACATATATACATGGGTGGGTGCATACACACACACACACACACACATATATGCTATATTTATTTTACATCTTAATTGACAACAGATCATCAAGCATTTTATACAATAAAGGTTCCCCAGTACAAATACTTCATTTCCATCCTCTGAAGCCAAAAAACAACCCTGCTAGTGGAAGCCACTTCACACACATATATATAGCTGATTGAGGCTAAATCATATTGGAAATTCAACACAGTCCCGCACGGCTACAGCTTCTCTGGGGTTTAAGCAATGAGTCTTGGCCAGTTTTGTTATGAATGTTGAGGCGGAGACAGAGACGGCTGTAATGGCTAGTAACTTGGGGCTGTCTTGGATTTTGGTTGCATAGCTAGAAAGGGTAGTGAGGGCATCACAGGAAGTCTTGATGAATTCGGTGCTGTTTTAGCTCAGCAATCTGAGTAGACCAAGGACGATCAGAGTTGAAATTGGATTGGAAAAGTATGATGTCTCCATCTCTCTTTGTGGAAGCTAGCTGGTTATAATTTTGATATATGGGCATGGCATGGGAAAGGCTCTCAATTTATAGAAAAAAAGTTAAGCTTTGTGGTTGCTGATTTTTGTTGATTAGAGCCAACAATTACAAGGAAAAAAAGTGCACGAGCCTTTAAATGATCAAAAAGTCATGTCCACTTTATATTTCCATGTCAGTTTGCCACTTACAATGATGCCATTGATGGATCCATTATAGCAATGATTAAAAAATCAATGCAGTTTAAATATTAAAGATGAGAATTGCTTTCACTTCCTGCCAATGCTTGATATTGCACGCCATGTGTACATTAAAAACGTGCCTAAAATCTAATGCATATAGTAGTTGATGAAATTATTTTACACTCCACAATTGTATAAATCAATTGATTAAGCGCCGGCCAGAGACTCTTCCAAAGAAATAAGAGCCTTAAAGGTACTTTGATGATCACATTATTTAATAATGTATATTTTTTCTCGTCAAACACACAACCTTGTTAGGGCGTCACTGTAACTCGATTTATGATTATGAATATTACAAACCCCATAATTTGATAAACAAATAGATAAGGATATCGTTAGATATGTAATTGAATTTGAGTGTCATTATTTTTGGAGATTTGTAGATCTTGCTAATATGATATTTTTTTTTTTTTGACAAATAAGGTTTTCAATAACCATTTCAAATTATTTACAAGTAATAATAACCAAACGATTTGCACCCTTCACACGCATGTACGATGACAAAATTGAATTTCTTAAATACTAAAAATAAAGTAAAAATTTTTGAGTGACAGAATAAGTGATCTGAATTCATACGGGAGTAGAGTAGTGTGAATATTAATAAGCTTAATGGGCTAAAAATTGACGTTGGGCTCTGATTTGATTTTGGTAGCTTGTTCCTTCCCAGGGGTTAAAAATAAAAATAAATTGACGGTATGCATATTGATATTACTGTATATAACTTTAAGAAAGATAAACAAACTTAGAATATTTAAAAAAAAAAAAAAACAGAAGAGATTTCAAAGAATTTATGAAAAATTAAGAACTCCAAATAAAAAATCAAAAAATAAAAATAAAAAGGGCCACCAGTGGCTATGCACAGGTTTAACATTGGCTTGGATTTGGCCAAGGTCGAGCTAGGAAAACTCGTACTGGCCATGACTAGTGTTGCACCATTTTGGCCTGGCATAGTTAGGTCGAGCCATGTCGGCTGGCCACTGATCTGGCCATTCCAGGCCAGACATGATGCCAATTGGCCACGCTTGGCCAAATCGAGCCATGCTTGGCCAACGTTGACCTACACTTGGCTTGGCCGATGGCTTGGGCATTGGTAGCAATTTTTTTTCTCTAAAATTTCTAAATTTTTCAAAGTAAGGGTTTTTTTTTTTTTTTTAATTTTATAAAAATTTCTTAATGTTTTTTAAGTTTTATGTATTCTTTATTGTTTGAATTTTTTTAAAATTTAAATACTTCCCAAATCAACTTTTCTACGTTTTTAATTTTTTATTAAATTATATGTATAATTTTAGTTTTTTAAATTATCTATTGTTTTCATTTTCTATTATGTATTTTTAGGATATTATTTTTTCAGGATATTATTTTTTCAGATTTGATTTAAAAAAATTTGATAGGTGAAATGTCTAATTTACCCTCACTAATGTTAAAGTTAACATCTTAAACTAATGACAGAGGATGTAAATTGTAGTTTCTGATGTTCGTAGAGGCAATTCGTTAGTTTCGATACTAACAAGGGATGTGGACCCAGGAAACCAATACTTGTCATTAAAGAGGGGATTGGGATTAGGGGTGAGCGGTTCCGGGTATCCTGTATTTTTTTGGGGAACCGAAACAGCACAGTGCAGGTTCTTAAATTCAAGGAACCGGAACTTAACTTGGCTATCTTGTAAAAAATTAATTACCCCCCTATTAATTAAAAAAAAGACAAAAATTCTTTAAAAATTTACAAGTACACCCCCTATTGCAAATTGCATTAGTCGCAAGCTTGCAAGCTGATGCAATTTGTTTTGTCTAGTTATATAAAAATTTATAAAATACAATCATACATAACATTGTGCATTACATATCTGTGGATTATAGTAAGAGGTTATAAATTATAATTTTGAGAAATTGTTTCAAAGAAATGAAACCCAGTTCACAAATCACTAATCTTTTTTTATTACCATTGTTTTGAGGGGCCAAAAGAGAAGCCCCACAAGCACAAGCACACCACAAAGGCAACTGAACCAAAAGAATAAAAGGAAAGAGAGAAATATGGACTACAACATAATAACGCCAAAGAGACAGAATAATATTAAGATAGTTGATTAGTTTCATATCACGCACCTTCAATCTGAGTAGTATCCCTCAGAGAATTAACAGTTGAAGTTCCAGAAAACATAGGAGAGGAAGACGACAGAGGGAACAGAGAAGAAAAGAATCAAGAGATATTGAGATAATACCAATTCAATTTGCCCTAATCGAATTGGGTATTTTGCTTTGTGTTTGTAAATGTAAATTTACAAGATACCTCCTATTGTTTTACACTAACATTGAACAAGGTCTATTTGATAACTAATGTTTAATAAATTATAAATGTTTATAAATTTAATGATATAATTGGGTATTTATAATGTACTAAATACTAATGTAGTAAATTTAATGTTATAAATTATTAATGTTTATAATGTAATGTACTAATGTTGTAATTAATTAAATAATTAAGTAATTATAATATAATGTTATAATTAATTAAATTTCTAATCATTTAATAAAAGTATTGTACTAATGTTTATAACGTAATATTATAATTAATTAAGTAATCATACTATAGATCTATAATATAATGTTATAATTAATTAATTTTTTAATCATTTAATTATGTAATGTATTAATATTTATAATATAATGTCACAATGAATTAAGTAATCATTCTATAAATCTATAATTTAGTATTATAATTAATTAAATTTCTAATAATTTAATTAAATATTGTACTAATGTAATAAATTATTAATATAATGTCATAATTAATTAAGTAATCATTTAATTATGTAATGTTATAATTAATTATGTGATCATATTATAATGTAATGTTATAATAGATTAAGTAATCATACTATAAATTTTTAATGTAATATTATAATTAATTAATTTTCTAATTATTTAATTAAGTATTGTAATAATATTTATAATGGAATGTTATAATTAATTAATTAATCATTTGTTTATAATGTAATGTTATAATTAATTAAGTTTATAATTATTTAATTAAGTAATGTACTATATTACTAATATAATGTTATAAACTTATAATTAATTAAATAATTATTTAACTATAACGTAATATTATAATTGATTAAGTAATCATTTAACTAGTAATGTATTAGTATTTATTAATTTATCATATATAATTAATTAATTACTAATTTACTATAGATATACTTAAAACTTGGTAATTGAAGTAAACAAATAAATATTATATTATTATTCAATCAAATATACTATTTTATTCAAAAATAATTCTTTTAATAACATTAAAACACATTTAATTAGATCCTAATTCCAATCATACAATTAATTAATTAAAACTTTAATATTTATATATTAAAGCTTTTTTTATAGTGTTGTTTATATGTAATAAGTATAATTATATATTTGTTTAATTAGGTTATTGTAAAAATTTAATTTTTTCCATTTTAAATTTTTTTATATGTAAAATTACAAGAGACCCCCATTCTTCACAAATATTTTATTTCAGCCCGGGTTCCAAAACAAGTTTTAATCCGGGTACTCGTCATCGGTTCCAAACAGGTTCCAAACCGGATACCTACTACAGGTTCCAAGCAAGTTCCAAGCCGGGTACCTGCTGCAGGTTCTTTTTTCAGGTTTCGATTCTGATTCCGATTCCTCCACATGTAAGAACCAGAACAGAAACCGCACAATGCGGTTCCAATAAAATGGAATCAAAACCTACTGGCACAGTATCAATTTAGGATAGGTTTCGGTTTCAATTTTGATTATACCTACAGGTTTTAATTCTATCCGCTACTTATGCTCACTCCTAATTAGGACGTTGAGCTGCTTTAGCACTTGCTACCTGGGACCATTACCTAAAGGTCGCACTAAATATACCAATAGATGCAGATAATCAAAATTCGAAGGTCATTTCAATTAAAAAATTATCCTTGTTATGTGTGCTTTTCAAATCTCACATATTGCCACTTTTTCTTAGGAAATATCTATACTGATATTTAATGAGTTGTCTTAAGGTAAACAAACAAAAAATTTAATTCTTTTGTACACTTCATTTACATGAAAATAAAAGAACACAGTTTGCAATATATCGATATAATAAATATTTTGTTCATTTGTGGCCTTACCAGAATTTTAATAAAATATATTGACAATTTCAAGTATGACACAAAAAAGTAACTGTAATTACAACTCAATCTCATAAACTTTCTCACACACCTTCGACGTTACAATTTACAATCAGTTTCTGATAGAATTTTTTTGTCTAACCAATTACAAGCTATCACGTCAAAATTGTAAAAAAAAATTCGTGAGATTGAGTTGTAAGCCAATCTTTATTGGCCACAAAATCACTAGACTTTAGTTCAATTAGTTAACATTGACATGACATGCTCACACTAACATTTTCTTTGTGCCCCTTCATGCACAAATTGTGATTTTGTCATTTCACTTTAGTACTCATTTTTTAACATCATGTTTTCAAGTGCTTTCCACTTTCTAGGATAGATATAAATGATAAGTGTTCCAACAAGGGTAGTCTTTTTAATGTAGTCTATTCCATTCTTTTAAACTATATCACTTAGATGTCATGGCATATATATGATTCTATAACAAATTGTTCTAATATCTGTGCGTTAAGTCTCTCTTACGGTACAAAACAATGTCATTGCATCTATATATAGTTTGTTTGTTTTTTGCTACCATATATTTATGCAAGACTCCATCTTGCTTTGCTCCTGTTTTTCTTAATCTAGCTAATGTAGTTAGGAATGGAGTTATTGCTCAAATCCCAGACTTATAAAGAATTCAATATAAGGAATGACAGTAGAATTACTAAACTGTCATGTACTTGAGAACAGCTGCACGGACCTTTTCCATGAACACTGCCACTTGTTTCTGCAAGTAAGGAATCAAACATATGAAATTCATGAGTTATTCTCCAAGTCAAAAGTAGCAATTTATGAACTATTATTCATTAGTAATTACTAACATACTATGCATAGAAACTAATCTTATTGCTTTCTAATTTTGAAGTTATTTGCCAGATAAAGCACATAAAATATAGTCAGATGCTTACACAAACATTAATTTTCCTGATTCTTTATGTATAGCGGCTATCAAGGCATAACACTAAGGCAATCCACGTGCAACATGACTACTCAAGTGAATGTAACATTGAAGGAGATAAAAAGAAAACTTAGGTTATCAAATTAGAACTTTCAATCAATGTACTTGGAAGGTAACTGGATGTATTTTACCCAAAAATGATAAAAAATACGGCTCCTTGTTTATTAGCAAAAACCCTAATTACATGTCAGAGTAGATGACAGCGAAGAGTGTGTCTCATGATACAATCAAGCAATGAGGAATAGTTTTAAGGGGAACAAAGGGAGGTGAACTCTACAATGTTGACATGTGTATAAATCCAGTCGTCCATGGGACACTCAACACTCATTTACAGAAAATAACTGTATGTCTGGATAATTCTAGGTCACTAGTTGAAATTCCTATTAGTTGGTGGAAGATGTGAATAGTGATGAAAAATAAATGTGTGCACCAGAAACAATGACTATCATAAACTTTGGTGTCACCTAAAAGCTTGACTGAAAAAATGACTCTTAAGGGCATGACGAAAAGCGGCAAAGGGTTACACTACTTGTCTATAATGAAGTTAGATTGAAATTTGAAGAATGCACTCTTAAAACTTTTAGATTGATGGATGAAGTCATTATCAACTCAATGATATGATAATTAATAGAATAAACTTTCAGTTTCACCTGCCGGATATGAGAACGAGGTTCAAAATGAGAATGTGATTATAAAGTTCAAATTTACCATGATGACAATCTAGAGAAATAAAAGTCAGATCAAGTCTACAGGCTCAAACTTTATATGAAAGATAAGTCAAAGACTCACAGTGGAGTAATTTCTCATAATTTATATCATATGGATGATGACATCATACTAGTTCAAGATGTTAGACATCAACAAGAAGAAACAAGCTGAAAATCAACATAAAGGGTAGAACTCAATTCAAATTTGACATATGAATTAGTGATCAAGTTGGGGAACATATTAATCTATCTAATTACATTTATGTGATTATCTATACATTGGTGGGCAGTGCTAAAGTATACTGTGAAAGGGTTCAATTCCATTCTTTGCAAACATAATCAATGGAAAAAAGGTGTTCTAATAAGTTACATCACGTGTTTGTTCCCTCACTTCCAAAAAGAAAAAACTCTATGTTATCCTTTACTCTCTGTTCTTTGATTTTGTTATGTTGCTACTTAGTATAGGGGGACCTTGGCACTCCTATACTCCATATCAACATTATAAAATCAAAACATGACAGATTTCACAAGAAGATAGAAGAAAATATTTCCAACAATACTAACCTGGTCACCCTTTTGTGCATTTGCTATGTTTTCATCTAGAAGTGTCAATAAGGATCTATTGATTTCATTATGTTCAACCATTTCCAGTAACTGCATAAGAACATAAAGTCAACCCTGATGAATAGCAAATCGTACAAAATAAAAAAAATGTATCAAATATGGAGGCTTGATGAGTTAACAAAAAAAAGTAAAGACATACAGTTGCTTTCACATCCTTTGAAGTCAAGATTTTAGATAGACTTTTTTTTGCTGTTATAAGGTCAGACTGCATTTTGTCATAGGCTTCTGTAAACCAAGAAAAGAGCCAACAGTTGAGCATCAGTTGTGAATAAAAAAATTTCTGAATCCTTCAGCACCACGGTCAAGACTAAAACAAACTAAAAGGAAAAAGAAAAAGAAAAAAAAAAAAACCTGTTCCTTCTTGTAGAGCCTTCTGTAATGTTTCCAGCTCAATCAATCTGTCTTCAATATCCTACAAGATCCATCAGTGGTTTCATATCATAGTTCTATGTAATTATGCTATAACATCATTTCAAATACGAGCAAAGTTTCCATACAACAGATGTATCATACAATCAACTTATTATGAGGTGAGTGCATGTCATATAGGCTGACGCGGCACCCTATGATTGGTTAGCTGTATGTTCATCCGCTATAAAGAAGTTATTTTTTTTCCCATGAAATACATAGTTGAAGAATGAACCTCAGTTTTTGAAACAGCAAAGCGAAGTTGACCTACTTCAAATTGCAGGTGTGAGAAAAACTCCTGGTTCAATCTGCAAAATTCATATGTTACAATTGCATTACTAAAGGAAAAACATCAAGTTGTGAAGTAAAACACATCCCATTCATTGAGACGATAAAAATAGTGATGCCACAAAGAGGATAACATATTAAATAAGGTGGAAACAAAAGAAGGGAAGTCACAGGCAAGTCAGATTCACATTCTCGAGGTAATGGTGTCCTTGTCCATACTTTTATAGAATTTACTGGAAATGGTTTTTTCAGTAAAGTTGCCACAGCCATCGCTTTTTTCCAACGGTCAGAAGGGCAATAGTGGCTCACAAGTCTGCTCTCACCAACAAATTCAGTGTCGAGATCAGGGTCAATGAGGAAACTAGTTTGCATGTATTGTTAGACTAATCAAATGACATACAAAAGTAGTTACTCTCTGCAAACACTCATAGCCTAATTTTTCCCTATGAATTTAAAGAGTTGGGTGTTTAAAAATAAACATGGGAATCACTTTCACATAGACTTAGGGACCTAAAGGTTTTGCAGATACAAGTTAAGATTCTCCAATTTTAAAGGTTACGAATCCTTTTGCAGAAGTAAACAGCCAATCAAATTAGTTTTGCAACAAATTTGCTGTTGATATAAATCTTCATCATGCGAAACACAAATAGTGTCACGTCCTAGTGTAGAAGAAGATAGCTGATTAGGACAAAAAGCATAATAAAAGGCCAAGAAAGTAGTAAAGTAATCGCCTTAATCTTCTGTTCTGTATCCACTCCCACCACAGTGGATGATAAGGGATTTGCTAAAGTTATATGACCCCCTCTCTCCAAAGAGAGAAACCCCACGGGCAAACGATTTCCACGGAGGAGAAAGTACCAAAAGGTAACTCAATCCCAAGAAAGGAAGTCCCAACAAAAAATTGGGAAGAAGAAACCAATAAAGGAAAAAAAAATATCAAACCAAAGAGTGAAAGAATAAAAAAACCCAGCTTATTAAAAAGGAAGTAAAATTAAGCCCAAAAACCTAGTCAGAGAGAATTCTCTTTACAAATAAACAGCAATCTTCTTGGAAGAAGCCAAATATAAATCAAGTGGTACGCATTTTTTAAAATATAATATTCTCTTCATGTTAACATAAAATAAAACATAGAACTAACCGTGGCCTAAGCCTCGCTATTTCATACTCAATCTCTTGAGCTTCAGTGTCAAGAAAATACTCTATCAACTCCGCTGAAGTATCCGGTATAGCCCGAGACTAAAACAATCCCATCATCCAGCAAAAATAATATAACATTCACAAAAAAACCAATGTTATTTAACTATAAATTATATATACAAAGATTCAAAATTTACTTGGCGAAGAGCTCTACGACGCTCGGTTTCTTCACGAACATGTTGTTCAAAGGCCTCTCGTGCCTCAACATCCTTCTCAAGTCGTCTTTTAAACTCTAATCTTGCAATATGGCCCGTCTGGGCCGGCCCCAAAATGCCTTCTGGGTCCTTCAAAAACAATTAGTGTTCAAATTGTATAAATGATAAAAAATCCCTTAAAAGAAAGATAAATTTCTATTTATTTATTAAAATTGTTACCCATCCAATGCAGGAGATTCTGAGCCTGGAAAAGGAAGGTCTTTGGATCTTCCGGATGGTGCTAATTGTAGAGGTGGTGGCCGGTGCGATGCCTATTGAGAGAGTGGCCATTGGATTGTAATGACGCCATACATGATCAATAATAAGATTCCAAGGTTCTCCTAAGCAAGGATGCCTACTACTTATTCTACATATATTAAGTGGTTTTTGAAACCCAATTGGAAAAAAAACATATATAGTTTACACTCAAGTTTCATTTGATACAATTTCATGAATAAACTTTAAGAGAAAATATGAAAAGGGAGAGAACTAAGAAGCAAGGAAGCCATAATTTATCCATAATTTTTATTGATAAAACTTATTATTTCTTAGAAATATTTCTCTAGGATAAACACAAAACAACATTATTATTTTACGGAGAAATCACACAATTGCATTGTATGCAACCTGATTATTCAAAAATATCCTTTCAATAAAATTACAATTTATGCTGAATAAAAAAACTAAGACAATGAAATAAAATAGCGATACATGAGCAAACCAAATTAAAAAAATTAACATTTCAACAATCTAGATAAAGGGTACACCTAAATTAATGGAAATTCAGTTATAAAAGAAATTAATAAAACAAGAGTAAGGGAAAGATAAGGATATATATACCAATAGCTGCCATAGCAAAGACAGAGAAGTTTCTTCTGTTAGTGTGGCGTGAATTGAAGAACTTGGAAGACAAAGGAGTGGAAGTGCTTCCCAAGAAATGAGAAGGTCGTAAAGGGCGACCCAGAAAGCGAGCAGGAGAAGAGAGAGGGACATGCCTCCTTTGAGAATTGAGATGGTATATTGAGGAAGAACAGGATGCTGTTATCCTCTCAGCTGCCATTTTATTTTTTCTTGCTTGGATAAAGAGAAGAAGAGGTGGTGGTGACGAGTTGTTAGCTTTTGGCTCTTTGTAGTTTTCTACTTTTCTTAACGTGGGCTACCAAAATGGAAGTCTAAACATTCCAATTCTTTCTTTTTCTTTTTAAACAGAACACGACAATAAAGAATGCTCAAATGTGTTAATTAACAATAACTCCACGTTTTATATTTATTTTGAAATTGAAAAAAAAAAAATTATTAAGAAATAAATTAGGAGTCATACTAAATATAAAAAATTGGAAATATGAGAAAACTATTACAGTGTTTTTAAAAATTTAAACTTAACCTTTGTGTAAATTTTAATTAATTTAAGTATGAGTTAAAAGGGCTCTTATACAAAACCCCCATAGTTTTCAGAAATTCCAAACACAACCACTAGTATCAAATATAAGAGGCTAACCCCATTACTTTATAAATCGTTAATAACAATTTGTTATAAAAGAAAATGACATTTCTACCCTTCTAACCCTAAAACCTCTTCACCTTCTACCCGTCAACTCCTCTATAAACGTAAAAACCAATAACGATACTAGAGCAGCATAAAACCAAATCAAGCCTCGTTAATTGCATCATCTGTGGCACGAGGCCTTATTGAACACCTCACTAGCGGTACAAGGCCTAATTAGACCTCCTAAGCTGTTGAGAAAGCGGCATGAGGCTAGGTTAGGCCTCTTTGACCATTGTGAAAGTGGCACGAGGTAGGTTAGGCCTTGCTAGGCTTTGGGAAAGTGGCAATATGCCCTTCTTAAAAGAGAAAAATAAGTTGTGTTAGAAAAGACATTATGGATATAATTCAAAAAGAATCAAATTAGGGTTTCTTTGAAAGGTGAAAGTCTGAAATACCTTTCTTAAAAGTTTAAAATTATAGCTATACCTTAACTTTTGTTAACCTTAGCAGACAAAACTAACAGAATAGAGGCTAGCCTCCTATTTCTAATATTGGTGGATGCTTTAGAAGTAGTTGAAAACTATAGGGGTTTAGTGAGCAAAACATTAATTAAAATATAGATATAGAACATTTCATGAAAAAAAAAATTAAAATATAAAAAAACTTTGTAGTATCCCAAACTTTGAATTAAGTAAAGGTAAGTGATCCACAAATTGAAAATCGAGGAGGAAAAGGTGTCACATAGCTTGGAATCAGGGATATTATTAATTAGGGTACAAACTTTTCAACTAGCAATCTGGACACCACCGCGAGGAGGCAGTAAACGAACAAAAACTGAGCACACGTTTGTTCAACCTCCAATTACTGTTTATCCAATTCCCCGTCAAAACCATGTACTCAAGTTTTTTATTACTTGAATTCCACAAATTGGTAGTCAAACTAATTCTATAAACACTCCTCAAAACAACCTTCAACCTTTTCTTTTCCAATTCACACACCCTTTGACAATCATTATTACTTGTGAAGCACGATATTCTTTCCCAACTTGGAATCCCATACTTTAGCATATTATTAAAACCCTCTTGCTCCACAACTGTGAATGGGTGCTCATGCATAAGCACCCGTTGCGCTTCTAGCTCCCTTATCCAAGCCATCTCAAACTTGCCACCTACAAGAGGAGGTATCGTACTTCCTCCCTCAATTAAATGTGAAGGTGGAAAATTTATCTGTTGTTGTTGTTGCCTCTGAAAAACCATTCACCTTACACACCCCTTCAAATGTCTTGAAAATTGAGTAGTGCTTCTAGTTGTAGTAATGGACAGTTTGGACTTACAATGGATGCTTTATACCTTCTTCGTATTGTCAGGTTGAACAACCTCTCTAAATTTTGTCCATATAGGAGATGTCTTCGCTATTTTCTTCCTTTGGAATGTCTTATCATCATTTTCTTCTTCAACAAGTGGACTAGTACCACAAGTTGCACTTACACTTGCATCCGTATTAGTTGTGGCATGAAGGTTAGACAAGTTTGGGGTTTGAATCGATGAAGTTGAGTCAACCAACGTGGGTCGGCTACTAGATAAGCCTTCCATACCTATAATGGAAGAATTAAGCAACTGTTAGAGTTTATTTATACCTATAGCAAATGAAGTAAAAAAGAAAAAAAAAATATTACTCTACTATCCTTCTAACAGCAGCAGTTAAAAGGAACTTTTTTTTTTTTTTTTGGGTAAATCCGGTAATTGTATTAGAAAAGAATAGAGACAGAAACAGAACAAGCAACCCCCTCAATACGCTACCTTTGGACGAATTCGAAATATTTTTTAGAACTAAAAGTTAGTTCAAGGAAGGAATATATTTTGCACTAGGATATATCTGGTGAAATTAATATAAAGTTATAAGTTTTTTATTCCTTCTCAAATTATTATTATTATTTTCTAATTCAAGTTGTATCTTTAATGATAAATCAGTTGGAAAGAAAACTTTAAAGACTTAAGTTAATTATATTATTTTCTTTTTCGGTAGAATTGTTTCTTATACTTCTAGTAACATAAAAATGTTTTTTTTTTTTTTTTCTTACTGCTTCTTGAATTCATATTTTTTATTAGTCTTAGTCAATATGATTTTATTTTATTTTTCAAATTGTTGGTAGTGATTTTAATCTTAATAGTTGTTTGTATTATTTAGTTGTATTCTATCAATGGGCTAAATATTTGTATTAATTGTTTTTGTTTTAATTATTTTGAACTTTTAATTTAAAAGAAATTGAAAAAAAATGGAATAAAGGATCTTCATGGAATTTATGGAGTGTAATAAGAAAAAAGTTAAATTTCAAAACCTTGAAAAAGAGTATCTTAAAAAGTGGGTCCTCTTTAGTTAAAAAACTAGTTGAAAGGCCGATACGTTGCACGGGTTGCTTATGAAATTGGTTTTGACACCACGTTTGTTTGAATAACTGGAATTAAATGGTGGATATTTTAAAGATAATAACAATGGTTCGGTATATTACAATGGTTCCAAATAATACACATTGATAATTCTACAATAAGGTTTGGAAATCAAACAGACATTTTATCTTTTACAGTTGAAGTGAAACCTACATTCGACAGAGGCTTATTACATTAATATATTATGAAGTATGGTTCGGCATAACTACAAAAGTAAGAATACATAACGATAATATATAAATTATACTTCGACAATAGCTTAACACAATTATTCACTCGAATTTATGGTTTGAAATCTGGTATATCAGAAATCAGTAATGGAGAAATATGTGGATCGACAATCAAACTGTGAACTAACGTACCTATTATAACCATGGATAAATTAAATTTCGATACATGGTTTATTACAATTCTATAGAACAATAATAGTTAACTTTAAATAATTTTTTCATATATTGGTGAAACTTATGAAAATTAGAGAACCTATCCAATATATTTTACTCATATTGATGATTCTTCAAAATTTTATTGAAATCAAACATACATTTTATCTTTTACAAATGTAGTGAAACCTATGTTCTGCAAAGGCTTATTATAGTGATTCATTGTAAGTTATGGTTCGGTTGATGACTTGCTAAAATTACATATTAATGAAACGGCATGGTTCGGCGTGTGCATTCACCTAACATAAATATTAGACAAAATATTGAATAATGGTTCGACATTGTTTGGATGACTTCTTACAATTCAACAGCCAAAATAATGAGTCGCATGATTTTATGAGTCTACTTTCTAATGCATTTAATTTGATAGAAATATTATCATATATTGGTGAAACTAATGAAAATTAGAGTGGATATTTATTGAGAAAGGTATGACCCATTTATTACTGACTGTTCAGTGAAACCCGAGAAATAGGGGAAACCAAAATGTGTGTGATGATAAAAATGAATGGTTTTCTCATCACTAAAATTGAATTTGTTTTTTGTGTGATGATAAAATAAATGGTTCGGCAGCAAGTTTATAGTTATCAAAATTCATCACATAATATATAAAATTAAAGCTATATCTGTCTAGTTTCCAAAGATTCAAACTGCTCATCAATTAGATTTTTATTGAGCAAGTTATGGCTAATTTACTACTTACTGTTTAGTGAAAATCGAGAAATAGGGGAAACCAAAATATGTGTGATGATAAAAAGAATGGTTCGACAGTGGGGCTATAGTTATCCAAATTAAGTGTATAGTATATCAAATTAAAGCCTTGTCTATCTAGTTTCTAAATATTCAAACGTCTCATCAAGTGAATTTTTATTGAGCAAGTTATGATCAATTTACTATTGATTGTTTAGTGGAAACCGAAATGTGTGTGATGATAAAGGGAATGGTTTGGAAGTCGGGCTATAGTTATCCAAATTAAACATATATATATTAAATTAAAGCCCTATATGTCTAGTTTCTAAAGATTCAAACCTCTCATCAATTGGACTTTTATTGAGAAAGTTATGGTTAGTTTACTATTGATTATTCAATGGAAACCAAAATGTATGTGATGATAAAAGGAATGGTTTGGTAGTAGAGCTACAGTTATCCAAATTAAGCGTATAATATATCAAATTAAAGCCCTATATGTCTAGTTTCTAAATATGTAAACCTCTAATCAATTTGATTTTTATTGGTTAAGTTATGGTCAATTTACTACTAATTGTGCAGTGGAAACCGAAATATGTATGATGATAAAATGAATGGTTTACTAAAGCTACATGGCTCGGCATCAAACATCAGTTGATATTTGTTAAAGAAATGAAATTAGTTATATTCAACACCTCTTTTCATAATACATTTATGTAACATAAAAAAAATCAACAAAAAGTGATAGAACAATTACAATTAAAGCTACATATATATCAATATTTGTTTTACTTTAAGGATAATAATAATGATTCGGCATATTAGAAATGGTAAACTAAAGCTACATGATTTGGCAACAAACATCAGATGAAATTTGTGACACAAATAAAATTGGTTATATTCAGCAACAACATTTTTTCATGATATATGTGTGTAACATAAAAAAATATCAACAAAAAGAGATAGAACAAACATAATTAAAACTACATATCAATATTTGATTTCTTTTGTTATAACTAAAATTGATTTTTTTTTTATGTGTGTGATGATAAAGTGAATGGTTCAGTTGTAGGTCTATAGTTATCCAAATTCATCGTATAATATATCAAATTAAAGCCTTATCTTTGTAGTTTAAACTTCTTATCAATTGGATTTTTATTGAGCAAGTTATGACCAATTCACTACTGACTGTTCAGTGGAAATTGAGAAACAAGGGAAACCAAAATGTGTGTGATGATAAAGGAATGGTTTGGAAGAGGGGATACATTTATCTAAATTAAGCTTATAATATATTAAATTAAAGCCATTGTCTGTCCAATTTCTAAAGATTCAAACATCTCATCAATTAGACCTTTATTGAGAAAGTTATGGTTAATTTACTATTGATTGTTCAGTGGAAACCAAAATGTATGTAATGATAAAAGGAATGGTTCGGTAGTGGGGCTAAAGTTATCTAAATTAAGCATATAATATATCAAATTAAAGCCCTATCTATCTAGTTTCTAAATATTCAAACCTCTCATCAATTGGATTTTTATTGAGCAAGTTATGGTCAATGTACTACTAATTGTTCAGTGGAAACTGAAATATGTATGATGATAAAATAAATGATTTGGAAGTGGGGTTACATTTATCCAAATTAACCTATAATATATCAAATTAAATCTCTATCTGTCTAGTTTCTAATGATTTAAACCTCTCATCAATTGGATTTTTATTGAGAAAGTCATGGTCAATTTACTACTAACTTTTTAGCGGAAACCAAAATGTGTGTAATAATAAAAGAAATGATTCAAAAGTGGGGTTAAAGTTATCCAAATTAATCATATAATATATCAAATTAAAGCCTTATCTGTTTAGTTTATAAATATTTAAACCTCTCATAAATTGGATATTTATTGAGCAAGTTATAGCCAGTTCACTACTGACTGTGCAGTGGAAGCCAAAATGTGTGTGATAATAAAATGAATGATTCGGAAATGGGGCTACATTTATCCAAATTATGCATATAATGCATCAAATTAAATCCCTATTTGTCTAGTTTTTAAAGATTCAAATCTCTTATCAATTGGATTTTTATTGAGCAAGTCATAGTCAATTTACTATTGTTTAGTGGAAACCGAAATGTGTGTGTTGATAAAATGAACGGTTTACTAAAGCTCTATGACTTGGCATCAAACATTAGTTGATATTCTTTAAACAAATGAAATTAGTTATATTCAACACCTCTTTTCATGATATATGTATGTAACATAGAAAAAATCAACAAAAAAGGATAGAACAATTACAATTAAAGCTACATATATATCAATATTTGTTTTCCTTTAAGGATAATAATAATGGTTTGGCATATTACAAATGATTTACTAAAGCTACATGGTTCGGCAAGAAACATCAGATGATATTTGTGATACAAATAAAATTAGTTATATTCAGCAACAACCTTTTTTCATGATATATGTATGGAACATAAAAGATATCAATAAACAGGGATAACAAATACAATTAAAACTACATATCAATACTTGTTTTCCTTTGTTATCACTAAAATTGAATTTTTTTTATGTGTGTGATGATAAAATGAATGGTTCGGTAGCATGTCTATAGTTATCCAAATTCATCATATATTACATAAAATTAAAGCCATATCTTTCTAGTTTCCAAAGATTCAAACCGCTCATCAATTGGATTTTTATTGAGCAAGTTGTGGCCAATTCACTACTAATTGTTCAATGGAAATTGAGAATCAGGGAAACCAAAATGTGTATGATGATAAAATGGATAGTTCGTCAATAGGGTTATAGTTATCCAAATTAAGCATATAATATATCAAATTAAATTCCTGTTTGTCTAGTTTCTAAAGATTCAAACCTCTCATCAATTAGATTTTTATTGAGCAAGTTATGGTCAATTTACTACTGATTGTTTAGTGGAAACTAAAATGTGTGTGATGATAAAAGGAATGGTTCGGAAGTGGGACAGTTATCCAAATTAAGCTATAATATATCAATTTAAAGCCCTGTCGGTTTAGTTTTTAAAGATTCAAACCTATCATCAATTGGAATTTTATTGAGAATGTTATGGTTAATTTACCATTGATGGTTTAGTGGAAACCAAAATATGTGTAATGATGAAAGAATGGTTTGTAAATGGGGCTAAAGTTATCCAAATTAAGCATGTAATATATCAAATTAAAGCCTTATCTATCTAGGTTCTAAAGCTTCAAACCTCTTATCCATTAGATTTTTATTAAGCAAGTTATAGGTAATTTACTATAGACTGTTAAGTGGAAACAGAAATGTGTGTGATGATAAAAAGAATGGTTTGGCAGTGGGGCTACAGTTATCCAAATTAAGCATATAATAAATCAAATTAAATCTTGGTCTATCTAGTTTCTAAAGATTTAAACCTCTCATCAGTTGGAATTTTATTGAGAAAGTTATGGTTAATTTACTACTGACGGTTCAGTGGAAACTGAAATATGTGTGATGATAAAAGGTAGTTCGGAAGTGGGGATAAAGTTATCCAAATTAAGTTTATAATATATCAAATGAAATCCCTATCTTTCTAGTTTCTAAAGCTTCAAACCTCTCATCAATTGGACTGTTATTGAGCAAGTTATGATTAATTTACTACAGACTGTTCAGTGAAAACTAAAATGTGTGTGATGATAAAAGGAATGGTTTGGAAGTAGGGCTAAGGTTATCCAAATTAAGCATATAATATATAATATTAAATCCCTGTTTGTCTAGTTTCAAAAAATTCAAACCTCTCATCAATTGGATTTGTATTGAGCAAGTTATGGTCAATTTACTACTGATTATTCAGTGGAAACCGAAATGTGTTTGATGACAAAATGGATGGTTCGGAAGTGGGGCTAAAGTTATCCAAATTAAGCATATAAAATATCAAATTAAAGCCCTTTTACCTAGTTTCTAAAGATTCAAACCTCTCATCAATTGGATTTTTATTGAGCAAGTTATGGTCAATTTACTAACGACTATTCAGTAGAAATTGAAATGTATGTGATAAAAAAAGGAATGGTTCGAAAGTAGGGCTACAGTTATCTAAATTAATCGTATAGTATATCAAATTAAAGCCCTATTTGTCTAGTTTCTAAAGATTTAAACCTCTCATCAATTGGATTTTTATTCAGCCAGTTATGGTCAATTAACTATTGATTGTTAAGTGAAAACTGAAATGTGTGTAATGATAAAATGAATGGTTTACTAAAGCTACATGGTTCAGTATCAAACATCAGCTGATATTTGTTAAACAAATAAAATTAGTTATATTAAGTAACAACCTATTTTTGTGATATATGTATGTAACATAAAAAAATATCAACAAAAAAAGATAGAACAATTACAATTAAAACTACATATTAATATTTGTTTTCCTTTAATGATAATAATAATGGTTCGGCATATTATAAATAATTTATTAAAGCTACATGGTTCGGCATCAAACATCAGTTGATATTTGTTAAACAAATAAAATTAGTTATATTCAGCAACAACACATTTTCATGATATATGTATGTAACATAAAAAAATATCAACAAAAAGAGATAGAACAATTACAATTAAAATTACATATGAATATTTGTTTTCCTTTCTCATCACTAAAATTGAATTTGTTTTTATCGCACAAATCCTCACATGTTAATTCTAAAATTGTCGAATGATACCAATCCTCGCATGTCATCATCACTTGATTTTCTTGAAACAGATGAAAATGAAGATGGAAAAGATGGAGACAATAATTAAAGGACAATTCCACTTAAAAATGAAAAATTCTAAACTATAAAAAGAAATACAATTAAATATTACGCAACAACATTACAAAACTATCAACAGAAAAAAAAAAAAAAAAGCACAACTACAATTAAATATCCAACATCACTTGATATTTGTGAAATAGATGAAAATGATTCTCCTTCACAGGAACAACTAACTTTACAAAACTATTGCTGAACAAATATTAACAAATGGAATATTTGTTTTCCTTTCTCATCTCTATATTATGGTACCAATCCTCACATAAATAAATATATATAGATTTAAATGTGAATGTAAAAAGTTTGCATTTAATTGATAAAGATTTAATTACACCTTTCATATGTCCAACTTTCTAATATCAATATTTTCTTATTAATATCTCTAACCCTTTATATTGATTGCACATAAACAACAACACATAACACATACAATGTATCAAAAATAAAACTTATCAAACCCTTCATATTCACATTAATATCTATAACCCTTCACATTAATATCAAACACATACAACGTATAAGTCCCTTTACATTCATATAAATTTTATTCCTATATAAATGAAAATATTTAATGTGAATGTGAAATATCAATGATTAAGGTTATTAATATGTGTCATTAGTAAACCACATGTAACAAATAATCCAACGCATCACATCATCACCAATAACATGATGCCAAATGTAAAGAATCCATATCATCACCAATGAAATGTAGCATATGTCGTACAATCTGCCTATGTGTCAAAATGAAGGAATTCTAGCCCCTCAAAATGGCAATCATATAGCCTATGCCTCAGGATTATATATATATAATCTCGAGGCATAGGCCGACACATGGCTGGATTTGATTGGTGATGATGTGCAATAAATTGATGACTTGTATTTTATGGTATATGTGGCTTCATGTAATTGGTGTTTGATAATGACATATTTTAATAACCTTGTTGGTTGTTATTTGTTTCATATTGACAATAAATATTGTCATTTACATTTACATAACCTTATGCACAGAATGTTATTGATTGCTGTTTATTTATAAATTTTTGTGAATGTAAGGGGTCTTATACGCTGTATGTTATTCACAATGCATTTATGTGAATTTAGGGGGTTTGTGAATATGAATGGTTTGATAAGTTTTTATTTTGTTACATTGTATGTGTTATGTGTTGCTCTTTAATATAAACGGTTTCAAATATTTATGAGAATGTGAAGAGTTGTATACTTTAATTGGATGTACATAGTATATATATATGTAATTATTTGTATAATTTGGTACATTATTACCAGCAAGAAACTGAACAAGAAACAGAGGTATAGTTATTCGTTTTTATATGTTTATAGATCATGTTCTTGCCAGTTTATTGATTTTTTTTTGCTTATGTTCATGCCAGTTACTTTTTCCTGAAATTTCATGTAGGTATATACCATTTGTGGAAGGAACAAAGCTACTATTGTTTATATATCTTGGTGAAGGTAAAGTTATTCGATATTGTAATTTTTATATGTTTATATGTGATGTTCTTGCCAGTTGCAGTTTGTTTTTAATATTTTTTCATTTATAATGATTTATATTATAAGTTTTGGTTCGGCAGGTGAATCATGAGCGGCCAAAGTTTAATGATAATGATTTATGTCATAATTTATGGTTCGATCGCTGAACCATAATGGACCATTAGTATGTTTACAGTGGCGCCGCATAGGCGAATTATGTTTGTTTATTATTGATATAACAACTACTTTTTCCTCAAATTTGATTTAGGTATATACGATTTTTGGAAGAAACAAAGGTGCTGCTTGTATATCCCTATGAAGGTAATGACTCTTTTCATTTGTTTAGTTTCATTAACAATCCAGTTGACCGAATTATAATTACATATATAACAAGTTAATGTTTATATGTCGAACCATAGCGATATAATGATTTATATTCTAAGTTATGGTTTGCCAGGCAAACCATGATGAACCGTTAGTATGTTTGTCCTTATGTCATAGGAACTCCACACAGCGAATCATGTAGAGCATCGTGAGTTGCCGAAGTATAATTATTTATGTTATAATTTATGGTTCCACAAGCGAACCATAATGGACCATTAGTATGTTTATAGTGGTGTTGCACAGGCGAATTATGTTGGTTTATTACTGATATAACAACTATTTTTCCAATTATAATTATGATTTATGTTATAATTTATGGTTCCACAAGCGAACCATAATGGGCAATTAGTATGTTTACAATGACATTTCACAGGCGAATTATGTTGGTTTATTACTAATATAACAACTATTTTTCTAATTATAATTACATATATAACAAGTTAATGTTTATATGGCAAACCATAGCGATGTTGTCGGACAAAATTTGTAAGAGCAAACTATAATAATTAGTATTATAGTTATGGTTCGGCGGTCGAACCATAATGTATCATTTGTATGTTTGCTTTTATGTCACAGGAACTCAACACATCGAAACATGTAGTTTTTGATTATATTGTAAAAATTCAGCTGCCGAACGGTGCTACACCATTACTATACGTTATTGATAATTGCCTTTTTTTCCCTTGCAGGAATTCATTGCAATGTCTTATTGTTTGCTGAAAGATCTTAACCAATCACGTGATGATTGGATAATCATTGCCAGAGTTATAAGATGTTGGGAATGTATTAATTTTAAAATGAATAACGATGTGTTTAGCATTGATATGGTTTTGATGGATGAACATGTGCAAAATATAAATATTTATGTTAGTTAAAATTTTTATTATTTATAAATTACACATATTTGTTAACGCTTTTCATTTACATTGGTTTTACAGAGCAATATGATGCATGAAACTATGCCAAAAAATAGGGTTCCTAAGTTTAGAAGCCAGATTCATGAAGGTTGTATATATCTCATTAGAAATGTAAGGGTAATAGGATGTGCTGCTTCTTACAGACATGTGGAAGGCACATATCATATACAATTTTTGATGACCACATCTTTGAAAGAGATCAAGGAACCAAGAATAGCCATTCCAAAGTTTTATTTTAAATTTTCTAGTATTCATGATCTTGAAAATATATCACATGATACTACTTTGTTGTTAGATATATTTAGTTTTACTTACAGATATTTCAAGTCTATGAAAAATGAAGTTATATATTATATTTAACATAAATAATGATATGCAGATGTCATTTGTATTCGGAATGGAGTAGGAGAAACTCAAGAAATTGTATCAACAAAGAGTAATAAAAGAGACATTAGACTGCAGATTGAACAGTAAGTTTTTTTTTTTCCAATATTGGTACATCCTATTATCAATTGATATAACTAACATCGTTATTAATTTCAGAGAAACAATTACTATATCTTTGTGGGGGAAAAATCTGTGATGAATCAATGATGTTGTGCAAATGGAAAATGGCAAGGCTATTGTTATGATTGTTACATCAACAAATGTGAAGGAGTTTCAAGGTAATTTAAACATATTATATAAAATTATTATATCGTGAATAAATAACCTTTTTTTTTTTTTTTTTTTTTTTNGTTAAAGTGAACTAAAGCGAGTTATTTTTAAATTTTTTCATGAATTCATGCATAATCACCATTTTAGAAGCAATTGAGGTGCTAGTTGAAAGGTTTTGTGAGGTTTGTGAATTTTTTTTTTTTTTTTTTTTGTAACATGCAAGGCGATTATTTATGATTACAACTTCGGCATCAAGAATTTATGTGAATCTCGATATTGAGGAGGTGCATTCCCTTCAAGAAATGTAAGATACCAAGAAATTGTATATTATAATATTAAATGTTGTATAACATTGATATCTTATGTATTGTTATTATTATAGAAACCAAAACATGCCGGTTGTTCAATTGCAAAAGAGAATTTTCAACGAAGTATCAGTAGAAAAGGAGATGTTTCATAATAGAGTAACAATGAAGTATATTACTGATCTGGTGTGGTATAACAATGATGATCATGTACAATATTTACTATGTAATTAAATTGATTATTACAATTTTATTTTTTATATAAGAAATTCATTTGAATAGGTCACTGATTTCACAATAAAGGCTACGCTAAGTGATGTTGATTCTAGATTTGGTTGGTGTTATTTGTCTTGCAATTTTTGCAAGAAAAAGATCCCAGAGAATTTGTATTGTAAAAAATGCAGAAAAGAATCGAAATTCCCACAGATGAGGTATGCATATTTTTTTTCCCTTGGTAAATTGTAGATTACAATTCAGTTGTTTATGGAATTATTGTTAATGTTACAATAGGTACAAGATAGAAATGAAAGTGACAGATGAAAGTGCGAAAACAACTTTTTTATTGTTTGATTCAATAGCCCATAAATTGATTGGACTATCCTGCTCTCAATTGCTGAACAAACAAGAGAATGACCCAGGAACAATCCCAAAACGTTTGTATGAACTGTGTGGCTAGACATTTGTTTTCAAAATCAGGTTGGGAGATTCAAACCTCAAGGAAGGATATCAATCTTATACTGTAGTGAAAGTATTTCCAGTCAATCATAAACTGGAGAATGAATACAAACTACAAGAATTGGACAAGGTTAGTATAGGCTTTGATATGAATTTGTTAATTTGTCTAGATTATTCAAGTAACAAAAATAGATTGTATTAAACAACATGCAATGTGTGGAGAAGATGGCATAGACCAAAAAACTGAAGAATAAGATGAATTATAGGTATTAGTGGCAGATGTTACTAAACCTAGTGTTGAACATCGTGACCATGACATGGCAACATACAAATCAACTTTCTAGAAGACAAATGTAACAGTTCAAAAACAAGAACGAATTGAACTGAAAAAAGATAGGATTGAACAAAGTACATTTGCAAAGCAAAATTTTCATGGGAATGAAAAGAAAAAGAAAAAGCTGTGATAAAATGTGTAAACATTAGTTTGCACGAATGTTATTCATTACCACATTCAATAATAATTTTTTAACATTCTTATCTAATTATTTTTATATTGAAACAAAACAAGGTTTTAAAAAAATTATTTTAACTGTACTTTTGGTCAGAAGTAATGTATATTTAAAACATATTATAAACATCGTTGCAAAAACACATTAAATATTTACATATGTTTATAAACATTGTTCCAAATACAAAGAAAATATTTACAAAAGGTCAGTATTTGAATACAATACATCAAGTATCAACAAAATTTGGAGTAGTGTCAGAAACAACCTGATTTGTTTGTTCTACTTTAAATTGTAATTGCTCCAAGAAAGCAGAATTTTCATTTGGAAACCACAACTTAAATTCGTTAACACAAGCTACTCGAGTTTCGAAGAACATCTGAGTTAGTAAACCACAAGCTTCATTCCTGTCTGCTTCGGCTTGAGTAATAGCAGATTCTATTTTAGTATTGGAGTCAATTAATTCTTTTTCCTGTCTTTTGAGAAGACAAACTTCTTCATGAATTTTTTCACAATTTTGTCCATCAACTTTAACTATCTCCTCATGATCCTTTAATTCAATTATGACTTCTGCATATTAGTTCAGTATATTGAAGAATACACATCAGCTCTACTTCAGCTCAGCTTACAGCCTTTCATTAATATTGTTTTAGTTAAATATTGTTATAGTTAAATGTAACCACAGTTAACTAAACTAGTGGAGTTAGTTAGTGGAGTTGGTTAGTTGAATTAGTTGACTTACTTTACTAAAAGTAATTGTAAAGAACTGGGAGAATTAATTGAATCTGAGGAATTCTTTTTATCTTCTTTCTACGTTTTTTCTCTCTGTCAAAACCTTTTATGGTATCAGAGCTTAGGGTTTGATCTCCTAAGAATTTTTTCTTCCTTTCGTTAACAAATTCTTCCTTTCGTCAACAACTGATCTTGATTAGCTCATCAATTTCTCAGTTTTGGTTCAATTTTTCTGCAAAATCAGTTTATAGTCATGAATCCCAGCAGTGAATCGATGGATCCCAGCAATCAATCAACGATGAATCTCTCAGACACGAACTTGTCGCTGTATATTCACTCGTCTGATACTCAGGGAGCTGCCTTGGTAACTGAACAACTTACAGGTACTGAAAATTACGGGATCTGGAGTAGAGCCATGACAGTCTCACTTAGGGCTAAAAATAAACTTGGTTTTGTTGATGGTACATGTAAGAAACCGTCTGATTCGAGCTTAGGAACACAATGGGAACAATGTAATTCACTGGTCTTGGCGTGGATCTTTAATACAGTGTCAAAAGAGATATTCAATGGCATAGTATATTCCACCAACGCGAATCAAGTTTGGTAGGATCTACAAGAGCAATATCACAAAGTGAGTGGTACAAGAATCTATAGGATTCATCGAGAGATTGTTAGCCTCACACAAGGTACTATGTCTATAGCCATCTATTACAACAAATTAAAAGCATTATGGGATGAATTGAGCTCACTGATCAATTTGCCACCACCTGATAGTCTGTCAGCGAAGGCCTATCTTGAACATTTAAATCAACAGAAATTACCACAATTTCTAATGGGATTAAATGACACTTATTCTATGGTTCGAAGCCAAATCCTATTGATGTCACCGCTGCCATCTGTTAAACAGGCATATTTTGTTGTCAATCAAGATGAGAGTCAGAGAATACTGTCAGAAAATAATAGTGTCTCAGATGTAACCACTGCTTTGTATGCGTAGAACACATAGAAAGGGCAAAATTATAATCCCAAATATAAAGGGAAAAAAGCCTTATATAGAGTGTGAATTTTGTCATCTACCAGGGCACAAGAAAGATACGTGTTATAAGATTCATGGTTACCCAGCTGACTACAAAGGAAAAAATGGATCAAATGGATCAAAAAATAGGGCAGTAGTTAATCAAGCACATACACAGCCTGGTACAACCTCCAATACTCCTGTAGAATCAAATTCACTGGGAACAATACTCTCAGAAGAACAATACTCCCAGCTACTCCAACTTCTTGGAAAGGAGAATATCTCAGCATCAGCCAATGTGGCAGGTACAGCTACATCCCTTTTCTCCTATTTTAATGATACTACAAATTGGATTATAGATTCAGGGGCAACCAATCATATGACTAATAGATTGTCTAGCTTAAATGCACCTGTTGACATAACTTCTCATCCAAAAACCTATGTTGGCCTACCAAATGGAACCAAAACCAAGATTAAGCACACTGGATCAGTCTAGATCGTGTATTGCATTTTTCAGATTTCAAATATAATCTGTTCTCTGTTTCTCAATACACATCAGCTAATAATTGTGTAATCACTTTTACCCTGATTTTTGCTTAGTCCAGGACCTCTGGAGTGGTAGGTTGAAGGGGATTGGTAAAAAATTTCAAGGATTATATTTTCATGTGGCCTTCACATAATCATCACTGCACAACTCTAATATCAAAACCATTGCCAAAATACTTTCTACACTGAATGTTTGCAACACAGCAATAAACAAGATTTCAATTCCTAGTTCTAGGGTAGTTTCTGATTTCAATGTTTGGCATAAAAGATTGGGGGATGTCCCAAATCCTATTCTAAAACAAATGGTTAATGATTTGTCAATTGACAACTCTACACATTGTCCAATCTGTCCCTTGGCAAAACAAACCAAAACACCTTTTCCCTTAAGCCAAAGTATTTCAAATTCAGTTTTTGATCTTTTGCATATGGATGTATGGGGTCCCTATAAAGTACCTACTTTTGGAAATGCAAGATATTTCTTTACAATTGTGGATGATTGTACTATAGTGACATGGATTTTCTTAATGCAATTTAAATCTGATGTTTTTCAATTGCTTAAAAATTTCTTACTCATGGTTCAAAATCAGTTTCATGTAACACCTAACTGCGTTCGTTCTGATAATGGCTTAGAGTTTTTTAATAGAAATTGTCATGATTTGTTAGCAAACCTAGGTATTCAACACCAAAGTTCTTGCATTTACTCTCCACAACAAAATGGTATTGTGGAGAGAAAACACAGACACATTTTACAGGTTGCTAGAGCCTTAAAGTTTCACTCAAAATTACCACACACACTTTGGGGCTACTGTATTCAAACAGCAGTCTATCTAATTAATAGGTGTCCAACCCCTGTCCTCAAAGGTCTCTCTCCTTTTGAAAAATTATTTAGCAAACCTCCTTCCTTGACACATTTGAGAGTCTTTGGTTGCTTAGCTTATTCCACAATCCTTACTCCCAAAGACAAATTTACCCCTAGGTCCATTCCATGTGTTTTTGTAGGATACTCCTTAAATAAAAAGGGATATCTGCTGTACAACTTAGACACCCATACAGTTCATACCACCCGAGATGTGACTTTTTATGAACATATTTTTCCTTTCAGCTTGTCCAAAACAGAATTTTCAGTTTTTCCATCTGATTCTTTTCTAGAAGTAGATTGTTCCAATACACCTTTTTCACAACCTTGCATACATATAGATGGTTTTCTAGGTCATACATCAGATCCAGTTGTGTCTCCTCACTCACATATACCTTCTACAACAGATTCTCCTCTCCCAAATACAGATTCTACAACTAATACTTTAGTTCAGCCCTCTTCCATACCTTTA